>NC_034593.1:25089474-25095963 GCF_900095145.1 Mus pahari
TAAATAAATTAGAAGAAGAAGAAGAAGAAGAAGAAGAAGAAGAAGAAGAAGAAGAAGAAGAAGAAGAAGAAGAAGAAGAAGAAGAAGAAGAAGAAAAAGAAGAAGAAGAAGAAGAAGAAGTTGTTCCTGAGAGCTCTTTGCAGACGTGCTTGGACTAGTTTGAATAGGCCATTTGTGCTTTTCTTCAGGTCTTCTCAGACCCTCCTTTCCTTAGTCACCTCCTAGGAACTGTAGCAAGATGATCTGCCAGTCCAGTCTGGTAGGCACGGGCATGGGGGAGCAGGAGCTACTGATAGCACATATCCTCCTGGTCACAAACTCAGAACTTCTGAACTCCACCACAGTCTCTCTTTGAGACGGGTTCTGTGTACTCCGGATTACCCTGAAACTGTATAGACCAGGCTAGCCTCAAAATCAGAAATTCAGGGCCTTCTGCCTCTGCTGCAATTAAAGGCAGAGCACCATGCCGAGCCTCCACATGAAATCTTGACTTACTCAGTCTTCCTTGCGTCTTTGAATAGGTAATCTGCACAAAACTCACACATCACAATAGTTGCCCTCATCCATCCCATACCCCTAATAAAACAGCACAGCTGCTTTCCCTACCCTCTCCAGGATGACAAAAGCTTCCTACTGCCCTAAGCAGTCTCTCTAGGTGCCTGGACCAGTTGCCGCCTCCCTCCCTCTCCATCTTAGTTGGTGCCAGTGTTTTCGAGGCAGGAGAGCATGTATTAAGGCAGAGGTCTCCTAAGCCCCCAGGGCTAACAGTCATTAAGTATCTGCAAATGAGACATAGAAACAAATACTTGGTATAGAATTTTCCCACCCAACTCTCATTTTTGCCCTCTCCCCTTCTAAGGTAAAAGTTAAAGCTGTCCCCTACAGGCAGCCAGTGAGGGAGAAAGCAGACCTGCACCTTGCTCTCCAGCATCCACCACCCAAGGTCTTCCCCACTCACCTGCTTCCCTGCAGCCCAAGCAGGAGCTAGTGGGTAAAGTACACCCGTGCTCACCCAAGATGAGCTGTGACAAGTGCAGAGCCTCTCCCCCTTTGGCACTTCATGAAATCTCTAGCCTGGTTAATCTTCCCCTACAGCTGTTAAGGACCTCCTGAGGGGCTGGGGAGATGGTTCAGTGGCTGAAAGCAATGGCTGTTCTTCCCACGATCCAGGTTCAATTCATAGAACCCACCTTGTGACTTGCCGCTTCAATCTGTGACTTTAGTTCCAGTTCTGGCATCTGAGTGCACCAGGTTCAATCGTACACGCAAGCAAACACTCAAACACACCAAAATAAATTTTTATTTTTTAAAAATTGCTTAAAATGGAACCATCAAAGTATTTAACTTAATCTTAGAGGTAGGGTCCTAAAACACCAGGTAGAGGTTTTTAAAATATGATAAACAGGACTGGGTTCACTAAGAAAGTTGAACACCTGTCAGTTTTCAGGTTCAGCTTTAGAACCCAAATTATTTCAAGATGCTTTTATTCCAGTTAGATCAGCACTTATCCAAATTCTTATTCCTTTGTTCACAGGATCAGGGAAAGCTGCCCCTGCTGTTTCAAAGACACACGATATAGCTCAGATCTTGACCTCACCAGTGTTAAGGGACTTGTGTGGTTCAACCCTCAGCGCTGTCCATGCCTCTCCTTCCAGGCTGTGGTGGAGAATGTGACAGCTTGGAGCCAATGCCTCTGTTTGCTGACAAGTCATGTCTAGGAAGATGGAGGAGTGGCACTTCAGTCTTGTCCTTTAGCCCTACAGGGCTTATTTACTAGAACTAACTCCCTCAAAAAGGGTATATGAAATGCTGAGCCTCAGGTTTCATAGATGTGTTTGTACACTAAGAGTTCTGCAGCAGAATATTTTTAAACATTGGTTTTTATAAGCTATATTTTTGTATATTTAATTGCTCTCTTAAAACTTTAATGCATTTTTTGCTAATCACTTGTTTAAAAATAAAACATGCATGTAATGGACCCAAACCCGTGTAAATAAAGAACAAATTTTGAAAAAAAAAAAAAAAAAAGATTTGCTTTTGTTGTTGCTGCTGCTGCTGTTGCTGTTGTTGCTGCTGTTGCTGCTGCTGCTGTTGCTGTTGTTGCTGCTGCTGCTGCTGTTGTTGTTGTTGTTGTTGCTGCTGCTGTTGCTGTTGCTGTTGTTGCTGCTGCTGTTGTTGTTGTTGCTGCTGCTGTTGCTGTTGCTGTTGTTGTTGTTGCTGCTGCTGTTGTTGCTGTTCTTGTTAAGGAGCTCTGATTCCTTTAAGCCTTCATTCCAACCTCTCAACTCCTACAACTCCCAGTAACCTGCAGCTAAGCCCTCCAAATTCTCAAGGCTGTTTGACATTTTAGCATCTTCTCTGAGCTCCAAACCAGCGTCTTACAGTTCTTCTCCTCTGTGTCAAGTCCAAGAGATCCTCCCCGTGAGAGTCCTCTCCCAGTGACCGTTTGCCCATCTGCACTAGCCAGAAAACCAACTCTACACCCCATGGTGCTTCATCTTCATTGTCAATCTGACTAGATTCAGAATGGCCTAGGAGAGATAGCCACCTGCTGGGCTATCTGTGAGGTTGCTTCTGGAGAAGGTTAAGTGAAGGAAAGAGGCCCACCTTGGATGTTGGTAGTACTGTCCTATAGGCTGGAGTCTCAGACAGAAAACCAAGTGAACAGGGAGACAGACAGATGAGCACCAGCATTTCGCATGCACTCCCTGCTTCCTGACTAGAGATAATGTGACCAGTCATAATGGGCTCCTACCCCGCCACCCCCAACACACACACACACATTCTCTCTCTCTCTCTCTCTCTCTCTCTCTCTCTCTCTCTCTCTCTCTCTCTCTTCACTGTGATGATACTGGACTTTTTACTCCTAAACTGCAAGCCAACCTATTTCCTTCCTCAAATTGTTCCTGGCAAGATATTTCATCATCACAATAATAAAAAAAAAAAAAAAACAAATTACTCCACATCAAACACTCACCAAGATTTTGTATCTCAAGTGTCCTGTGAGCATGTGATTTCCTTCACCCACACAAGAGCTAATCGTTATTTCCTAGCTTCTGTGAGACTCCACCACCATCTCTACACACCCGTCTACTGCACAGCACACAGGGAGAGCTTTCAAAGCGTGTATCGGATCATGTCAGTTTTCTGTACAGGCTTTCTCACATCCTTGGTAGCCCGGCCTTCAAAGCCCCGCACAACTAGCTTCTTGCCTTCTCTGTCAAATGAACAGTCACAAATATGCTGCTCTCACCAGGTGAGCGTTACCAAGAAGTAACAGGAAACAGAAGCGGCAAAGGAGAGTTCCGCAGCTGCCTTCAAACTTGTCTTGGATGAGGTCTGTTTTCTGCCCTGGCTGGATTCTCATCTCCACTTCCCATCCAATCCTCTACAAAGACCTAACTCTAAAATGCAACCTCCACAATGCCTGTGGGAGCTCAGCAGGCATTTGTAGTACACTCTCTATTCTCCATAGTCAAAGAGTCTATGAGCACAGCTGCTCGCTCAAAGGCGCTAACTCTTATTCCTGTCTCCATCACTACACAGCAAGTTCTTCAAGATCATGACACTCCATACGTCGAGAACATCCTCAGTCAAATATGACCAAACCTATGAACTGGAAAATAAATGAAAGAGTTTAAAGGGACAGTCTGAAAATTGCAATGGGCATTAAAGTAAACCAGGGCTTTTGTTTAATCCTGGCTGGCCTGTGGAGGAACTGAACATCTGCATTTCAAATACATTCACTGGGGATACTCTTATAGCCAGCCTAGGGACCAGCACTCTTAGAAGAGATAAGCTCTGAAACTCAACTCACAGAATGCTAGTTGAGAACTATTATGTGTAGATTAAGGGGGGGGGGGAGGAAGAGAATTAAATAAATCAAACAGATCTGCTTTGGATCTTGTCTCGCACATATGTCTGACATCTTGACGGCACCCAGCTTCCTAAAGTGCCAGAGAAAAACAACCATTGCTGTAACCTTTCTCCAGCTGGAGACCCACTACCCGCTCTCTCCGGGTCCTCTGGGAAGCCCTCCTGAAATCGATTCCCAAGCGCCTGCTTGTAGAAGCTCAGTGTCTACCTCTGTCTCCCAGCTGCCCGTGGCTCACATGTGTTCCTCCATCACCAATAACATGGGAATAAAACCCCATCCAACCTGCCAAGTGTCACCCAGTGTCTCCCTCATCCAGGTAGACCACTTAGCTGGGCCGGCATGCCTTCCGTGGGGTTAGCTTCCACCCTCTGTGTCCTGACAGCCGCCTGCAAGGGCTCACAGAGCTGACTGAAAAGCAATTCCAGTTTTAATGAAAAAAATACTCCTACCCTCCGGACTCGGGGCTGCTACCAGGGATTTGCAAGTTGTTCTAAGGCTGTTTTTAAGACAAGCCCGTGGTATTTACATAGATATATGGGCCTCTTTAAAGTACTGTGGGGTTCTTATGAAAGGTATGTATAAAAGTTCTTGTTTTACTAGAAGGATTATATAAAAGATGTTAAAACATATTTCGACCAAGAAGTGGTATAGATGGTCACCAAACATAATGTATCCATTGTAAAGAAATCCCCACAAGAGACCTCTGAAATCCTAACGTGATTGAGTTATGCTGGACCCAAAACCCATTGAAAGTTTTCCAAACGGTAAAATATTAAATACACTCTTTTTTAAAATATTTACCAGTTAAGCACTCAAGTCCTGTAACTGGCTGACCTTTCACAGTCGTTTTTCTTCGACTTTTCCAAAAGCAGCCAAACAGGGATTTTTTTTTTTTCTTTGACTGTTTTGTTTTGCCTTTTGTCGATGGGGGTGGGGACTGGGGGGGACTGGATTTATTTTAAGCATAGGACTGCCCCCTCCGCCTATGCAATAACATCATAATGGCAGAATAATCACTGTAAACAATACCCTAGGGATTGAGTTGGCTACAGTGTGGGCTCAGGGAGCCAGCTCCCCTGCTTTTCCTAACTACATCACTGCATTCCTGTCTGTGCAAGGATAAGAAGAGGTTGCTTTCAGAGCAGGTTGATGGAAAGCGCTAATTGTTGACACATTAGCTAATTGTTATGATTAGCCCCTGGGGTTCCTTTCCTTTTCTTTCTGTTTTTTCCCCCCTAGAAGTCAAGATCTTGGCTGTGAAGTATGAAGATGCATCATGACAACAATGCTATAAAATATTCAAACAACTGAGAGGTTGATCTTTAAGGGTACTCAATCCCTAGACTGCCGTGCCTTAGGAACAGGCGACCCTCAGAGAGGGAAAATATGCATCCCAACTGCCACATCCACCCACTACTTCAGACAGAAGTGGTCTGGGGTTATCACTAATAATCTGTTTTTACAAACCCACTGTGTCCTTGGAAAATTGAAGCAACTCCAAATCAAACATACCATGTACGAACCATCACAGTCTACTAACAATGGAGGCAGCGTAGAGTCTGTGATAATGTGAATCTGTGAAGTTCCTCACATGGATGTTTCTGTTTTCTAGGATTTCATAGGTTATTGAAAATTGGGGCCATTCTCCACCATGGCTCAAGTCCAGAAAACAACTTGGGCAGAGGAAATAGTTCAGTAGATACACTACTTGCCTGCACAATTTGAGAACTAAAGCTCATATTTCTAGAACCCAAGTAAAATGGGACAGGAAGCCCATAATCCCAGTACCTGAGAAGCAGAGACAGGAGATCCCAACACAAGCTGACTGGACATACCAGAGAATACTAGGCTCAAACAGAAACCTTGCCTCAGTAATCAAGCAGGAAGGATCTGACATCAACTTCTGCTCTTCATATTCATTCTCTCTCTCCCTCTCTCTCTCTCTCTCTCTCTCTCTCTCTCTCTCTCTCTCTGTCTCTCTCTCTCACTTGCAAACACATGTGCATGTACACATGAAAAATAAAAACAGAGAGAAAGCAACTACTAATGAATTAATTCTAAAATTGACATGTGGCAAGGAAATCAAATGAGGATTGAAAGGAGCAAGCAATCTATTAAAAGCTCAATTCTTACAATCTTACAATCAAACTAAAAGTTTCAATTCTTGGCCCCAGCCACTGAATGAGTCATCAAGCTGTGCTTTGCCTGGTTTACTTGTAAATAATGCAAGCCAATGTTTACTGTTTGTTGTAGGAATAATCTAATTACATATAAAATATATAACTATATATGACAACTGAATTTCAAAGTAATTCCAGGCAAATATGAAAATTTAAAGCAACATTCAACTATGGTACAGTGTTTGCGTCTAGCTTAACACACAAACACAATCTCCTTAAACAAATCTTGCACTTAATGTGATTGCATCTTACAGTCATTCATTAATAAGAAGCTCTTCATTCTCTTTCTACATGTGCCTACAATTCCAGCATGGGGACCACAGAACAGGAGGATCCAAGGGGCTTGTTGGCCATCTGGCAAGGTATAGAGCAATAAAGAAGAAACCCAACATTGACCTGTGATACACACACACACACACACACACACACACA
>NC_034593.1:25095988-25099629 GCF_900095145.1 Mus pahari
GAGAGAGAGAGACAGAGAGACAGAGAGACAGAGAGACAGAGAGACAGAGAGACAGAGAGACAGAGACAGAGACAGAGAGACAGAGAGACAGAGAGGAACATACATACATATAGACACATATGTGTACACACATGCAAGGCAGTACCCATGATTTCTTGCATCCATGTAAGTCAGTGATGAATGCGGTCGGTGTAACAGAGACAAAGCTCAGTCACTTCCTCACAATTCAAACTCTGGAAATTAAAGGTTCCTTTTATTTATTTTTAACTTTTTAATCTCTTGTTGTTAGCAGGCAGGACACATGTGCCGTCGTATGTATTTGAAGGTCAGAGGACAACTTTGTGTAGTCAATTCCCTCCTTCCTCTTCCATGTGACTTCCAGGGATTGAACTCAGTACCCAGTATAAGCAATTGCCATACCCATTGACCCATCCTATCTAGTCAGTCCGACGGGCTCTTCTAAAGGCTTCATTATCCCCTTCGTAGAAAGGAATCAACCTCTAGGAATGTCTTCCTGGTTTCTTCCTTAAGTCAGGCAGATAATACGATCACTAGAGAACTCTACTACCGTCATAAGAGAGGGGACAATAGAGAAGTGTCCCTTAGCAAGCATGTAACATGAGAAGCAAGGTCCCGTTGGTGTCGCTGGGATGTTGTCTCCAGCCTGAGCACAGGCTTCAACATGCCAAACAAGGAATGGGGGAGAGGGAGATGCTATTGATGAACCTTTTTATTTGAGTATGGTAGTGCTTCTTCATACCACAACATGCTGTTCTCACAGTACTGAAAGAAGTGGATGTTATTATTTCCATTGTACAAATCCAGTCTCTGTGGCTTTAATAACATGGGCCCTCCATAAAGAGGCTATAAAGAAATAAAGCTGACACCTGCCTAGTTACAACTTCCCCCTTCCACCTGGTAAGGTAGCCTAAAAGGGCTCAGAAGAAACCCAGAAAACTGGTCATGGTTGTTTGTGTTTAGGTGACCAAACAGCACTAAGGAAAGATAGTTTCATCATAAGCAGAGAAGAAAGAAAGAGCCTTCCTGAGATTAAGCATGATTAGAACACAATTTAAATCCACTGAAACTTATCCTGATATCAAAAGACAGGCTCGGTATACACAGTTCCAAAAGCTTTGAAACCCTAGTCATAGAGCAGCAGGTGTGGACTTGGCTAACGTCCTCAATACCACAGCCGGCCTTGGATCGTCTTCAAGCCCTCTATTCATCTGCCTGAAGCTCCCCTCATCGGAGAAGGGGAACATGGAAAAGATATGCTCTATTATCAAGGTCAAGTAATGCCTAAAAGTTCAAACAAGGATCTAAGAGTTGCATCATGGGTTTCCTGAAATGGTTTGCTTGATTGTCAAAGGCCCCTCTCTCCTTCCTTGATCCTCATAGACTTATCTGTGAGTCAGCCATCTGGGCCACCAGGGCACTGCCCTAAAGAGGATTTGATCGTTGTGTAAGAAATACTAGGCAAAGTGGCATACATATATAATTGTATCACAGGAAGATGGAGAGTTTGAGACAGCCTTGGATGCACAGCGACCCTCTACCCCTAGAGAGCTTGCAGCTGAGAGGCACATGAATCTATTAGTGTAGCCTTCATTCTGCTGACAACAAGCCTATCTGGGAAGACCTGTAAGTGGTGAGGCCAAGAGAAAAGAAAGGGGTTGGGCTGGATTGAGAGCAGTTTCAAAGGATAAGAAAGAATTTGAGTAAGGCGTGCCTCAGGATGAGAGAGAATAACAAATACTGAAGGGGCCATGGAGACAGTACAGTTTAGATAGTAAAAGACAAGAAGATGCATTCAACGAAAGGGTACATTCATAATTATCAGTCACTGCCTCTTGGCCAACACATGCCATTCTCCATTCACACTCTCTGCTCAAGGCGCTTCCACCCTGACAAGCTCTCAAGAGAATCCCCAGCAGGTGGCCATGACAGGCTTATTTTGCTTTCTATAAATAACATCTGCCTCCTCCCCACGACTGTTTTACATGTGGGATAAAGGAGCTTTTGCTCCAACATCAAAGTGCCCTTGTCACCCATTTCAAGGAAGAAGTGAAGTCAAGGCTTCAAGGATGATCTTCATCCTCTGTAGAGGATATGAGATCTCCCAGTGAAGGGGCAGAACCCAGACATAGCAACACACACTCACAGAATCCCTGGCAAGGTTCCACGTCTGCCTTGGGAGGTGCCTCCTCCTGTGCTCATGCAGTTACCTTACAGTAGACCCAGTCGGTGATAACAAAACCAAATCTTTGGTAGCTCTCCCACCAGAGAACTGTGGGATGGTGAAGATTCCTGTATAGTGCGTGTCAGAGAAGGTCAGAGCCACTCCACAGCAGATGGTGACTGTGGGTATCAGTTTCCCCCAGATTACTGACACTGAAGAGATGTAGTTTTCACAAATGAGATATAGATGCCTTTCTTGTGAGCTGGGAAGAAAGACTGGCCACTGACAGGCACACGACCCAGTGACAGCGGGTCTCGAGTGGGTCACCCACTGGTGAGGGTGTCTCCTGATCCTTTGAGTCTTGACCACCTCATGGTTCTCCATCACTTCTGCCCTCCTACTGTTGGAACATCTGGAGTCCCGTTGAGAGGCTGCCCCAAAATTCCAGTAGTGACAAAGGAAGAGTAACGGAAAAGGAAAAAGATATCCATATGCCATCATTTAAAAAAACCAACTCTGAAATGCCAAGTGCCTCTTTCACTCCCAAAGAAACAAAGCCAGTATCTCCTTTATCTTGGGGTCCCAAGTATTGGTGGATCGAAGACAAAGGTCTCAGAATGTCTAGAATCAATTACCAATCTTCAGTATGAACTTTGGGTTCAAATGATTCCTTAATTTCAATTAAACAAGGTCAAATGAATCATTGAATATTATACCTTAAATATAAGTGATATCATGAGCTATTTCATACAAAAAAAAAAAAAAAAACAGATTGACAGTAATTCTAAATGTTACACACAGAGTTCCTATGGGAGTCCACAGTCCCAACTCCTGTGGACACAGCCCTCTCTCCCAAAACTTGCTCACACAGGTACACAGCAGCTTTATTTACAATAGTGACACAATCAAAACAACCATAATATCCCGCACCAGATGAACAGATAAGATGTGACCCTAATATATCTACGCAATGGAAAATTATTCAGCCATTGAAAGGAATAAAGCTGATATGGTAGTGCATGCTTACAATGCAGGTACTGGGCCGGTAGAGGAAAAGGGATGGGGCCATGCCAGCCGCCAGTGTTGTGGAGGAAAGAGAGACAGAGGCAATGGGAAGAGACTGCTAATGGGTCCGAGGGTCCTGCAGGGAGGAAAATATACTCTAGAATCAGACAGTGGTGACAGTTACACACCTTTATTAAAAGAAACTACTGCATCAAATACTTAATTAAATGGGTGACTTCTGTGGCATATCAATCTGTCTCAACAAAAATGGAGAAAACTCTGAGAGAAGACATTAAGATTTGTGCTTGGGGGCTGGTGAGATGGCTCAGTGGGTAAGAGCACCCGACTGCTCTTCAGAAGGTCTGGAGTTCAAATCCCAGCAACCACATGGTGGCTCATAACCATCCGTAACAAGATCTGACGCCCTCTTCTGGAGAGTCTGAAGACAGCTACA
>NC_034593.1:25100419-25124465 GCF_900095145.1 Mus pahari
AGAATTTCATAAATTCATTGTTTTTAATAGCTGAGTAGTACTCCATTGTGTAAATGTACCACAGTTTCTGTATCCATTCCTCTATTGAGGGATATCTGGGTTCTTTCCAGCTTCTGGCTATTATAAATAAGGCTGCTATGAACAAGGGGAGCATGTGTCCTTATTACCAGTTGGAAGATCTTCTGGGTATATGCCCAGAAGAGGTATTGCTGGGTCCTCCGGTAGTGTGCTTGGTTCTTCTGTGTAAGGAGAACATAATATCCCATTTTTCCTTTGTATATTCCCTAATGAATTATTTTTTCAGACTCTCACAAAAGAAAGAAGCAAGTCCTTGAACCACTTGGTTTATTATTGAGACGGCAGTAATGAGCAATAACTGAACCATATTGACCGTTTACTCTGCTCAGAGTTTGAGTGCTTTCTGTTCATTGCCTCCTGACAGGATTAAAAATGTGAAAACTCTCCTTACATTTGTTTTGTAGAGAAGGACACACTGCCCACCAAAGGTGTAGCCAAGAGGCTCTGAGCATAGGCAGCCTGCCCAGAATTTTCTCTTTCTTGTTCTTACATGAACACTCAAAAAATGCTGAATGAGCGAAGAGGAGACTCTGCGGTGGCAGAAACGGTGGTGTTAGCCACTCACCAGGTCATCTCCACTTTTTCCAGGCTCACCTAGCATACCTCTGCTAGTTCTGCCCTTGTGTTAATAAAATAACTCGGCCTGGAGAGCTTAGCTAACAGAAAGTTATTTTCTCTCACTCTGAAATCCCAAGCGAAGATGCCAGCAGGTTGATTTCTCCTAAAGCCTCACTCAGTTCCTCAAAAATGGACAACTTGTCCCTCTGTGCTCAGATCCTGTACGCCTAAACCTTAACAAAAGAATGTACTAATCTGTCAAACGGAGCAAGGGCTTAAATTAAATGCCTCAGTTTACCTTAGTTTCCTCTTTACAGGTCCTATCTCTAAACACGACTCCACCCTGAGGTAGTCAGGGGTGAGGCCTTCAACATACAAATTTGGGAGGGCCTCTTCATCCATAACACAACATGATCTAGCTGCACTTATATTCAGTTAGAAAAAAAAAAAAAGTCATCCAGCTACATCTAATGTAACAAAGTAGAAGAAATGTGAGCCCCTTCCTGTTCTGATTCATAAACACCTCTACATGTGATTTTTCTATGTTGATTCCCTATCTGCTAACAAGGTATGATTATGGATCTGCGTAGGAGCCACAGGGGAGATGGTAAAGCCACGGGAGCCTGAACTCCTGACAAGGGTGGAGCAGAGCTTCCTCCCACACCACTGACTGGGGCCTATATTAGGCTACATGTGTGAGAGAAAGAAGTACAGTCAAGATGTGTTTGTCATAACAAGCACGAGGAACTACGTTCAGTTTCTAGAACCCACATAAAAGTTAGATACAGTGGCACACACATGTGCCACTGTATCCTAGCACTGGTGGGGTAGAGGCAGGAAGATCCTAGGTACTCACTGACAAGCTAGCCTATTTGGTGAGCACTAGACCAACGAGGACCAAAGTGGGCAGCACCCGAGGCCCAAGAGCCAAGGTTGCCCTCTGGCCTACACATATGCCTCCAAATAGGGACTTCCACTATTCCTAAATCAACTTTCCGAACCTCGCTGGAATCTAGCTCATACTTAAGTCTCCAACTGCTGCTGTGGTTCATATGCTAAAAACAGCAGGGCAGGGCATCAAGGAGTTTGCTGCTGGTCAGGCCAAACCTGAGCTACAGAATTCCCTGGACCAGGAATAACAGGCAAGGTGAAGAAGGTAATGAGGGAGGTAGCATTCTTCAGTGTGACGATCCCAAGAGAGATGGGGAACCAAAAATAAACCCTGGTTGGGCTGCAGCCGTCCTTGAGCAAGTATGCAAAGTCACTGACTAACAGCCAGCTAATCTAAATGTCAATCTCATGAGGTACTGATGCAGGTCGCCACACTTCTAAACAATTTTACCAGAAGAACTCTGATGACGTCGTATCGTTTATATTAATGGCGTGTATCTGACCAATTCCGAGGTGCCTCACCCCTCAAGACACAGCCTTTCCTCCTCCCCCTCTCCGCTCATTCATTTAGCACTATTAATATTTACTATTCTTGAGGCACAATAACAAAGACTACGGATGTGTGACTGGAAAACCTTTATCTCTTTTCCTCAAATGTTTCACTATTTTGGATCGGGGAATGAGCTGAAAAGGAAAGGACCAATGAAAATGTGGCAGATCTTGCACTGGAATTTTGGCACAGCGGTTTAGAAGAAGATAATGGTTGACCCTTTAGCAGCAGAAAATAATGGCAAAATCAAAACTACAAGGAGCCCCACAAGTAAGTGCCCACTGATTAGACCCCCATCTATACTTTGTTCTATTAGAAAAAAAAAAAAAAAAGGACATGCATTTCTATCCCAATGGAGATGCAACAATGTCAAATAACTGCAATTTAGACTCCAAAACACAAGGCAAAGTCTACTGCAAGAGCCACAAGAGAAACCCTGACGCTCCTACTGTCCTCTCCCTCTTGTCTCTAAACTAGCAAAGGATCCTCCAGCTTCCGGGCAGCTTCTGTTTTCTGGTTATTTCAGGTAAATCAATTCTCAAGTTTCTCACTAAAGTAAATCCCTTAGTTTGGCCTCATCTCCAGGATAGCTGACTCTGAACTCCTTAAACCTACCCTGTTCCTATCAGAATATAGGGTATGGAAGCCATCCATCACTTAGTCCAACTATACAGCCAATGTCTGCACGCTGATTGACTGACATTTTAATTTCAAGAGTACCTAAATGACCTCTGAAAACAGTGAGCTTTAAAAAAAAATAAAATAAAAAGAAGCTGAATCATGAGTTGTAACAGAATAAGTCTTACACAGAGCTTCCTCCGGTTTATATTTTAACTTGATTTGCTTACAGCAAGCATCTTTTGTAACTGGAGAAATAGGATTATAGGTGTCATTGTTTTTCATCAGTGAAGTGACAAATTCTTTAAACTCCTTGCATGGGCGTGGCCAAGCCCCAGGTGGAGAATACCATGGAAAATAGCCCTTTCCTTCCTCAGCTGGCAAATGAAAGCGTCCAGTACTTATTCCTGTGACTGGGACATGTACCCTGTGAGAACAGAGCTGAAACCAGCACAGTGATTTCATATAATTCAGCTGAATGATTTTATTTCCTCTCAAGGCTCACAGCCAGTAGAGGCGGGTGCTGGAAGTGCCGATTCAAGTAAGACCCTTCACGGTACTACATTTGGGCTGGGAAAGCTCCCCCAATGACCTTGTTCAAGGTGAGTTCATGGTGAAGCAGAGTTTTTATAATGAAATAACTTAGGAAGACCTACAGAATCTCTTTAAGTCACAACAACAACATCAGTAAAAAGGGACCATGGCAGGGATGTTCCAAAATGTCCCCAGTCATCATCCCCCCCCCCCCGCCTCCTGGTAACCTTGGTTCAGTCACAGAATATTCTAGACTCTTCTAACAAGGACAACATAAAGGAGTGACAACGTGGATTCAGCAGCAAAGACATAAAAGGCTCACCTCTGTAACGTCCTCTGGAAGAAGCTACTTGCCTTGTCCACGGGCCAATGGAGACAATCCCCATGCGGCAAGGAACTGGGGGCTCCTGTCAGACTCCTCTACTGAGGCAGACTCGTAGTGGGTATCTGTCGCGAATTGTCGTGAATCCTTCTGGGGTCATGTGCTCCTTACGGTATTCCTTGTCTTCGGAGCTCCAGAGTCTCCACAGTATTGGAACCTATGACTTTCTGAGAGGCCAGAGGCCAGGAATACCCTGCCATGCGCACTGCCCACAGACACTAGACAGTGACAAACATTCCTTACTTTAGCTGCTAAATATTGGGGGAATTTACTATAGGTGCAAAAGACAATTGCGCCCAAATCTGCACAATTCACTCGCCATTGACTCTATCAGGTTGAAGTCTGGCAAGCCCCTGAGCGTGTTCAGTGACTAGGGGTCTGCCCTGTGCGCCACGTAGGCACAGTGATAACATCAAGGATTGTTAGGGGCAACAAGGGACTGGCCCTTCTGAAATCCCTTCTTTCCTTTCCCTTAAGAGCCAACCAGTTTCACTGTCAAATACAACCAAACAAAAGCAGTTTTTAAAGCCACTAAAAAAACACTGACACCAGTCGCTGAACTTTAATCACAATTGGAAGAAATTCACTTTCTGAGCTCTAGGCACTCTTCCCCATTCTCTAACACCACAGGTCCACCCGAGGTGAGATGGGTAGGTTGGTTGGTTTTGAGACATGGTCATCTTACATTGCCCAGTCTGGCCTTGAAATCATGATCCTCCTGCCTCAACTTCACCAAGGCTGACTATGTACCACACCTGGTCATGCCTCTTACATCAGTGTTCTCACAAAGGAGACTCATCAACAGTTTAAATATCAAATATATGCCTTAAAGAGATAGGCGACCTGAAGCTGTCAATCAAAGCAGAACATTGATTATGGGAAACAGGTAATATTTCATCACCAGAGTCAAGTATACTGTCCCTCCTATCATGGACTTCCACACACTTAACCCCAAGTGGTACCTTCTATACAAATAAGAAGTCATTTGCATATCAGTAATCAATTGCACACAGGTAATCAATCTCTCAATTACTTCGTTGAATATCAATTAGGCTCTTTCCAAAAGCAAAAGGCAAGAATCTTAGGCTTTTCTTCAACCCTGTCAGTTGAGCCAAATAATTACATTTTCCCACCATTACCACCATCGGGAAGCTTCCAACACCCAAACTGTGTCTGACAGAAAGATATTAACGGTGAAAGCTTTTAACTAGACAAATGTAAAAACAGAAAGACAGCCTCAAGGCTCGGTTCTTGTATAATGAAGTTATATGCTACTAAAGACATACAACTTATACAAATCATACTTGGTCATACATGTATACATTTTTTCAGTAACAAAATTTCTTTTAAAGCTTTTTAAAAAAACAATCCATACCTTTGTTGACTCTGCCTGTGCCATTTGCAATTTAACATCAGAAAATAATCACTCCACATGGCTCGCTCTCTGCGATTCACCACAGTGAATGATTCTGCCACTCACAGCAAATCAGAGAGTGGCTTGGAATGGCTTGTTTTCCTGCTCCAATAAACTATGACTAGGCATTCAGCAGATTTTTCTTTTGTTTCTTATTATTTTGCAGAGTCAAGGAAAAATGAGGAAAATAAAAGAAATCACTGAATGGGCCGCTGCTTTCAAAACTCGTTCAGACTTGCTCATTTTTGTAAAACCTGCTATAATTCACCTCTACCCTGCAGGTTTTCTGCTGTATTTCCCCTGTTGTTATGGACCTTGACCACCAGACCCTCATCCTCTTTCCAATCTGAGTGAATACCTTACCTTTTCATATAGAAGTCCTGAATGCCCACTGCCCAAGTGTATGATAAAATTAAAGTACTTCATTGGCCTTGTGTTCTGGAAATAATGGGCACAAATCTCCTTTGCTGAATGAATTTTGTGTAATTAAGTCTATCCAGCAAGAATCTCAGCGCCCACTCAGGCATCCTGGGTCCCAGCTCAGAAAGCTGACGTACACAAACTATCAATGAGGCCCTTTGACACTGCTCAACTTACTTCTTCGATGAATATTTTTTTCAATTATATATATATGTATATACTTTTCCTAATTCTGGAGTGTGAAGCCATTGGTTACTAAGAATGACTCCCACAATCCTCTTTGGTTTCCTCTTTGCCTCCTTAGCACTCTAGAAATGACCTGGAAGAAATCCTTGATTCATATCAACAACAACATTTTCAAATTTATCAGTTTTTAAACTCTTGGGAAAAAAGGCATCTGAGTCCCTCACCAATCCAAAACTTCCAAGGAAAAGGTGAGAAATTATTTTGTTCTCATCATTTCTCAAGCCAGTGTAGAGAATTGTTGGCATATTCCAATCCTGTACATCCTCAAAACATCTATACATGCTCATGCACACAATATACATAGACACATATATAAATGCCTACATATACACATGTATAAGTGTGTGCATGCACAGCTCCAAAACTAACACTGTCAGCATCCCACTGATAAGGATAAATTCAGACATGGTATTGTTTAGGCCACAACTACCTGGAGTACATTTTTTTCATAGAAATAATGTTATGAATAAAGAAGATATAAAATAAACTTGGCTTATATACCCTCTTATTCCAGCTTTCATAGCTGACTTCTTTATTAGATGAAAATAGTAATAGCCTAGTAGGTTCCACAGTCTTAAAACAAATGTTAGATTTTAAAACCTTATGAGCACATGTAAATCTGTGTATATGTATACCATACACATGTTTATAAGTAAGATTATTTTACTGTGATGTGAACTCATAGCAATTACAGCTGGACTAGGCAAGCAATGGCAAATGAAAGGCATTCTAATAAACGCCTGCTTGTAGTTCCACTGACACACCTTTACTTGTGGATGAAAATATTATATTGCTACTTCCATACAGCAGTTAATAATTCATAGAAAATTTTTATGCATGTCATTCTGGGTGATGCCCACAAAAGTCCTTTTTTCCTTGTATAGACTTATAGATTAAGAATTTTAAAAAGCCTAAGTGGTCCAGACAGATCTCCCAAATAGACTGGGAAGTGAGACTTGACAGCAGGGCTACCTGCTGAGATATACCATATGCCTATATCTCAGATCTCTAAAGTAGGTTTGTATATGCCAGTGGGGAAACCAATCACCACTTACAATAGTACTTCTAAGAGAAAATGTCTTCTGAGTTCCAGTTAACATTTGGACTATAACTAGATCCTAAGTTCAGGACTACATGGATTACATGTTTGTTCTTTCATAAAAGGGAATATAAACTTTCCTAATGTCAAAAGGTAAATAATATAAACATAAAAGTAATCTAAGGGGTGTTAAGTACCGTGTTCTCTAAGACTGCCCACTGATATCCAATATCAGTACATTTCCCTGAGTAGACATCCCCTTTGCTTGTGCACAAAGTTTCATGATCTGAATTAATGGGCCACTTTCCTTTATCAGTGTTTAAAATATCAACAAAAAGTCATTTGTTGAAAACTACAATGAGACTCCATCTCTTCTCCATAAGAATTACTCTTTAAAATGGTATGGAACTTTTAGGAGGAAAACTCTTCTATGCTATTAATAGACAGGTAAGTTAGTATAACCTATATGTAACAGTATGAAGGCCCCTCCAAACATCAAAACTACAGCTACCATGTAACTTACCTCTCCCCTTCGTGTGTGTGTGTGTGTGTGTGTGTGTGTGTGTGTGTGTGTGTGTGTATTAAGTCAGCATGTAAAAGAAATGTGTGGACACTTGTTTATTATGCCACTATTCATAATGGCTAAGGTGTGGAATCAGCTACCTGTGCCAGTCAATACATGAATGAATAGAGAATGTAGCACATAAATCCTATTCAGCCATTAAAAGGGAGACTCTGTTTTTTACATAAAAATGACTGGAACTGTGGGATACCTTAAGTAAAATCATTACAGACAAGTCCTCTGTGTTCCCTTTCATATACGGAAATAAAGAGGAAAATAAAGAGGAAAGGCTGTCCTGAGAAGAGGAAAGATGCTTCTAGGGAATGGGAAGGAGGCCGAGAAGAGGCAGGAAGAGTGTAGCATCTGCTCATGGTATGTTCATGTGTGGAAGTGTCGCTGTGAGTCTCATTTGTACAACTGTGTTAAAGTACAGACCATTTCAGGTCTAAGTATAATATGGGCATGGAAAAAGAAAAGGTGATACAAAGATAGCAAGTAAGGGCCCGGGATTCTGAGGCATTAAACAAACAACTATCCTGTTTTAATTCTTAGACAAAGTCATTAGCCATATAAGCACAACCTTGAAAATCAGCATTTTTCTGTTACAGCCAAATTACTGAAAAGCAGGAAAGAGTGTGTCTGTAATGAGTGGGATTTTAGGTCAGTAGTTGCTGTCAAATTTTTCTTTAGTTTCTTCTCTGCCCAAGAAGGTGAGCCACACACTTTGACTTTTGTTGGATTTGCAGAAATCTTAAGGAACCCTGTGTCTAATTTAGATTTCTAACAATGATTAAATAACATTTGTGAAAAGCATTCTGCTTTAAAAAAAAAACAAAGCAAACAACAACAACAAAAACCTCTGTTAACTGAACTTTTGTGGATCTCTTCTAAGTAATTTAAAATATCAAAACGTTTTAAACAAACAAAAGAAAAATGTTTCTGAGTAATGCAATTCGTAAAATGCAAAAGCAAAAAGCAGCCTAGAAACCCAGCCAGGAGACAGCAGATAAGCCCAGCAGCATAGCATGCAACTATTCTAAGTGTTACAAAAGGCACAGAGAGACCTGAAAGTATATATTGGCTCAGAAAAGCAGAGTATAGTTGTAAACACTCTATAATTACAACTTCACAAAAAAATATAATAAGGAAAAACTACACCAGGAGGAAATGAGCCCACGTTTGGTTAGAAGTGGACTTATTGGTAAATTAATTCTTTTCTCTGTTTTTCGACTCCACCAGTGTAGTTATATTAAACTTATGTGGAAAATCATTTCTAAAGCTAGCATCTAATGACCCATTGGAGATTATCATAAATCGGTATAAAAACAGAGATGTCCCTAAACAATAGGGAAATGCAGACACTATGGCAATAGCAGGAAAAGATATACAATAGTGCTCTCTAACAATTAAAGACATTTAAATTAAAAAAAAAAAAGAAACTATAATCCCATGACATAATATTAAGAAAAAAATTAACTTTTGCCATTTCCCTTGTGAGGGTGTGGGACTATTGGAACTTTGTGTACACAGCTGGTAGGAGTAAAGTCAGTCAATCACCTCCGAGAGCAACCAAATAACACCCTAATAAAACTGAAAGATGCATAAACCTTTCATATGAAAGGTGGATGTTCATAATAGCAACGGTCCAAACAATCTACAGCTCCATCAATACAGAAATAAATTAATTGCTCTATTTTCCTATGATAGAATGTTATAGAGCAGTAAAATGCACACATCTGACCTACATGGAGTACCATGGGTAAGTCACAAAGTACATGTTGACAAGAAAAGAGTGCAGGCTCCCATACACAGGGCTGATAAACTTGTCCTACTGAAGTCAAAATGTTAAAGATGTCAAACAAAGCTATATAGCACCATGTTCAAAACAGCAACTGGATAAGCACGTGCATAAGATTCTCCTACTTTCTTGGGCATAGCAGTAAAACCCAGCCCTTCAGATGCCAAGACAGAGTGATAACCACGGATTCCAGGCCAACCGGAGTTATGGAGTGAGATTCTGTCTCTAAACAAACAAGCAAAACACTGAGGGGGAAAAAAAAAAAAAGTAACTAAGTATCAAAGTCAGAAAGCATGACAGCTGCAAAGAAAAATGGAAATAAAAGAGACTAAAGAGTAAACTCCAAAAGATCTTGGTTGTAGTCTGTGATACTGTATAGTAGAGCATTCGGCCAGAGCCACACGCATGCCCACACACTCCCTGAAACGCTTAGCAAAGCAGGATTAGACACGTGGCAACACTTTCAGACACACAAAAGACCACTCCTGTCTCTCCTTTCTTACTTATTATAAAATGTTTACTTAAAAAGAGAACAATAAGAACCTTTATTCACAAAAAGGAAGGCTAGTGAGAGAAGAAAGGTGCAAATAGGAATCGGGCCAGGGACGTGGAGAGAATATGGAGTCAGGGAAAGAGTCGCACACAGAAGTAAACCTGCTATTAACTTTGTAAGCTAATTAAAAATAAAAACCCTTGCCTTGCAGGAGTCCAGAAGTGTCTCTCTTGGCAAAATAAACAGGGTGCTGTGGCTACAGTAACTAGTATGTGATTCCATACAGAATCATACGTGATGGTCGGGCTAGAGAAAGGGAGGTATGGATCCTGCCCCTCTCCCCAACCCCAAATTCTCTCTATGGTATAGTACATCTGAATGGCTGCCGTTCCTTTGGATTTGTCTGGGAAACTGGGACAAGAGGGAGATCGAAGCTTATTGTCAAAAACTGCTAACATCAGAGTTTAACCAGAGCTCAAGGCCAGCCTGGTCTACATAGTTTCAAGATAGCCAGTGCTATGCAGAGAGATCCTGCCTCAAAACAAAATAAACAACAACAACAACAACAACAACAACAAAATGCATGAATCATGCATCTTGCCGTTTAGCGTGATAGCATCTTACATCTCTCTACCTTCTAGAAAATACGGACTGCCCAACTTAAAAAAATCTTGGACACTACCAGCCCTTCAAAAACCCTACAAACAGAGCTTTACTTCAAAGAACTAGGGATGTTAAAGTCAGTTGGGCGTCTTCAACCTGTGTGCTCTGTGCTAATCCTGCTGACCTGCTGCTAAAATGTAGCGGCATTGAAAATGCTCCCATTCTCAGTCTTGTCAGTCCTTACAGGAAAGGACTATTCTTTTGTTCCAGCAGAGGGTGCACCCCGGCACACAATCCAGAAGACTAAGGCAGCACTGGCACACAGCCCTGCCCCAGGCAGCTGGCATCAAAGGTGAGCAAATTCACAGAAAGAGTCCGCGGTCTCAGAAGAACCCTCCACCACGCATGCGCAGCTGTAAACTGACATAAGGGCCCCAGCCCCTGAAGCAGCAGATACATCCTTCAAATGCACAGGACAATCTGACCAACAGATGCCTCTCATATTGACTACACGGTATTTTGACCTATTTGTCTCCTGAAAATCAGAAGCCCCAAAGGTCAAGACTAATAAGCATAAAATGTGTGCCGTTCAGCCTTATAGTCTAATCAGCCTCTGCAGGTAAGTTTGGAACGTGGAACAAATGATACTGAAGATCGTTCCCGTCCTTCCTGAGGCCTTTAGCAGGAGCTCAGAGCCAGGCTGGAGAGCCACACTTTCTTCAAGGCAGTTTGACTCATTCTGCTCTGAAGCCTAGTGGATCGGGCGCTAAGAAGACACAGGGCCCAGTGAGTCACCGATTCCACTGAGCAGGAACTGCAGGTGTTTTTTTTAGGATGCTGAGTCAGCTCTCAAAGCCAGCCTCACTCCCAAACCTAAAGTGAATTTCTCATACAAGTCTTGGAAATGTAATGTTCTTTGCAGATTCTGTCCAGGGTCTTCTGTGCCATTTTCCCACTTCATTTCCTCTTTGGAATGTCCCAGGAAACAACCAACCAATCAAACAACCCAGCAGACATACCAATAGTCCAGCCTAAAATCAGTCATGCACTTAAAATAATTATTATCATACACTAAAAATGCATCTTGACAGGGATGAACTATTTTGTTGTTTTAAATGAAAGATAGTTTTTTTTTTTATTGAAAAGAAATAATTAGGAAAAATTGAAGAAAAGCTATGATTCTTGCTATGGGATAATTAATATTGGTTTACAAAAGAAAGATTTATTTTGGTTGCCATGGCAATCAAAAGCCAAAAAACGGCAACATAAGCAAAGAAACTAAGATTCACTGTGTTTCCAAATTCAACATTTGGAGAGAAAGTCTTGAGCTTAATTCTACTAGGATATGTTTGCTTAAAAGTGGCACAGCAGAGACCCGGGATTCATGGAATGAAATACACACATATCCTCACACATATGTAATATGTATAATATGTAGTAGTCCCTGCAAGATGAGGAAAGTAACAGCCATGTAAGAGCTTGTGTTAAAGCTTGGAGAAGAAAGGGTATAAGAGTCAAAGACAGGAAGACCACGCAAAGAAGTGCCTGAGCCTACACCAAGTTACACAGGTCCTAAGGGTTGTCCAGCTTCAACACAAGCTCCTATGTGGCAACGACTCCCCTTCTGTGAGCTTCAGGGACCCTGCCTGCTCAGGGTCTGCCTGTGCTGGAGCTAGAGGTCAGCAGCAGCTATAGCCACACTTACTGATGGACAGGCACCACATAGGCCCTTCCTGTTCTACCCCCCACTGAGCTCTTCGCCTCGGTTTACAAGTGAGAGAATGGAGTTTGGGTGGGCGTTAGCTTGTTTATCTGTTTACAGGTTTGCTGGTGTCACTTTGGATTTTGTAAGTTGGTTTTGAGACAGAGTCTTACTACGTAGGAGAGGCTGGTTTCAAATAGTTAATCATCCTTCATCATGCTTCAACCTCCCAAGAGTTGGGATTACAGGCGTGTACCACCATTCCTGCTGAGATGTAATGATGTCTTCAAGCCTTTGCTGCCAATCTGGAGTCTACCCACTACACTGCCAGCCTAGATCACCCTGGCTCCAAGAGAGAAAATATGGCAACCCCCTCAATACAATTCAACAATCTTCACAGCTATGACCCCAGAGAGTTTCTGAACTCAGAACAGACAATACCAGACTAGATGACTCAACAGGTGGGTGCTTGCCACCAAGGATGACAATCTACAGCCACAAAAACCAAACCAAAAAAAAAAAAAAAATGGAATTTAAAAACAAAAAGGAAGAAAGCTCCCAAAGTCTCTCATTGCCCCTACCCCTTCCCATTTACAGAAGAAAACTGAAGTGTGCAAGAAGGGGCTCAGAGGTTAAAGTGATCTTTAACTGAAAGGTTCAAGTAAGGAGAATGTAGTTAGGTCCCCAGAACTCTGTAAATGTCATGTGACTATGGCAGCTGGCCTGTAACTCCAGCTTCAGGCTGGGATCTCTTGGGGGTGGCTAGCTATGGAGACCAGCCATATCTAGAGCTCTAGGTCTGACTGAGAGATTCTGCCTTGGCAAATAAGATGCGAGAATGATTGAGAACAATTCCTGGTAGGAATTTGGGGGCAACTCATGTGAATTGCTCTCTCTCTCTCTCTCTCTCTCTCTCTCTCTCTCTCACTCACACACACGCACACGCGCGCGCACACACACACACACACACACACACATACACACATAAACATGTACAGTACATATATATAAACATGAAAAAAAGAAAAACTAAGGCACAGAAGTATGAAAATACTTTCCCAAGAGAATCCAGTGAGTTGAGGCCAAGGCAGAAACTCAAATTCCACCCTGTGTTCCCTAGCCTAAAGCTCTTCCATGACACCCTGAGGAAAACTGCAGAGCTGTGGCAACTTGGTCTCATTTTCTAGAGCTACTAACTGCTGAGATGTTTTTATTTTTTATATTTACAGATAAGCCAGGCAAAACTATGTATGCACCCAGGCCCTAAGAATCGCATGGCAAAAAAAAAAAAGAACACTCCATCAAAACCACCGATTAATTATTTTTTAAATAAGCAATTACAACAATTTTCAGGTGAGCAATCAAAATAGGACAGTGTTGCTGCTTTTATCCACAAACTGAAAAAAAAAGCCAAAAGACCCTCAGCCCACCCTGCCCCCACCCCAGTCCCAAAGACCTGGGTGTGGGCTCCTCCAGCACCCTCTCCTCAACCTCCGCATACACATAGACTTCTACCCCGCCAGAAGCCACAGGGCAGGAGAGGGTGTGTTTTTTGTTTAATGTGTAAAAATGATTTCAAAAGGCCAAGGGACAGAAGTTACATGCCTCCTTCTGTGGAATCTCATTTAATATTTTTAAGAAGTAAACAAAAATTTGCAAACATCCACAAAGCTCCCTGTAGAAGTCTATTTAACAATGGTTCTGGGGGGGTCTTGATTTTAGAACGGGGGAAGTAAGGTCTGGTGTTGTGCATGGGACAAGTACTTGCCCAGAGGCCCCCCCACACACACACACACAGCTATGTTTGTAGGGTGACGGAATCCTTTTGCTTTTTCCGTAGCCCCCGAGAAAGCATCAACTAAGGCCTCAGCCTGTTTTGTCCATTTTTATCCTCCTCTACTTTTATCTGGAAATCAAGCGGCATAATTTGGTTTGGTTTGGTTTACCTTTTTTTTTTTTTGGTCAGGAAGAAAATACCTTTGTTTCTTCCCAGACAACAGAATCGTTTGAACTAATAAAAGACTTAGCCTTAAGCTGCCAGGTTTTCCTAGGAAAGAGTTTTCATTTCCTTCTAGGAAAAAAATAACAACTAAACACACTGTGAAGAGATGTTAAAAGCCACAATGAGACAAACAGGAAATCAAAAGCCTCATGGTCTATATTTCTTAACTCAGAGCAAAACTTTTTTGACTTTCATGATGTGTATGTGAGCATTAATTTCAGTGCCATATTGTGGTTTTTGGCTGAACAGACAGTATGTATGCATGTATGTATGTAAGCAAAACAAATGTATTTTGTATTCAAATTTATACAACTCCATACATTTTTATGCTGTTTACTTGAAAATTAATTTTGGCTTAGGCCTCAGAGACAGCAAATGTTGTCAAGATTTGAGGGCTACCTGAAAAGCCTTGGGGACAGCATTACCCTTCTGCATAAGAAATAGCAAAATAAAATAAAAATAAATGAATTTCCAAATACGTCATGGCTAATCCCTTGAGCTGACCTACAGATGAATTATGGGGGCTTTGCCACAGGACTGAGTAGATCTGCTGATTTCAGTGGGAGATTTATCTTATTTTCCAACTTATTTTCATATCTTATTTCCTTTTCTTTTGGAATTAGACTGTAAATAAAAGGCTAAGACTTGAATGAAGCTCCCTCTCACGGAGCGCTATTGGATTGATAAATTAAGACGGTGCGATGAGTTTTGTGCGGTCCATCCTCAAGGATTCGGGAAATTTAGCCGATGCAAAACAAGGCATTAATTTGGAGAGGCCCAGCCACTTACAATGCTTAGTATTCTGACAATGATGAATGGCATCGTTCCAAGCAAATGGTAATTTCACTTCTTGTGACAGTACTTTAGAGCAAAACCGACTTTCTTCACACAAAGAATTTGCAATCCTATTGAACAGAGGCAGTACCTGAATATCAGAAACCCTGTATTGTTTAAGCATCATCTGATATTCTTGATTGGTTTCAGACTGAAGGTTGGAGTTGAATTAGAAGGAACGGAGGTTAAGTCCTAACCTTGAAAGATTTAGCAGCCATTGAAACACTGCCTTGGGGCACTTAGTGGCCTGCATATTATCAGAAAAAAAGAAAAAGAAGAAAGAAAAAAGAAGAAAGAAAGAAAGAAAGAAAGAAAGAGAGAGAGAGAGAGAGAGAGAGAGAGAGAGAGAGAGAAGAAAGGAAAGACAGGAAGAAAGAGAAGAAGAAGAAAAAGAAAGAAGAAAAACTTTTCGGTTCAATGAGAGGAGGAGAGAACACAAGAGTTGTCACATTCATCAAGTGAAACCACTGGAAAGACATCTACAGAACACCCCAAAAGCATAATCTTTCTGAAGCGCTGATAGAAATGGAAATTGGATGGGGCGGGGAATAATACAACTGAAGCAGAGGCAATGTGGAGATCACTAAAAACAGAAAAATCAAGGTCAAAGAACAGAACAGACCCTTTTTAGCTTGTTTTAAAAGGAGAGAAAAAAAACCTTAAACTTAGCCTTTGTACTGAGGGAAAATATACCTGTTGCTACTCATAATGTATGTCCCCACTAAGTTATCTTACAAGGAAGCTTTAGACATAAAAAGCATTAATGATGTCAGTCTCACAACCCCTACGATACGTACGGTAACAGTGGGTCTATCTTGTTTTCAGGGGTAGGGGTGCTGTTTTCAAAGAACAGCTAAGGCAGTGCCCCCTTTCTCCCTGTGGGAGGGGGACAGGGGCAGAAGCAACACACTTGATGGAATGAAACAAACCAGGCAAATGTCAGAGAACATGATCACTGTCTCTCCAAAGAGGAACAGGCCAATGAATCACAAAATCTGGGTCCACACCTTCCTGTTTTCTTCACTAGTGAGCTAATCAGGGCAGAACCAAAGGACATGAGTAAACAGATGGACCATCTGGGGATGCTTCAATGTCCTGCTTTCAATCTTACACAAACATCTCCTCCTAGGGCTTATAAGGAAGGCTGCTGCCACAAGGGTGAGCACTGGTATTCTGGGCGACATCCAGCTGGAAACAGTGGTGGTCACAAGTTCAAATGGTGTAGTGGAGAGATGCAGGTGTCTCTGAGCAAGACATAGGGAGACTGGGAAATAGCCCTTAAGAAGATGATACCAGAAGCCCCTCCTTTTCTCCTTCACAAACATCCACAAAACCTCCTTAGACAGGTTCTCCTAGAATTAAAAAGAAACCACCCAGCCGATGTTTGTACTTCCCTCTAAACTCTTCACATTCGCTGGCGTGCAAACAAAGACAGCATCATCTGCTATCTTGTACAATTCTAAGGTGCATGCACACCCATTTCTATTATGCCCAGAATTCAACTTTCCACACTGGAGTTGCTCAGTGGTGTAAGGTAGGAGATGGAGTTTATGATTTGTGCTGACTGAGCCACGTCGTATTTTAGGGAAGTGACATCGCTATTGATGGCTCTTTCTAACCTATTCCCAGCAATATGCTCATCTGTATGTTTCCCCCTGGCACCAGAAGAACAATCTCAGATCCCTAAAACAGTATGTCATCTCTGGCCACAAATCTCATATGCACATATATTATTATTATTTAGCATTTATTAAGTACCAACAGTATGCTAGGCACAGTAGACATAGAGGACCATAAAAACATATTTAACGCATCAAAACCCACAGTAAAAAGATGCTGTATTTGTGACAGAGGACAATAAAAATCTTCTCAATTCGTAGTTCAAGATAAAATGCACCCTGGGTCCCAGGGAAGCCTTGGTACAGCTGGCTAAGAAAGGTATTAGAATTTTTACTCAGCTGGAGTAGGAGAGGTTATGCATAACTTACGCAAAACACGGTCTTCCCCCAACCTCAATAATCTGAAACAATGAACTCTGTCATCGTCATTTCTGCCCCAATTAAACTTGAGCAATCTGCATCAGTAGCAGTCATTGTATGATATGGTCTGCATCAAGCACTTTCAATGTGCTGTTCCGAACAGTAAGGTAGGCACTGAGGCTTGGAGAGAAACAGATTCGTCCAAGGTCCACAGATGGCATTTAAATGTCCATTTCCCTAAAGTTGCATCTCACAACCACATACAAAGCACACACAGCTGAGGAATGAGAAATGCCATCCACAAGTTTGGATAACCAAATCTAAAATACTGTCAAAAGCCTAACTGAGGTAGGGTGTAGACACAGCCTGGCCAAGGTACGTTAGAGTATATCTCAAGAGTCTCGATTTCTTCACAGTGTGATGTGTGGGTCATCGTTGAGCTGAATATCGTGTTAAAAGCATAAATTCTGGTGCTTGACTTAGGATTAGCTGTGTGGCCCCAAGGAAATTCATTGAGATCTCCATTTTCTCATCTGTTAAAAATGATTGAGAAAATAATGGCACCCTGTTTCACAGAACTACTGTGAAGCCTAAGTGAGTTGCTACGTTGGAAAGGCTTAGTACTGAGCCCAGCAGACAGTCAGAGCTCCTTAAAAGCCCCTGCTCCACCAAGGTCCCAACAGTGAGAAGCGGATCACATTGCTGGCGCTCCACCACGAAGCCATACATTGCAGGTTGCTTTCCTGTTAAAAACAGGTTTGCACCAGCCATATATTAACAGCTCTCTTCCCTTTGCCTCTCATGACTGTAAGTGAATGGGACAGCTAAGATGACACTCGGGTCACCATCACACTGATAACCTCCCAAAAACCAGACAGGAAGGTTGAGAGTTAACAAAACACCAGATTTACAGCATGAAGCCCTTGGAAGGTGGGCTGGAGAATGAATGTATCAATCAATGGGTCAACGGATGAATAAATGAACACACATTGCTTAACAGTCCTGTTCCCGGAGTCCAGTGGAGAGCTTCCTACGAGATTTCCTTTGGAAGTCTGCAATTCTGAAGTACGGTCCATGGGTTTCCCATGCCTCCTTACCTCGCTATTGCACGGCGTTTGGAAGTTGACTATTCAGCATTTGTTCTAAACATCTAGTCATAGGAAGCAACCTTCAGAGCCCACGTACTAACCAAGGAGTAGTTTTGTTGGAGGGAAAAGCCAAAGGTAGTGCCTATAATACAGCTTTGACTTATTAGCTAACATCAAGTGGCCATCCGTTCCTCGGCCACATTAGGATTGTTAGATCAGGAAAGGACTGAGTCTTGATGACTGGTACAAAGGAAATAGTTGCTTCCTGATGCACTGTCTCTTGTTCAAAATACCAAAGGATTAGGTGATCAATTAATTTCTATGAATTAACGGCAGATCAAGGTGAGTGTCATCCATCAATAACTATAAAACACCACCTCCAGACAGCTTAAAATATGTGATGTAAATTTGAAACTAGAAATAGAAAATTCTTCAGTAATTTTACTGGTGATGGTTCCTTTAAGGTCAAGTAGCCAATGGGAATTTAAAAGCCAGCTAGACATCCTTGGTGGTACAAATCCTGTTATTTTCCCAGTGGAAATTATCAAGGACCACAGAAAGATCTCTGGGCTTTAGGACCTTCTTAACCTACTGTTTCCTCTGAGGAACATGGCCGAGTTCTTTCTGCCGCTCTAAGATTAAATGTGGTGCCACTGAATTGCATGCAGACTAATAAAGCAAGACTTGTACATACAAGCCTAAGCCAGCAGATGATGAAATGTCTCTAAAATTATCCTTATCTGGTAAAAATTTATTGCTGTGACGAAAATCTTGATGCTCATTCCGAAGTTCAGATTAAACTTCAGCCTAATACAGTAGCCTGAGTTTGACCAAGGTACATAAGCAATTATTTTTTAGCAATTATATATGTATGTGTTTTGCATGTGTTTAACTTTTGAGAAGTCAGTGAGCCTACACCGTGGAGGAGACTGTTGAATTAATTACAAGCACAACAAAAGGGCACACTCTTCCCTGATCTCGCCCGTCACTTTGAGTTTATCCATCCGCCTAACGCCACCTGTCTACTGGCTCTTTCATTTAACCACATATTATGGTATCAATATTAACTTTCGGCTTGGGGTAAAACCATCGCCATTTCCCAAGCTATTTGCCTCCTAATAAACATTGCCTGGAGGGCAAGTGTTGAAAGCCGCTTCCATATTTTTCCCATCGTGTTTGATACGAGTCCCAGCTGCACAACATTGTACGTTAATAAGCACTATTTAATTAATAGATGAAGACGGCCTTTTGAGCTGCTCTGGCAGATTTTGAACTTGATCTTCTATCATTTGATGTCATGCAAGACCAGATAAATGACAAGTCTTTCGAGCGTCTGCAGCGCCCCTTCAGAACAGCTGCAGTCTTCCCCTTCTTTACTGCATGTTTCTCACTTAAGAAAAAAACACGCTTCATTACATCGCCTCTTACTTGAGCTGCAAGGGTCTATTCAAGGAAGATAAGCCTCTTAGAGATGAAGTAGCGTTGAATTTAGGTTTTGAGTGACGGCAGGAAGATTTATCCATTCAACAGACAATACCGCTTTCTCTGCATTAATCTAAGAGGCGGACAACGATCTGTTTTTTAGGCCCCATCTCATCTCTTTCCCACACCAGAAGGTGATTAGAGCTAGGGAGCGGAGACTGTGAAAGAAAACTTGAGCGCTATCTCTCTGGCCCTCCTGTTTCCTGAAGGGGTGAGGGGGCACCCCCTACGCCAGGGCATCATTCACAGATGCTTCACCCCCCCCCCCCGGGGAAAAGGAGAGGACACAGGTAAAGAGTGAGCCATGCCTAGCACCTCAAAGAGAAGAAAGCATGAAGTCCTTCCCTGGTGAATTTGCTCCTCGGGGCCCAGGGCACAAAGACGGAACAGTCAGGGCTGCGCAGCTCATCCCATTTGTTCAGATGTTGTGAAGCCCTGAAGCAGCAAAGCTGGAAAAGGCAAAGATTCTACTCAGCACACTAAACAATGGCGTGTGGAACTTAGGCCACAAGCTCGGTACAATTTCGTCTTACCTTCCAGAGCCATCTCTGCAATGGAGAGGATGGGGTTTTTTTTGTTTTGTTTTGTTTGTTTGTTTGTTTGTTTAATAGAGTGCCTTTCAATCAACTCCTTAACACAAAACACACTGGGAGCAACTCCTGAGGCTGTTGCCGGTGTAACCAGCAGGATATAAAACTGCAGCCCAGCATCAGAACCCCACTGAAAGGAGGTGTCTGGCAACATCTTCAGTGTGGAAGGCTTGCCACTTATTAGGATATGTGTTTAAACTTCGGTAATGAACCTCAGACTGGATGTAGAAGCTTAAAATAATGCTTCTTCTGGAGTGGGTGGGTTAGTGAACAGGAGCAGGGGGGTTGGGATGGGGGGTCTCAGAGGGAAAATGAGGAAAGGGGATAAAATTTGAAATGTAAATAAAGAAAATAATAAAAAAAAATTAAATTACAAAAAAATAATAATGTTCCTGGTTTGGGGCGATCCTCTTTTTATTTACCACATCCTGGCAGCACGATGGATGTTCGGGAGTACCTTTTGTGGGCCACTCACGGTCTTCTCCTTTAGTTCACCTTGAAGGCACAGATCAAATACCTACAAGTAAGATGTTTCTCAAAATATCCCTGCCTCGAGATAACTGAAAGTGAGCTAGGGAGATGATGCAGTCAGTAAGGTACTTGGTTCACAAGTGTCAAGGCCTGAGTTCCAGCCCCAGAAGCCACAAGGAAAAGCTGGGAGCAGTGTCTTCGGCCTGTAATCTCAGCCCTGGGGAGGCAGACACAAGAGCTCCCAGAGGCTTGCTGGCCATCCGCTCTGGCCAAACCAGTGAGCACCACTCAATGAGAGTTCTTATCTCAAGACATGAGATGGAGAGCTATTACCATTGACCTCTGGCCTCCATACATAGACACACACCTTCATACACACACACACACACACACACACACACATAAACGTGCACAAGTGCACACATACACAAATCAGTAAATAACAAAAGTGAGCCTTATGAGCTTTAAAAGCAAGATTCTGGAAAACAAACATGAGACAAGCTATCCTTGCAAGGGACCCATTTTCCTGAAAGGATAGTCAAGGAGACTGGAGCAAACTCTTTTTTTTTTTTTTCTTTGACAGTTTTATCCTTATGTAAACATTGATCATATCTCCAACTGCCCCCTCCTCTGAAACACTTCCATTCCCCCCTTCTGCCTACATGCATGCTCCTTTTATTTATTCCCTTTATTTTTTGAGATAAGAATCTAATTACATCATCTTCCTCTTACGTTTCCTCCCTTCACAACTTCCCCTTATGCCTTCCTTGCTCTCATTCAAACTCATGGCCTCTTTTTGCATTAATTGTTGTTCCATAGATGTTTACACATATATATTCCTAAAGATAACATTCTCCGTCTGTGTAATATCACTCAATCCCCATACCTAAGCCTTGGGAAACATTTTGGAATAGGGAGCAGAAAGATCATTCAGAGCAGGGATCAAGGAGCCTGCTCTGAGATTGTGTCTCCTAGAAACGTCAGAAGCTACACCCATAAAGTCTCACCCACATGACTGCCCAAACTCGAGCTTAACAAGAATGACAGCAATAAACATGCCAAAGTGGACAGGGGGGTTTCAGCCCTACACAAAGAGCTACAGGCAACTAAGGAATGCTGAGAGCAGGGGAAATGGTCTCCCCGGGGAGGAGCAGCAGCACACCAGTTGATTACACAAGACCAAATGGTCAGCCCTGAGAACAGGCACACAAGTAATGTTATACACGCTGGAAGAATCTCCTAAGTGTAATTGACTTAATAAGCAAGTAAGCAAGGAAAAAGTTACAGACATTAATGCAGAATTAAATCAAGCGTCCCCAGACAGCTCCTTCATGTGGACCCAGACTGAGTGTTCTCGAGAAATCAATACAGTCATCACATGGCAGCATTTCCTATTGTTAAATCGTATTTTGTTTCTGAAAAAATAAAAAAAAAAGTCATAGTGACAACTAGAGACTTCCTTGACACTCGTGAGATGCTGAAAGAATCTGCTCGTCAATCTTAAAGCTCCTCTAACAGCCAAGGAGGACGGAGACTGGACATAACCCATCTCAGCATACACATACACACACACACACACACACACACACACACACACACACACAGGAATAAATCCAACATCAGCACCAAAATATGGCCTAAAGAAGATTTCAAAGGAGAAATGCCACCTCTAGACCCCTTTTCAAATTACACAGAGCATAATCCCACTGTGGCCGTGCCCTCCAAGTGGACAGTCTTCAAAACAGCCGCTGCTGTTCAAAACAGAAGCGGAGAAGAGGGTCAGGAAGCAAAGCTCTGCTAGTCTCCAAGGGTCTAATTGAGTCTCAGGAAAGATGGGTTTCATTTTTACAACTTCCTTAAAACCCACCATTACAACCCTGATGTGCATAAATTAACCTTCACTTCCTACCTCCAAAATCAAAACTCGCCTTTCCAGGAAGGGAAAGAGCAAATCCATAGCTACCTCATGGCCTCTCGGCTCAGGGCCTATCTTGACCACCTTTACGTTCTTCTTTCTTTCTTTCTTTCTTTCTTTCTTTCTTTCTTTCTTTCTTTCTTTCTTTCTTTGTTTCCTTCTTTCTTTCTTTCTTTTCTTTTCTTTTCTTTTCTTTTCTTTTCGGTTCTTTTCTTTTTGTTTCTTTTTTCTTCCTTCCTTTCCTTCTTTTCTTTTCTTTTCTTTTCTTCCTGACTCCTCGTTTTTTTTTTTTTCTTTTTAATTACCGAAGACTCCTGTTTTGGAGAAGCCCCTAATTGCTTCATTTTCAGATGCTATGTTTAACCTCAGGAAATGGTGCTATAAGACCTGGCAAACAGCTTTCTGGTTGTTTCAATCAGTGCTGGATTATGAGGTCCAGCCGGGTAAGAGCCCTATTCATTTTCTGGCCCTGTCATCTTGATCTTATTTGAATGTCTGGGGGGCTGGAGGTGCTTAGCAGGCCTTGGGCTCAGGAGTTGGGGGGTGGGGGGTACAGGGGAGAGGTGGGCGATGTGTTGGAGACACTGAAAGTTTTCATTTTGACTCCTTAATGAGCGCGACCTTTGACACAGGCTGATGAGTTCCATGCCTGTCCTGGTGTGCTTTTTGAAAACATTTGACACTGGTCACAGGTCTGACAGGGATATGACTAATGAAGTCGTGGTATAAAAATAATGGGCTGCAATTGCTAGTTATTTGCATGAAACCAAACTCCTTAAAAACTTGTCTCTGTTCACTTTCTGTTTTCTAAATGAGTCAATAATGTGAATCAGATGGCTTGAAGGGAATTGACTCCCAAATATTCCTCCTCTACCTTTGGTAAATTAGTTGGCATTTGGTGCAATTTTTGTTGCCTTGAGGCCTGGTTTAAATTGGAGCGTAGTTACTAAATTGCTAGGGCGATTGTAGAATGTGTAGGGTAATACATAATGCCTTGTTTTTCTTAAGCGGTTCTTCAGGAAGCTTCTTGTGAGGTCAGGGGACCCAGACAGCTCTTTGCAGAGACTATCAACTGAGAGTAAACAAAGAAGAAATAGGAAGGGACTGCTGGAGGGAGAGGGGCAGAGAGTTACCAAGTCAAAGTCGGAAAGGAAAGGAAAACTTGGAGAACAAAGTTCCTCAAAAGGAAGGCAGCCACGGGGCTGCAGAGATGACTTAGCGGCTGAGACTGCCCTAGGCTCTTCCAGAGGGACAGAGATTATTGGGTCCTAGCACCCATACATGGCCCATGGCTCACAGCTACTTGTAACTCCGGTTCCACGGATTCTCACACCCTCTTCTGGTCTCCATAGGTATTTGCATACACACAGCATATACTCACAGGCACAAACACACGCCAGTGAAAGCAAATCAAGAAAGAAAGAAAGAAAGAAAGAAAGAAAGAAAGAAAGAAAGAAAGAAAGAAAAGAAAGAGGAGAAGGAAAAAGAAAAAGAAAAAGAAAAAGAAATTTAAGAAAGCCAGTGATGTGAATTTGCATACAAAAGCAAGAAAGAAGGGGAGAAGACATGAAGAACATAGAAAAATGAATCAGAGAGTTAGGGAAACTAGAGGAAATGGAAAATAAGAGAATTGGATGTAATGTGGCTTGATAATTGCTCAAGATTTGTAATACATTAAGATCAATGGGGCTGTAAAAGTAGTACAAATACCCACGTATTTGCCTGTAGAGGCCAGAATATATTCTCTCTCTCTCTCTCTCTCTCTCTCTCTCTCTCTCTCTCTCTCTCTCTCTCTCT
>NC_034593.1:25124569-25149733 GCF_900095145.1 Mus pahari
CCCTCCCCCTCTCCCTTTCATTACTGGAGCTTACTGGTTGGCTAGGCTGGCTGACCAGTGACCTCCCGGGTTCCTCCTGACTCTCCTCCCATCCCTGACTACTGTCATGCACCACATTTTTCTATTTGTGGGTGCCGGGGATCTGAACTTAGGTCCTCTCATTTGCATAGCAAGCACCTTACCACACCAGCTCCTCACCCATACTGACAAATATTTTCTATGTTAATATTCTTTAGACTTGACCAAAGTCGGACCATACTAAACCAGATACAGTATTCCAGATACAGATGGACTCTGAGTTCCTGCTCGGATGCAAAGCGTGTATCGGAATGAGCCCGTGAGATCTGCTGTTGGTTACAAGGAGACATGAAACAGTCTCACTCTAGAACACAATGCTAACATCCAAACGCAGCAATAGCCTTTACAATAAACCTCCAGAACAGTACAGACTTATTTTTCAAGAGACAGGAAAGATTAGAGTCGGTCTGGGAAGGTTCAACTAAAGGAGCCTATATGAAAAGTGAGATTTAAAACCAGGTTGACCATCCTTAGCAAATGCACATTAAAACTACTCCGAGACTCATCTTACGCCTGTCAAAGTGACTTAGATCGATAACACAAGTGACAGCTCTTGATGGCAAGGATGTGAAACAAGAGGAACACTCCTCCATTGCTGGTGTGAGTGCAAACTTGTACAGACACTATGGCAATCAATGTGGTGGTTCCTCATAAAACAAATCTATCTCAAAACCCAGCTACACTACTCTTGGGAATATACTCAAAGGGTGTTTCATCCCACCACAAGGACTTGCTCGACTATGTTCATAGCAGCTTTATCCGTAATAGCCAAAAACCGGGAACAACCCAGATGTCCCTCAACTGAAGAATGGATAAAGAAAATGTGATACATTTACACAATAGAGTATTACTTCACTTTTAAAAATAAAAATGATGCCTATCATATGAGAGGAGAATAAGTAAAAAAGAAAAAAAGACATCATAAAATATGTATGCAAATGGATGGAACTAGAAAAAACTCATCCTGAGTGAGATAACCCACACCAGAAAGACAAACACAGTATGTACTCACTTATAAGTAGATATTAGCTGTAAAAGAAAAGAAAATAATGCTACAATTCACAGACCCAGAGAGGCTAAGTAACAAGGGGGGCTGCAGGGTATGCATGTATCTCCCTGGGAAGCAGAAATAGAACAGATTTTTCAGGTGAACTGAGGGTGGGTAGGGATGGGAACAGAAAGGATGGAGTGGAAGAGAGGGGGACAGAGAGAAAGAGAGACCATGGGGCAAGATGAGTGGAATTGGGAAACATTTAGGGGGCAATGTGAAAACCAATGCAGTGAAAACTTCCTGAAATCTCTGGGGGGTGACCCTAGTGAGGACTCCTAGTAATGAGGACACAGAACCTGAGCTGTCCAGTGGGGGTACCTGGGACATTAACCCAGCCACAAAACCTTCCTCCTACAACTGTCTGCCTGCAAGATGTGTTTGGGCAATGGTGGCTCAGAACTTCTGCCAGTAGCCTACCAAGGACTGATCTAACTCGAGGTCCATGCCATAAGAAGGAGCCCATGCCCTACGCTGCCTGGATGGCCAAGAACCAGAGGCTGAGCAAACAACAAAACACAACTGGACAAAAAAAAAAAAGAAAGAAGAAAGAAATTCAATGAAATGACTCTCAGTGATATTCTGCTACACTCATAGATCAGTGTCTTGTCCAGTGGTAACCAGAAAGGCTTTCTTCAGCAGCAGACAGGGGCAAGGGCAGAGAGCAACAGCCAGACATTATGTGGAGAGTCTAAATTACACAACAGGTGGAGCTCCTCAAATCCCATGGAAAGGGGGAAGAAGGATTGTAGGAGCCTGGGAGGAAAGGGGTCGAGGAAACCCCAAGAATGCATCCCACAGAATCAACTAAGCAGGGCTCATACTGAATCGACTGTCACAGCGTCTGTATGGGTCTGAGCTAGGTCTTCTGCATATATGTTACAGTTGTGTAGCTTAGGGGTTTTGTGGGACTCCTAACAGTGGGAACAAGAGTGTGTCTGACTCTTTTTGCCTGCTCTTGGGACCACTCTCCCCCCCTGCTGGCTTGCCTGGCCCAACCTTAATATGAGGGTCTGTGCCAGTTTCTTTGTGTCCTGTTACGCTGTGTCCATTTGATATCCTTGGGAGGCCTGCTCATTTCTGAAGGGAAATGGAGGGAGATGGATCTCCAATAATAAAGGTGGGGGAGGCTGGTAAAAGTGGAGAGGAGGAAGTGTCAGTCAGGATGTATTGTATGAGAGAAGAATAAATTAATAGAAAGATTGAAAATTAATAAACAAAACTGAGCAGCTGAGGGTCATCTTCTGCTGACAATGATGCTCAGGACCCTAAACATGTACTCTGCAAACCAACATTCCATTCATGTGATTAAAATCTGTGAGAAGGAAAGTAAACCAACATTCGATTCATGTGATAAAGACAGTGAGAAAGAAAGTGGCCAGGGGTCACCCAGAATGTGAAAATCAGATCCTGCAAGACCAGAACAAACCCTGAAGAATCGATAAAGGGTTTCAAGGACTCCTTGATTACCTGTTGTTCATTTACCCAGCTTATCAAACAAGATGAAGCAGGAAGGTACCTTGATAGTAATAAATACGAGAATATCATGAAATATCGGAGGACACAACGGTAGAGGGGATGGATCAGAGATCTCAGAAACATTCTAAAAATAAGAGCAGTGACCACCTGTCTTAGATGGTTTGTCTTTCCCTGCCTAGAGGCCAAACTTAGAATCATTACCAGATACATGGCTGTATTTCCCCCGAGAATGATGTCACCACGTCCAAGTTTAATACATGGGAAAGGGGGAACAATTCCACAGCACTGAGTGTAAGATTTCAGAGCCGAAGGGGATGATGACAGACTATAAGGCTAGCATGTAATTTCTCATTAAACCAACTGATTGGATAACCATAAATTTTAGGGAGTGCTTGCTGCTCTTGTAGAGGATCTGAGTTCAATTCCCAGTATTACCCTGTAACTCAGGCTGCAGGAGATCAAGCACCCTCTTCTGGTCTCTATGGATACTTTGTGGTACTACATAGGAAAAACTGTGTGTGTGTGTGTGTGTGTTATACGTGTACATGTTTGTATGTGCATGTTTGTGTATGCATGTGCAGCACATGTGTGTACATGTTTGTGTGCCTGCCTGTGTGTAGGAACATGGAGGCCTACATCAGTTATCATGCTTCAATTGCTCTTCACCATATTTGTTGAGACAGGGTCTCTCACTGAACCTGGAGCTCACTGATATGTCTAGGCTAGGTGACTAGCAAGCTTCAGGTGTTCCCTTGTCTCCATTAACTCAGTGCTAGGATTACAGGTGCAGACCACTGTGCATAGCATTCATTCATTCATTCATTCATCTCTTTCTTTCGCCACTGCAGAGTGACCTCAGGTCCTCATGCTTGTTCAATCAGCACTTCACTGACTGAGACATCTTCTTCAACCCTGAAAAATACTTTTATGTCCCCCAGATGGAAAAAGAAAGAAAGAAAGAAAGAAAGAAAGAAAGAAAGAAAGAAAGAAAGAAAGAAAGAAAATGAAAGCATCACACAAGCAGTAGACCATTCTAGGCATCGGTGTGTCTCTGGATTCAGGCATCTATCAACCCTTACTATTCTTAGGCTCCCAATCATGGTCTTACACAGGGGGTTTTGTACCCCACGACCTGCAACGCACACTTGTATTTCAAAAGGGAGAAAGGGTTTGAGATCAAGCACCCCATGCAGAACAAAATTAGCTCATCTTATTTTTCAATATCTTCATTTTGAAAACATCTAAACATCTATCTATCTATCTAATCAGTAAGTGCTCTTAAGTCAACATTCCATGCTCTGCGGGATGGAGACCATCTTCTCTGCAGGTAGAAAGCACCCTGGAAAACCACAGGAGTTCATTCATGGACTGTTCAATCTAAAACTTTTTCTCCTTATAAAGCACCCTTTAAATCTGAATCTCTCCTTTTATTTTTTTTCTCCACCTTTGTATTTTAAACACCTAAAGGCAAAAAACTAGTTTTCCATCTATTTAGCATAATTTATTTATTGCCTTGGGCATAGATTTGCCATGTAATGTAAATAACAATACTATTTTGCATGGCAATTGTGCCTCTGGCAACTCTTTCAGACATTAATTTTCACGCCCTCCTTAAGGAATAGGTGAACACTGATATTATTAAGGCTTGGGCTAATGAAATCAGGCTTGAAGAAGAACATATTTGCAAGAAAGTTTAAATTTACTAGTCGTCATTTGGGTGGTTTATTGGCATCTATTTGTGCTTCACTGGAGGAAAGAATTAGTGCCTTTGGACCAGCATTCAAGATCATAAAGCTTCGATTGAGATCTTCCCTTCCCTCTACAGGAGACCTCGTTCCATTGGTTTTGTTTATTCGTTTATTTATTTGCTTTACTACACATCTAAGTGGCAGGAGGATAGGGAGTGAGTTCAAATTGGCACATGAAACAAAGAGTTCTGAGAGAGAAGGGAAACCCCACGCCCCAAGGCTGAAACTGTTGTGCATCTTTCTCCAATGGTGCCATTTCACTGAACAGAAATGCCCTGGAGCTGCTAACAGTCTTTCCGGTTCCGGTTCATCTGCATCCTGGAAAGTACTCTCTTTAAAAGTTCTGCCTACCCCTATCCCTGTCTCTCTGAGCAATGTCTGTTCCGGGTCGCAAGAAATCTGAGCAGGTGCCCACCAAACCCGACATTTACCTAGAACATCCCTGTATATACGACAGGTAAGCACTCTCAGACCGATTACATGAATGCAATTGCCCAGCCCGGGCAGTTCTTGGAGTGTAGCCAGCTGCCCCTGCTCTCTAGGCTTTTCGAAGCAAGACCCAGTGATGAGGTGCTGCCGCGGGGATAGCGATGCTGTACATGCGAACAGACCTCGTTATGCTGAAGATAGCAGGAAGTATCGGGCTTGAAAAGCCTGTACACGCCCGGTTCTCCGCAACTATGTGTACTCATTCACGTCACTTTCACAATAGCAAGTACCACCATCACCCCTTACTTTACAAATATGGGAACCTGAGAAAATGAGTAAAACAATTGCCAAGGACTCGTAGGGAATGGATTCTGAGCATTCTGAGCCACGTGTATTCTGTTTCTGTTCTCTGAGAGAAACTATTTACCCAAGACCCTTTTTTTTTTTTTCCTCTTGCAGCAGAGCACAGCTTTGACTTGCCCAATGTTTTATACAGTGGAAAAATGGTCACCCTGTGTTTTGATCCAGTGGCATTTACTAAAAATCCTGGAATAACCAAAACCTTGGTTGATGCACAGCTAGAAGGCACCATCATTCCTACCTGAAAAGGAGTGAAACTAGCCACGTCCCTACACATCTCTGGTGAAGGCTCTGTGCTGGATGAGATTCCATACTTAGCTTTATCAAGGGCAGCAGACACTAGGAAACCCATGTGTGCTACCTCCCAGTATCTATGTCTTCATTACCAGTAGCACGGATGGAAAACACACTCTCTAATCAACCCTTGGCTCCGGTACTTTGTGAGCGAGTGTGTCTTCCTCTGTGGGATGTGCCCCACTCTTTCTGCTTTCTAGCCTCTACTGATCTGTAACTGAAAAACCACTTAAAAAGGCATGCTCAACTGGCCTCTCTTGACTTAGTCAAGGAACATGTGTCTCATGACCATCACATGCCGCCATTCGACAGAAAAAATGGGTCTATGAACCTGTCTATCTAACCAGTTACCTTTAATGTACCTACATTCAAATAAAAAGCCATTCTTGAGGGAGAAAAAAATAAAATCAACCAACAACAACCTGTATTTTAAAAATATCTCCCCCATGACTTCCCTCAGAATCACTCCAACTGTCTTGTCTCCAATGACAGCAGTTGAACCAACTTACCAAACTGTCCTTTAATGAGACGGTCCCTCTTCCCCTTCACTTTTACCCCCACACTCCCTTCTCAGCTGAGAACTGTCATATTGGTCGACACCTTAGACCAGAGGCAGAGAAACAACAGATTGTCAACAAAACCAAAGTTTGGTTTTGGCTTTGGATTTCCACCAAAGAGGGAACAAACAAAATCTAAATAAGCATTGGTTTCCACTAATTTGTTTTTCTAGTGTGCTGCATTGCTGGGAGAAAAAAAAAAATTCTTCTGGTTTGCTAAGTAGATAGAAACGTTGGGAAACCTGTGGTTGTGGGCACCAGAACAAATACCAATGTGAAAAAGACAAACTAAGGATGCTAAAATAGACTGAATGGGGACAGCTCCTTTGAGCTGTGGCCTCCTGGGAGAGCAAGCAATGAGCCCAGACTGATAAGCAGCCCCATCAGCAAATAGGCTACCACAGAGCAGAGACACTGCAGGGGTACCACACGGTGCTCATCTCAGAGGGCTACTTGTGACAGACTAGAGATTCTCAGTAAGTCAGGGTAAGATTCTTCTTCACTCAGGATTCAGACTCAACAGCTAGGGCAGACTCGGGCACTACCTTTCCATCCCTATCATTTGATCGCTTCAGCAAAGGACAATGCGGTTCGCATCGTCTCCCAGGAGATAAGGGCCAGTTGCCACTACAGCCCCATGACAGCCAATACTCAATGGTTCTATACGTAAATGACTAAGCTCTTGAAGCTACAAAGAATATTTAAGAGAGTTTAAAAGAGAGATGACAAGGTGTGGACTTGACATGGGAGCAGTTTGTAGCCAAAAATATGAACCCGGGGCTTATCAGTTCTACTGAAGATGAGACGGAGAGCACCCACGGAGGGATGGGGAGAAGGCCCACCAGGACAATAGCAGTGAGCAGCAGGCCATTGGCAGCATGTACTGAAATACCCTCTTGTTCGAGGTTTTCCATTGTGTTCGAGGTTTTCCATTAACACGAGGTCCAGTGTGAGGGAGGGCGTGAACTTCCTTATATGAAAAGTCTTAACACGGGACTGGCATGGTATCCCCTAAACTATGTTTTTTTTTTTCCTTTGGCAGATTCACCCATGGACACACTCCGTACTCATATTCATGTTTATTTATTTATTTATTTATTTATTTATTTATTTACTGTTTTGTGTGTATGGTTGTTTGGGCTGCATGTATGTTTGTGAACCATGTGCACATCTGATACCAAAGGAGGCTAGAAGAGGGTGTCAGACCCCTTGGAACTGGTGTCATAGAGAGTTATTAGCTGCCACATGGGTGCTGTGAATTAAACAGGGATCCTCTGGAGGAGCATTAGTGTAGTTAAGTGCTGAGCTCTCGCTCCAACCCCATGACCCACTAAGTTGAAGCAGGACTGTCCACCTGACCCTGGATTTGGAGCTATCCACTAAAGCCTGTTGGGCTCATCGGGTGTGTGCCAGTGAAGACAATGCCTCTCTTCCTCTCCCAGAACCCATCAATAACCAACAGTTCAGCAGTAAGAGCTGGGGCCCATGAGCCACTCCTCCATCCACAGCTGACTACTGACGGGCCCAGTCTTGTATGGACCCCATTTAGGTAACCACTGCTGCCTTCCTGCTGATCTAGGGATAGCATTTCACAGACCCTCACCCTACCTTCTGGCTATTACCTACCCCAATCCTCTATTCTGCAGTGCTTGCTGAGCCTCTGGAGGGTATAAATGCCACAACACCCCTCCAAGGCCCAAGGAGCATTAATGAACCTTCAACTGTCAGTTATGGGTTGGTGCTTTTTCGATAACTAGAGATAGCCAGACACCACCAGGACTTGCCAGTCCTCTTGCTACAAAGGACTTGAGAACAATATCACTTTGCACCCCATTTAATCCTTAACTGGGTAGTAAACTTAACCAAATCATAATATGACTTTACTCATTCTATGATTTCAAGAAATACTGGTTTCTAAAACCAAAGCATCCTCTGGTGCTCCATGGGGTACAAACTGGGAAATCTCCAAAATAATCAAAGAGCCAAAGGCACCAAGGGAACAGAGAGCAGACGTAGCAAATAGCCATGGTTTACTGAGTCTAAAGCTGTCTCCCATATCACATTATAACACATAGCCATTAACTTGGTCTAACCACCTGATTTCACTTACAGAAACCAAAAACTAAGTTGGAGTTTGAGAAGACACCTTCATACTAAAACTTAAAAAGGATCCTATTCTGCCCAGGGCTCCTTACTACAGAGCTTCACAACTGTGGTTGAGAGAGCATGCTCTCCAGTGACAAGGACAACACCTTTCCCTACACAGAAGATTCTACTGCAAATGAGCCCTTTCACTATCGTGAGAGATGGCTCACAACAGCATAGAGAAGGACTCCCCACAATAAACACGTTTGAAATAAACACAATGCTTCTGTCTTTCCTGGTCCCTGCCCTATTCCATTCTCAGTTTTCAGAAAGCCAACAAATGGAGTGCTATGCTGTTTTCTCTGCCAGAAGAAAAAGACCAGAAAGAGGAGTGCCTGACCCAGACCTGTGACTTTCCTCAACCTTCAGCATCTCAGCATCACTCCCCCCCCCCAACATTCTGTGTTCCTCAAAGTGTGTCCCACACAGCCACACTGCAAGCTACACACTCAAGACAACACCAAACAAACCACCAGAAACCCAAACAGAACACTAACCCAATTGTGCCAGGAAGCGTCTGGTCACAGAAGCCTGCTGGCTCACTAGCAAACTTACCACAGCTCTGGAGGGTGCCACCAGCAATGGCAGCCTAATTGGCCACCAGTCTGACTTGCACCTCCTCAGAAGACCTCTATCTCTCCCCATTCTTCTTGTCCTTTGTGTTCCTCCTCTCTTCTCAAATGCTCCCCCACACACACACACACTGGGAGCCTTCCCAGCTCATTTCCCCTGCTCCATTGCTCACCGAATCCTCCGATGCCCAATTTAGGAACAACCTTCACCAGATAACTATGCGACTCTCTCTCTGTCATGATACAGTGGGACTCTTAACATCTAAGTCTACAGAAAGAAGCTTACACTTCCATTTCTCCTGTTGCTTCAGATGGCATGGTTTTATCCAATGTCACCGGAGGGAAAGCCTGTGCCTTAGAATTCTTTAGCAAACCCCTTACTTTGTCTAGAATACTTCAATCAGCTACCAACACACTGCACAATTGCCTGTAGACTAATTCAATAAGTCTACTATTCTTAAAATTCCTTCCCTGGAGGAGATGTAAATATCATCTACCCTTTCCTCCTAAAGTCTCAACAGTAAAGCAAAGTACAAGTCCACTGAAGACCCCCCCCCAACCCACCCAGGGAGCTGGCGAATGTGCTGGGCTTGTTTATAGAGCTTGGGAGAAGGGTCACCGGTAGGATCTTGTGTGATTCTACAGCAGCATCCTAGAAAACTTTTGCTCAGTGCAGACAATAGCTTCCTCGTGGCTACATAGATAGAATTTAATTCATCTTGACTCCACCCCCTTTCTGAGAATCCCCCCCCCCCCAAGGCCCTGAACTGCATACAACTGTGGGGAAGGGATGGCTGGATCTCGGATGAGGATCCACAAGGGAAGGGTGACAGTCAGCAAGGCCAGCTGGGAAGGCTCTGTGCAAGGGGACACAGCTGGCTTTATGTACGTCATGGGGAACAGTGCTAAGCCACACCCACTATTTGGAAATGACACGCTTGCTTTTTAAGGTCAAATATCTTATCATGTTCCTAAATGCAAATTTTAGTCTATTTATTACCACCTTTCTACAGATGTTTCCCCTACATCTCCACTTAATTTATTTCCCCTTTACTCTCACAGCTTTCTATGGTAACACCATCACGATGTTGGGGGGAAGGTACATATGGTTCATTATAGACATATTTATATAGATATATACACCATAGAATATGTACATCCATAAAATATAACATATGTGCTTATGTGTAAAACTCATGTGCATATGCACAGACATAGGCCATTATGAATTTATTTATTTATTTAATTGCTAAATGTTTGCCAAGTTACTAGCATAGGGGAAGAAAAAGTCAGGAATGCAGCTTCACCCAGAAGTCCATAGATGGGAACATCAGACCTAGAGAAATTACTTTTTAAGCCTACATTTGATAGAAACAAAATATAAGATTTGGAAAGCGGCTATCAAAATTCATCATAAATTCCACAGGAAAACAGCAAGAGGATTTCCACTGGGCCACAAGGAAATTGTGGTGGGACAAAAATGCTGAAAGAGAAAATTTCCCTACAGAGCCACGAAGCAAATATACCATACACAATGCAAGTCATCCACAGGCCCATGCTCACTGTGGCCCATGAACTATCAGCAAGCAAATCTTCACTGGTAATGCTAGAAATACAGAGCTTTCAACACTAGCACAGATCTATTGAATCTCTGGCTATACATTTCCCCAAGGAATCTATCTGCATTTCCCCCAGGGTCCCAAAGTTGGTTTCTGCACAATACAACTTTAGAACCCCTAGCTACATACTATGCTGAACTGCTAGTACAGCACTATATAGTAGGGTAGATGATGCTTCTGAACATAAAACCTTCATCTGTAAGGAGGGTCATAGTTAGATAGGTGTGTATATATATATATATATATATATATATATATATACATTCATATATATATATGCATTCATATATATATACACACATACACAGATAGATACAAAGATAGATAAACAAGAGAGAGGAGAATAAGATATATATATAATTATATGATATATATACATATATATCAGAATATATATGTACAGAGAAAGAAGTCTATATAGCCAGGCAATGGCTCTGCCACTGAGCTACAGGCCCAGTTCTAATCCATATGTTGAAAGCATTTCTTGCCTAAGTATCTCTAGGCCTCCACCAAATCAACACTGCTCTAGGGAAAATGGCTCGTCTGATGCTCAAAGAACATCAAAGAAACAAAGAAGAAGAGAAACATATGCATCTTTCTAGAAACAGTCTAGTGCAAAGTTTCTGTGTGTCTCTACAGCTGTGGTCTTTTGTTCTCTCTCTTCCCCCTCACCCCATCCTCATCCCTACAATGATCCTCAAAATGCTCCTGGGCCTGTAGAATGAGCAATACCTAGAAACAGAGATCCTCAGGCTATCTCAGACCAGCGGAGTTAAAAATTCCCAGGGTTCAGACTGGTTCTCTGTGGTCCAACAGACCCTGCAGGAACTTCTAACACAAGTTAAAATTTAACAACTCTTTCAGTTCCCTTCTGCTGCTGTGACAAATACTAGCAGCAAAAGCAACTTAGAAAAGACAAGGGATTGTTTGGCTAATACTTCCCTGTCACAGTCCATCACTGAGGAAAGGCAAAGCAGGAACTCAGGCAGAAACCATGGAGGAATGGTCCCAGACTTGAGATGTTCAGTAGCTTCTTTTACAGTCGGGATCATCTGCCCAGGAACCTGTGCTGCCCACAGTGGACTGGGCTCTTTTTATGTAATGAAGACAATCAGGAAGGCCTGGCACAGGAATGCCCACAGACCAACTTGATAGAGGCAATTACTCAACTGATATTTTTCAGGTGATGCTCAGCTATGTCAAATTGATAGTTGAGGCTCACTAGGGCAGAACCAAGTGGCAGAAAAGCAGTTTCCACCAGCCCCTCTCAATCCTACGGTCTGTGCAGTGCATGGAGAAACAGGAAGAGGGCAATCACCATGGTGGAAGAGGATCCAGGCCCATCTGATCCCAGTACTCCATCCACAGGCCTTGAGCACCTCTAAGTTTTTATAGAAACCTTATTCTGAGAATTAGAGTTGATAACGTTCACCATCTTACCAGCATCTTAACCAGGCAATCTCGGTAAGATAAACACACCCTGCTAAGTCTCAAATAAGTGTATATTGCAGAGTTTATAGAAGTGGGGCTAGAAAAGTTTGGCTTAGCTTTGTTTGAAGTGAACCGGGTTAATTTATGGGTTTGAATCACTGCTTTCTATGCACCGGCTTTCAAATTTGTCAGTCATTTATGGAAAGTGACAGCCTTTCCTCTCATGTCTCCCCTCCTCCCCCCCACCCCCATGTCAGGCTCCTATGTTACTGCCAGATATCACAGAATAAATATTGAATGGTATCTGTCCATAACTAAATTATCAATAATTAAAATTTTTTTAAAGAAAGTTAAGTTTTATTTTGTCCACTCAGGGACATGGCAATTCCAGTGCTACCAATTTCAACTCTAAACCAAAATCACACAGGGAAGTGAAGAACGAAAAAAAAAAAAAATGCACATCTGAAATCACACCACCCACCAACGATTACCTAATACACCGAATGTATTACCTCTTATGCTTCATAAATCTTAATTAAAGCTGTTAGTTTTCCTATTATGTGATCGAGAAATGCCCCATTAAAGTTAAACCATTCCTACAAGTAATTACACACACACACACACACACACACACACATACACACACAAAACTTTAAAATTGCTTCACACACACTGGGAATGCTGTCTACTAAATAAAAACTTGCAGAATTTCATTAGTGCAAGATTTTTTTTATCTCCCAAAAGTCAGATATGCCCCAGAGAAACCCGCACACTCAATGTTGGCTCCTTATAACACAATTTCATGTTCACAAACACAACTAAAGTATTTAAACATTTACAGGGGTTGTCATAAATGCTTTTCTCATTCTTGATCAAATTCAACCTTACACTTAATACAGTTAACTGTAGTTATTTAATTTAAAAACTTGAGATTCCAACCTCAAAAATTTATAACAATATAAATGCAGTTACTCGACTCTAGGAACTGTATACTATGGGGACTTCATTCTTCAATCTGAAACACAAATGCCCAAACCCATGAGGCATGCTTTTAAAAGGAGACATTATTTTAAATAACTTTTGGCACACTGAAGAAAGGGGAAAAAAAAAACTTCAAATCCAAACAAAAAAAAAGAGAATTCTTATTCAGGCAGTCATTCCTGTCACCTCTGAGCACACCAGCAAGAAAGAAGATGGTGTGTTGCTTCTGTGTCTGTCTGTCTTCAGATTCACGCAAGAAAAACATAAGCTGGTTAGTTAGTGGGCAAACTTACTAGCTCGATGTTTTCCATGACTGGTAACCCCTCTTTTCTAAAGAGGTAAAGTTACTCTACTCGTTGAAACATTAAGGAAAACCCTTGATGTGGTGGTACATTTAAAAAGATGGGCAAGGTCAGATGGCAGCAACAGAACTACTGCCCTGCAAGAAAAGCTGCAGATGCGGTTATGCCAGGAGCTCTCCCCTAGGGCACACTGATGTGCACACTCACGGGGCAGCAAAAGACAGCTGCATCAGCCTGTGACAGACAACGCAGATCCAGAAAAATGCAGTATCTCTCAAGACTGTTACCTGATATCCTTGTTTTGTCCCATCACGTATGCCACTATGTGACTGGACCTCTACCTGGAAAATTCTTTTTATCAGAATTTGGATTGGGTCAAGTGTCCCCAAAGTGTACTGGAGGGCATCTGTTTGGCTTAAGTCTGACTCTTATCAGGATGTACATGGTTCAGACATAGATTCCTTTCTCCCAGGGTGATATCCAGACCACAAAATAGATGCAGGGAGATTGCTATTCACCACATAATACAGAAGCCATTAAAATTTCATTTGACAGAAAATTAAACTCAAAAAATTGAAACGAGAAAAAAAGAATGCTAAATCGAATTAATTAATGTCCCCACTTAGCAACAAACACGAATGAGCCTGGTGAATTCTGATATTAAATATAAGCTTTCCAATATAAATTTCTTATAGTTACAAATACATTAATTTACTGAAATGCCTCTTGCTTTGTGATTATACTTTATGAATATAAATTGCACTGGTCAGACAATTTGCATTTTTCCTTATTATGTAGAGCATATAAAATCGTACTTTTTTTTTTTTTTAAAGTTTCCTAGAAAAAAAAAAAAAAAGAAAGAAAGATGGAGCAGGGGAGGTTTCCAAGCAGGATAAAGGAAAGACTAAGCACGCTACTGCACTTAGCCTGACAAGGAGAAGGGCCATCTCTTCAAAGGGTAAAGTTAAGTAAAAGACAGGGGCTCATTAGGAGATGTTCAGTATAGGTTTAAAAATAGACGCAGTAACAGCACAAGTCACTGATAAACGAAAAGGCAGGATCCAGAGCCTAATGACCGACCACCCTAAATGACAGCTCAGAGGTCAAAGGGCTCTGGAAGTGGAGAAGACAGATTTAAGGCTGAGAATCTGAGAAGAGGAAAATAGGTTCTGACAAAAGGATCCTTGTGCGTTCACAGAGAGAGCCAGAACTGCTCAGAAGACTCAGTGAAGACCCGCCTAGTCCTGAAGAAAAGACGGGAGGGAGGGAGGGAGCGTGGGCTTATGTGTTCCATAGAACGCGCCTGCACTGCTCCGCGTGGGCACCATGAACAACTCACGGGGCAGTGGGTACGCACCAGATGCCCTCAAAATCACTGGGCTTTTCTTTCAGAAAACAAAACCAACAAACATGAGAAATAAATACATGGGCAGTGATTTGGGTCTGAATCAGTGTTCTTAGACTGGGTGCCTAACAATGAAGTACCCTGGCTTCAGACCTTACCTACAAACCTCAACCTCGGACTCCCAGAAGCTCTCAAGCTGTAGTTTTGATGGATATGGCAAAGCGGCCCCAGAGGTTGTGTCTACAATCAGATGCAGGACCTAACAACCTGCAGTTCCAGGCCAGGATAGCGAAATGAGAGTCCGCTATCCCAAATCACACAGGCAGAAGCTAACCGCTAGAGTAGGGGTGCTCAACCTGTGGGTCACGGCCCCTTTGGGGGTCCAATGACCTTTTCAGATATCAGATATCCGGTATATCAGATATTTATATTACAGCTCATAACAGTAGCAAAAATACAGTTACAAAGCAACAGTGAAATAATTTTATAGTTAGGAGTCACCTTACCATGAACGAATTAAAGGGTCACAGCATTAGGAAGGTTGAGAACCACTGATTCAAAGTGAAGAAATACACATTAAATATTGGGTGGGTGGGGGGGGGTGTCTACTCGCTACTCAGAGCCATAAGTGTTTATTTATGCCAAGCAAACAAATATATCAGGTGACTGATGTTCCCAGCTTTAAGAAAGAGATACCTAAGTTCCCATCCTTCCAGGAAACCATAAATTAGCGGGAACCAGACAGTACTGACCTCTGTGGCCTTCCGAATATGGTGGCTTCATTGACTTCACTAGAATAAAAGCAAGAGAGTCTGAATAAAGGAGAATTTATTCTTCCTGTTCAAAGTTTCAACTGCCTCTCTAACAAAATAAAAATAATTTAATTCTTCAAAAGAATCCAGTTGGGCAGGGTGGAGGGGAGGGGAATCCTTGAATAAAACGTTGAAAACGAATGTTCATTATGAATTAGCATTAGGTACAAGTTAGATGAGATGGTATACACTCTGTGAAATAAGCAGAAATCTATAAAAACCAATATAAGACGAGAGAGGGCTGTCCCACCCTCTGAACCAGCACTCAGGCCTTGGAGAGACAGTGACTCCTCTGGGGACTGGATAAACAGTGAGCACACTGTGTGACCAAGAGGGCAGAGGCCTCCGACCATCTTGAGAGCCTTTTCTTAAAGACTGAGCTACCCTGGGAGTGGGGGGTGGGATGTGGAACATCAAGGAGCCCCTAAATACCTTTCAGGCATCGTCAAGTTGGTCGTCCAGAGCATCACTGAGAGGGGGGACTAAGGGAGGCAGGTGTGGGAACAGCAGGCTGGATGAAGGCTGGCAAGGGCAGCCTAAAAGCCACCCTCCAGGTGAGTTCATCAATTAAGATTTACAATTGTGCCCGAGCCAGGCAGGTGGGTCAGTCTGCAGAGGTGTCAGTCTGTCCTTCGCAGCTGTACACCCTGAGAACGATACACTCTGTGGCACTCTTGGTATCTGCAGCTGCATCCCTCCACCAGGGTGATTAAACGCCCCAGGAGTCTTGAAAGCACTAAGACAGGCCCTCCTGGGGTAAAGATCTCAGTTGGTGTGATTACTGCCCACATTCTCAACACATTTGGGAAACATCCGGCCAGAACATTAGCCACTGCAAGGGGCCTAAGACCAGGGCGGTCTGCTGAGGAAAACAGAACCTGCCCCGCCCCCAAAGTTAAGTCAGACCAACCAATACAGACTTAGCAACAGCGTTCTTTCTGTAGGAAAGAACCACTAATCTGGCACCTGATGCTCGCCCCACACGACTTCCAGGGAAGGGCTCTTTATCTTATCTTTTACTGTTTGAAACAAAGAAGGCATTTGTAACCCGGGTTGGTTTCTACGAATTAATATTTTTTCATTTATTCCTTGAAAACTCTAAACATTATTTAGAGTTTTTATTTTAATATTTGAGTGTGTGTGTGTGTGTGTGTGTGTGTGAGAGAGAGAGAGAGAGAGAGAGAGAGAGAGAGAGAGAGAGAGAGAGAGAGATTGAGAGAACACACTACCCATGTAACACATCCGCTGCCTCTGGGGCACTGAACTTGAGAGAGAGCAGGCAGACTTGACCAACAGCCCTCTCCCCAACCCAGCTTTACTTTGCTGTACTTTTAAATTTTTATGTTTTTATTTTCTATTCACCTTCATGCGTTCACTTTAATTTTGTTTATATATTTTTATTATTGGGCAGCTGTGTTATTTTTCTTTTCTTTTCATCCCCACCCAACCCCTCATTTTTTTTTTTTTTTTTTGCTTCCTGTTCACTACTCATTTAGTAGTCTTGATTTTGCCTTTAAAAAAAAGACTTCTTTATTTTTTAAATTATACTATAACTACATCACTTCCCTGTTTCCCTTCCTTCCTCAAACCTTCCTATAGATTCTGCTTGATCTCTTTCAAGTGTGTGACCTCTTTTTCTTTAATTGCTTTGTGTATGTGTAGTCCTAAACACTGACTGTGGAATGTTACTTATCCATACAGGTTTTCAGGGCTGGCCATTTGACATTGGTGTGCTCTGCCCTGGAGAAGACCGTTTCTCCTGGTCTCAGCTCTCCTTCATTTCCTGCAGCTCTTTGACCAGGGCTGAAGGCTTGTGAGTGTCCCCTCTCAGCAGCATGTCTATTATCTTATTTTCAGATCCTGTTTAGGAATCCATGTTGGGAGACTTCATAGGTATAACTTCTCTGACATTTCTAAGAGATGCCATCTCACAGAAGACGTCCTATTATCTGGCTTTTACAATCTTCCACGATAATCCAAGAGTCTTAGGTACAGGAGTTGTAATGTATATGTCCCATCTAGGCTAACGATATTGCCCCTAAGAGCCATAGACTATCTAACAAAAAACACAGTACCAGGCATGGGAACCTCTCCTTTGACTTGTTGATCAGGGATGCCCAAGAGATTCCCAAAACATTATAAACTATTGCTATTGCCCTTGGTTGCCCACCCCACCCAGAAAGGAAGAAGGTAAATCTCTATTGCTAAAGACACCATGCACTTCAGATACAGGGCTCAGAGGTCCCTGATCTGGAACTGATGACTAGCTTTCCTAGTACCAGAAGGCATAGTATAAGCTTCCAGAGGAGGAAAACAACCAATACTCCTACCCAACTACGGTATCTATGAGCCACAGCAATGAGCATCATGGCGCAATAACCCAAAGGGTGCAATAGTGGCACTCACATCTTGGCAGTAACCAACAGCTCTCTGACCATTCAACAGAAAAGAAATACTTCCTGGTACTGAGAACTAAGCCAACTACTTAGGGCTCCTTCATTTTACTATTTATACACTTACCCTAATTAAAATTTAACCTTGCAGCATGTTCTATGGTCATTCTAGAATTTTCTTTTGCATGGTCACTGGTAATGTATTAGTAGACGTTAATAAATTTTTAAGGTATTTCTGTAACTTGTATCATTTCATGACGTTACAGTTTGCTTTCTGTTCTCAAGTCGTGTAGGAAATCAAGGACTCAAGAGCAAGCTGCTATAGGAAGGTCCCTGTGATGGTGTGAACAGTCCTCAAAGGCTCTCTTGAGTGTTGGTTCCCAAGTGGTGGAACTGTTTAGGGAGAATTGGGAGATGCCTTGTTAAAAGATGTGTGTCACTAGGGGTAGGCTTTGAGAGTTCAAAAGCCCACGACATTTCCAGTTAGCTCTCTTTCTATGTCTCATTGTTGAACCAACAGGTAAGCTGTCACTTCTGCTCCAGCACCATACCTGCCTGTCTGCCTGCTGCCATGCTCCATGAAATGATGACCATGGATTCTAACCCTCTGGAACTGTGAGCCCCAATTAAATACTTTCTTTTATATGTTGTGTTGCTCATGATGTTTTGTCATAGCGATAGAAACGTAACTAAGACAATCCCCACATAAAAGCCAGAGATTTAAAAAAAAAAAAAAAAAAGTGCAAATCACAACACAAAAACATATAGAACATGAAAAAGCAAGGTAATAGGACTCTTTCAAAAGAGCATAACACCTGAATTGATGAACTCAGAAGTCCTGACATAAGTATTAAAAATGATCAACAACCTCAAAGGGCAAACAATTAGATGAATTCAACCCAGGATCTGTAGAGGAATGTTAGCAACATACAGGAAAATCCAGCAAAATGGATGAGAAAAATGGCAATCAGTTTGAAAAACCTGTTATCTATAAAGTATATTTCAAATCAAACTTAGTCAAAGGAGGGAAAGAAAGTCACTACATATGAATACAAAGACAAATTCATCAAAAAGGTATGAAATGATAAATGTATATGTACCAAATTTGGGGCCTTCAATTTCATAAAACAAAAAACAAACACAAATAGTTATAATAGGTCAAAAGGTCCTTGTTCTTGATTTCAGTATCCCACTCTTATCTTTAGACAGGTAATCTAAGAACTAAAGATAAGCAAGGAAACCTTGGAATTGATCTCCACTAGAGATCAAATGCACTTAGCCATCTGCACAGACCATTTCACCCAACTCATATAAAATACACAATCTTCTCAGCTTCCCATGGAACCTTCGCCAAAATGGATCACACGCTAGGCCACAAACAAGTCTTGAGGACTACAATAGAACTCAGTGGCTATCTTGTATCATGTCAGATCACAGTGGAATAAAACTAGAAATCAATAGCAGAAGAAAGTACAGAAATGCATGCACACTGAAACACACTCTTGAATCACTGAAGAGGTCAGGGAAGAAATCTTTATAATCCTAGCATCAGATGAAAATAAAAATACAAAATAGCAGGTCCTGTGGGATTCAACTAAGACATTTCTAAAAGGAAAATGTACAGCTCTGAGTGCTTACCATAAACAACCAAAAATCTTGGATAACATAACCTGAAGCTTCACCCCAATATCCTAAAAGACGAGTAAGTCAAACCTAAAGGCAGTAGACAGCAAGAAATAATAAAGATTGAAGCACAAATTAATGAAATAGAGACTAAAAGAACAAAAACACAGAATCAATCAATAAAAACTTGGTCCTTTGAACCAATAAACAGTATTGACAAACCCCAAACTAACCAAAATAAGAGAAAAACAAACCAACAATGAAATTATAAATAGAAAATATGTTACACCAGGCGTGGTGGCGCACTCCTTTAATCCCAGCCTTCGGGAGGCAGAGACAGGCAGATTTCTGAGTTCAAGGCCAGCCTGGTCTACAAAGTGAGTTCCAGGACTGCCAGGGCTATACAGAGAAACCCTGTCTCGAAAAACAAAAGAAAGAAAGAAAGAAAGAAAGAAAGAAAGAAAGAAAGAAAGAAAGAAAGAAAGAAAGAAAGATAAAGAAATGAAAAAAGAAAATATGTTACTACATGGTCCTATAAAATCAAGAGTCATCAGGGAAAGTTCTGAAAATTCATGCTAAAAACAAAAGCAGGTGACTAGTACTGTACAGCCTCTCACTGTAGCAATCAGTATGTAGATTTCTCAGATAACTAGAAACAAAGTTACCATATGATCCAGGAATCTCAAATAACTAGAAACAAAGTTACCATATGATCCAGGAATACCACTTTTGGGCCCACACCCAAGAGATTCATACCGCAGAGATTCTTATACACATGTTTGTTGCTGAAATATTCATAAAAGCTAAGAAATGGAACCAGACTAGATGCACATCAATATGTGAGTGAGGGAAGAAAAGGATGAAGGAGGATGAGGAGGAGAAGGAGGGGAAGGAGGAGGAAGAAATGTAGTACTCATACAACACACAACACAATGGAAGTCTGTTGAGCCTGAAAGAAAGATGAAATCATGACATCTGCAGGAAAATGAGGGTCCTGGATATCATTCTGTTAAGCAAATTAAACAAGACACAGGAAGAAAAATATGACATATTTTGTCTTATATGTAGAACCTAAATTTCAAATTATTTATGTATGCTTATACTATAAATGTGTTTATATATGTGCTTCCCTGGGTCACAAAACTAAGAAAAGAATCATGAAAGAAGAAAAAGATCTTAAGTGGGGAGAGAGAGTAATGCAGCACTGTGACATGACAGGATAAGGAAGACAGGGAGGCCCAGCGGGCATCCGGGAGGACACTGGGAAAAAAAAGGCCAATGAGTATAAAGTACACTTACATACACATATGAAAATGCCATCTATGAACATCATTGCTTTGTATACTAACTGTAAAAGTAGATTGAAATGTATACATGTATATAGCTACAGTAAAATATATTTTAAGTGTTTTTTTCTCATATTTAAGAATTAAAATAAAATTAGCCAGAGTGGGGGCAGCAGTGGAAAATGCCATATAGAGCAGTCATTCCATAGTTAATTTTTTTTGTTATTTTCAATTTTTTGGTACATGTATGTATGTGGTGTGAGCAAGAGTATGTGTACAAGGTCTCTTGTCATGTTATGGATCTTAACATCAACTGGTACTTAAAAAGTTCTTAGCATTATTTATTTGTATTATTTCATGAAATAATGGAGTTGATTATCTAGTGAAGAAGAGGATCTTCAGAAAATAGAAAATAAGAATAACTTGAACTAAGATCAGTGTGGTAGTGGAAGTGTGGATAGACACCAGGACCATTAAGACCTAAGGAAACAGGTAACAGAAACTTTGGAATATCACAGGTAGCCTGTGAGCCTAACGAACATGATTGTAGATGACTTCCTAGTAGAGCCACTGTTGCTAGTCATATGGAGCATTGTAAGCTACACCATATTCCTGCAGTGGATTCAGACATGTTTATGTGTACCTACTCCCATCACTAAACTGATAAAACCCCTAAGTTCACCATCCCATAAGTGTGAGTTTATCGCACTGAAATACAAGTGAGCCCAGTTTGAGAGTGGAGAAGTTCGGATGCATCTGGTGACTCACTATTACAGGCTATTCCCTGTGATGCTAAGTCTAGTACAAACCTACTAGAAAGAAAATGGTGAAAGTCTACTGTCTCAGTTACTTTTCTATTGCTGTGAAGAGACAACATGACCAAGGCAACTTATAAGAGAAAATATTTAATTGGGGGACTACTTACAGTTCCAGAGGGTGAGGCTGTGACCAGCATGGTGGAAAGCATGGCAGGCAGGCATGGTGCTGGAATTGTAGCTGGGAGCTTACATTTTGAGACAGCAACCACAAAGCATGGGTAGGGCACTAATTGTGAATGCCATGCACTTTTGGAACCCAAAGCTTAACTCCAGTAACACACCTCCTCTAACAAGGCCATACCTCCCAATCCTCCCCAAACAGTTCCACCAGTTAGGGTCCAAGCATTCAAACAGTTGGGCCAATGAGGGGCAACTCTTATTCATAACACCACATCTATCATTACATATTTCACTTTTAAACAAGAATAGACTGTCTTCCAGCTTAGCAACACAGATTTCCATTATACTATGAATTCTCCAATTGGGAATGGTTGGGAAAGCCTTAGTAGATCAGAGGCTGTACTACACTTGAATTAGTAATTTAGAAAAAGAAAATAAAGAACAAAATATACTCAACATCACACATGATAAGTATGTTGATTAATTCGTTGATTACCAAACACAAATTGATAATCTTTTCTTGTATAGGAACTGGCTAGGTAAAATGAAGTCATGACACAATGTCAACTCAGTTCAGTTGGTTTGTATCCCAAGCTTGTCTTGACCTCTCAAACATATTACTTAGTCAGGAATAGGTTTTTCACGTCTGTATCTCCTGCCTCGACCTTCTGAGTGCTGAAATTACAGGCACGGACCACCAGATCTGACTTGAAGTTGAACCCAAAACCTCTTCCATGTTAGGCAAGCACCAACTAGACATACCCAGCACCCACCAGCCAAGTTCTTATCTTACGTGCATATGCCAGTCTACAAAACTATTTCTTGAGATGAAATTGTTGAAATTTAGTATAAACTTGGGCAGGAAACAAAGTAACCAAGAAACACTAGTAACAAAGTGTTTGTGTGTATGAGCAATGCCTTTGAAACAAGAAGGGAGGGAGTCGGGGAGCACCTTCTCAGAGACAAGGTAGAGAGGGGGGATGGGATGAAGAACTCTGGGAGGGGGCAGTGGGAAGGAGGGCAACATTTGGAATGTAAATAAATAAAATAATTTAATAAAAAGAAAGTAGAGCCTGAAAAGACGATTTATCAGGTAAAGGCAGTTGCTGCCCTGTCTGAATTCAATCTCTGGAATCCAAAATGGTGGAAAAGGAGAACCAACTCCAACAAGACGTCCTCTGACATTGCAAACATGCTATGGCATGAGCATGTCAATAGATATATGAACTGCAAAGAGAGATGAATAAATAATGCATATATATGGATTTTAATTAAAAAATATCAGAGAAAGTTATGAATGTAGTCTGGTTTTCAAACTTTAAAAAAGAGGATTTAAATACAATAGAAGAAATGTGTGCATAATGTCTCAGAATAATTCATGTGGAATCATATCCATAAATGTACTAAGTGTCATTTAGAAGGCCAAAACCAAGAAGCAGCAATTAACCTGTGGCCATGATTAATTCTCTCCCTTGCAGGGGAACCAGGTCTGCACAGGCTTAGAAGCTGGAGGCTCAGTCCCACTCCAGGAAAGCCTGCTGGTGTTTCCATTATAAACCACATTTCAGGAGTTTACAAGGTGAATGTTTTTAAAATATATTGGGTTCATAATGAGCTCACACATTCTTCAAATGTTCTTTTTTGCACTCCTTTTAAAAAGTATGGCCACGTTTGTGAACAAATCATAAACAAAATTTCAGGTGATTGTTTTTGGCAGAGCTCCAAGATACCGTGGCTAAAAAATGTTTAAATAAGGTAAAAGGACTAATTATTTTTCTTAATTTGGAAAGTAGCACAGAAAGCCCAACATGGGACTCTCCACAATACTTCCGTTTTAAAGATTCTTCCTCAATAGTTCAGCGTGGTCCAGGATCCTAGCCCTGTAGCTAGAAACACTCAACCCAACCTCAAAAACGCCATTTCTAACTCTGGAGATCCATGAAATAATTGCTGCAGCATTGGGCTCCTCTAAAGTTATTAGTGGTCAAAATTACATGTACCATGAAAGCCAGGAAGATTCTCGAAATGGAGCTGAAAGCCAGGTGCCAGAACACCTACACTTAGGTGCCGCCACAAACCCCAAATTCAAACCAATCCTGGAGTTTTACAAGCCAGTTCCTGTGCCAACCCCCGGCTTAAAATAGTCCAGGGGAATGCTCTACAGGGAGCTGAGTTGATGAATAGGTTAGAAAAATCATTCCTTTCAAAGCTGAAGAAAAAAAAAGAAAGAAAGAAAGAAAGAAAAAGAGAGAAATCCAGTGGTTCTGCCAAGTAGAAAGACTACTCCTTGCAGCCTTCCCTAACGCCTTGGAGGGCTTGTAAAGGATGAAGGCAGTGGGGATGCCAAAGCCCTCTTCCCACAAGGACTGGATTGTTGAGTGGGATTCATCAGCATTGGTTGGGGAGGCGCCACTGAGTTCCAGGTCCATGGTCCTGTACTGGACTAGACGTGAGGTTGATTTGATGCAAAGTTCTCTCCGCCACACACATCTGGCCAGAGCCCAGCATCTGAGGAAGAGGTGTTCTCACAGTGTCTGAGAGTTGTCTGCATTTCCCCTACACACGGAGCAAGCTTTCTTGGGCAGACTCCTTCTGTCACCCCGAAACTTGAGAAGCAGCTGCCTCCCCAAAAGGAAGAGGCAGACTCACCCATGCCTGGTCACGTGACCTTTCTAGACCATGCAAAGGACACGAGTAACGCTGCTTAAAACCACACAGGTTCCAACAGCTAGTTGATAATTTTCCAGATGCAGGCCAAAGTCTAAACTATTCTGTACCATTGCTGTATTTAGTGACAAGGGCAAGCTTTCCATCTGTCTCTCTAACCTTGTCCATAATTTATCATTGGCCTCCAAAGACATAAAATGGAATTTTCACTTTCCTGCACATGTAGTTTCAAGTCATTCAGAGCTACTAATAATGGATAAATAGCTATTTATCAAGCAAGAATCTGTATGCTAATTTATACCAGTGTCCTACCTAGTGCTCTTCATCAATAAAAATCAAACCTCAGACTCAGAATATGAGAAATAGAAATGTAATCTGATTCAAATGGTAGTTGGAGTAAAACATTCTGCATCTGGTATTTGGTTATTGCATGTGGTAGCATGTAAGTAATGAGGAGTCACTGGCCAACTTTCTAAAGATCAGCTTTACGAGGACAACTTTACCCGTCCATCAGCTAGCAAACGACTAGCACTTCCAGATGGCCTTAGCACTTAGTTCCCAGTTATGTGACAGAGACAACACATAAGTGAGAGTAAATGAGAGTAGGAGGTGCCCTCCCTTTCATGAAAGAGTACTTGCATAGGTTTTCTGAGGCCTAGAGCTCTGTTTCTTTATCTACTGCTGCCAGATGTCTTGACCTCAGCCATGGGGACACTGAGCTCAGATGGTCGTCTGTGGCGGAAGGTCTAACTGCATCTCTGTTTCTATCCTCCTCAAGACCAGAAAAGCCCCTGCCTCGCAAGCTGGAGAACTTGGGTTCTGTTCCCAAAACCTAGTTCGGGGGGTGGGGTTGGGGGCGGGCGGGGTACTTGGGTGCATGGAGTCTCAGTGCTAGATGGCAGAGATAGGTGGCTCTTTGGTATTCGCTGGCCAGCTGGCCATACCTGCCAGGCAAGCTTTGGGCCAATGAGATCATGTCTCAAAAAGACAAAGGTGAAGGCTCCTAAGGAATGGCACCTCTGGTCTCCAAGTGCACGTACACACACACACACACACA
>NC_034593.1:25150573-25159997 GCF_900095145.1 Mus pahari
CTCTCTCTCTCTCTCTCTCTCTCTCTCTCTCTCTCTCTCTCTCTCTCTCTCCCTCCTTCCCTCTCTCTCTCCCTCCTTTGCTCCCTCCCTCCCTCCACTGTCTCTTATTTTAACACACACACAAACACACACACACACACACACACACACACACACACACACTGCCAATTTAAATTGGGCATGGTGAGATGGTGAGACATGCTTTCATTTTAGCACTTGGGAGGCAGAGGCAGGCAAATCTCTGTGAATTCCAGCTAATGCTCCCTAGGAAGACCCTATCCCCCTCAAATCCAAAACTAGCCAAACCACCAGCTTAAAGGCAAGCGTAGTGATTTTACTTATAATCTCAGCCCTGGAGATGCTGAAGCAGGAGGATCATCTTGAGTTTGAGGCCAGCTGGAGCTACTTAGTGACTTCCTGACCAACCTGGCCTACAGAATGAGACCCTGTCTCATTAAATAAACAAACAAACAAACATCAGTCTGAATCCTGACTCTGTTGTCCCAGAGTGAAATCCTTAGACATGAGACTACATAATTTCTGGTGGCCATTGAGAATGGCTAGAAGAACAATCTGGCTAGGACCCTCCATGTTTGTTCCGGTGAGCAGTACAGAGACACCCAGACAGATGGAGTTGGAACTAGACTTCTGCATGAGCAGACAGCTAAAACCATGAGACCCAAGGACATGTCAGGGAGGAGGGGCCTGCCTCCCCAAGCTATCAGAAACAACCTCTAAAAGAGAACTCTCCTAACAAAGACCTACTTGGTCCTAGAGACAGAAGAGGGACTTGCTAGAGAACATTCCTGAGCTGCCCTCTAGAGGAAGCTGCTACAGTCACAGAGTCTTCCTGCACAGAGCAGAAAACTGAAGGTTCTGGGCCTGGAATCTGGAGATGCAGCATTTCTTGGGGATAATCTTTGTCCCTTTTCTCACAGCACCCCAGGCCCACCTCAAACTAAGACTGACTCTCCTCTCTCTTGCTCTCTGTCTCTGTCTCTCTTTGTCTCTGTCTCTCTCTGTATCTCTGTCTCTTCACTTCTCTCTCTCTCTCTCTCTCTCTCTCTCTCTCTCTCACACACACACACACACACACACACACACACACACACACACACGCACACACACACCAGTGCTTCTGAGGAAACACTGATCACCTAAGATCAGCATAGAAGCTGAGGCTGAGGCAGGAGGATTGCATCTCTTCTTGCATCTCTTCCATCCTGCCACAGCTGGGCTGTGGGGCTTTGCTTACAGAAAGCTCTGAGAAGCACATAGAAAATCCCAGGGGTGTAAGAATGGAAAGTCACAAAGCTCTGGCGAGACCTTCGGCAAGCACAAAGATGCTGAGATAATGATAATGTGTTTGGCTGTTCCCAGATACAAAGGGGCCAACCAAGACTAGAGGATGGGCTGGCACATGGAGTCCTCCATGGGACTTCACACCAGTGAGCCCAGATGGACCTTTGGTAGAGCCTTTTAAGTCCCACCTCTAAAAATGACGCCTCATTAGCTCCGCAGTATGTCTGTGAGCTTCACTGGGGCTGAAAGCCGCCCACACTGGGAGAAAATGGCAGCATTATCTATTTTTGAATGGGATGTGTGTCAGCTTTTACTCTTCCATAGGCACAGCTCTAGAAAGGACAGGGAAAGGAACAACCTATTCTCCATGCCACAGGAAATGTCCTCAGTGTTCCATGAGCCACCAGAACTTAGCAGGGCTGGACAATGACAGCTGGTGCTACACAATTATCCTACAGGAAGAGAGAAGGGGGATACAGGAGGCAGAGTTAACAGGCAGGTGACTCTCTGTGACCAGGTGAGAGTATGTCTCACTCAGAATTTATCTAGGGGCCAGTGAGATGGCTCAGCAACTAAAAAACGCTTGCCACCACACCTGACAAGATAAGCTCTATCTCTCACATCCACACAGAAGAAAGAAAGAACTGGTTCCCGTAAGATGTCCTCTAGCCTCCACACTTGCACCGTGTCACATGTACACACACACATGCAAATAAATGTGACATTTAAAATACTTTTTGAATTTTTATTTAGATTTATCTAGGTCTCATAAATCTTTTAAGTCATCAATGTATTGACTCGTATTCTGCAGATCTGTTTATTTTTATAAATGAACGTGTATACCAAAATTTACCCATTTTTTTAGGTTCACACCCTAAATATGATGTGATGAGTAACTGAATCAAACTATCTTTTTACATAAATAGTGTAGTCTATGCAATTGTACAGTGGCAAGTATCTTTATTATAAATGACATAGTCTATTCGGTTGTACCGGGGCAAGTAAAGTTCTTTATTCTTTAGATTCTTAAGTTAAATACAAGAGTGAAAGAAATGATTCTGCCAAGAAACCAGAATAACCTGCAAATGTGACCCTTCTCCAGGCCCATGACACGTGACTGGTAGGACCAGTTTAGAGGGGAAATGAGGATTACTTAACCTAGCCACCGAGCAGATGCCTTCTGGTTAATATTTAACTTAGTCCCAGTGGTATTCATGAGCCTGATCAGAAATTAAACAGTATACATCGTTTTCAACAACAAACATGTTGATAAACTACTATGTACCAGCTTTTATCTCATGATATCCACCAATCAAATATATGAGTAGTAGGCCAACCTGCTACAACCAAGGGTCTCCCAAACTGTAGAAGTTTAAACGTGAGAGGGATGTGTTTGTTTCTTGTGTGACAGCCTAGAAATTATGCAGGCAATGCAGGGAGGCAGCCCTGCTCTGCAAGGTCATTCAAGGTTCTAAGTCCCTTCTGGCCCATGATCTTGCCACTTCCTGGGTGTAGCATACAGTCAGAGCTGACTCTCTGCTAACAGTCTACGTTCACGCCCATAGGAAGAGTAAGGAGGAAAAGGATGAACAGGTAGCTTCCTTGTGTAAGCGGCAGAGAATTTAAGGATAACACTGAACACATATCATTGCTTCAGATCCTGAGTAGCCACAAAGAATGTTAATGGTGTGTCTAACTCTAACTCTAGTAAGAGGTTAGATACATAGCCCGTGATGACCATTTGACTCAAAGTATAAAAGGAGAGAAGAATAAACTCCAAGAGACAATGTGGAGCCTGCCATCTCATCTCAAGTCTTCCCGGCAATCCTGCTGTAAAACTTCATTTAAACTTGAGGAGATCAGTAATTCTCCCAAATGCTGCAACAGGAAACAGCAGAGATAGAATTCAAACTCAGGTCCTCCTGGTTCATTTTGCTACTCTGGGGAAAGTGTGCCTACTAATTAATCTCACTCCTGGACTCAAGAATACAAGAAACACTAAAACTCATGCCACATGCATGTTAGAGAGATGGTTCCACAGTCAGGGACACTGGCTGCTTTTCCAGAGGACCAAGATTCAAATTCCCAGCACCCACATGGCAGCTAATAAAAATCTGTAACTCTAGTTCCAGGGGATCCAGTGCCTTCTTCTGGTCTCTGTGGGCACTGGGCATGAATGTGATACATAGCCACACATGCAGGCAGAACACCCATACACATGAATAAGGTGAAATTAAAAATGAAATTTGAAACAGAAAAAAATACCATGTTTATTTTTTATAATACTGCCCCTTAAGGAAATAATAACATGGTATAAAACTCAAATGAGAGGAAAAATGTCATAAGCTCCCTTTTTGAAGGGAGACAGAATTCACAGACTGACTATTAAAAGGGGTTGCGCTCATCCGTATACGTGAAGACCTAAGGTCTCCGGCACCCAGGTGCAGCAGCTTGTACTGCGACAGGAGGATCCCTAAGGCTTACCAGCCGGTCAGTCTGTTGACAAGCTCCAGGTCCAGTGAGAGAGTCGTGGGTCCACAGACATATACAATAATAAGACCATTTCAAAAAACACAAAAATAAAACTAAGGTGAAGAAGCAGTTGAAGACACCAGATGTCAGCCTCTGGCCTCTACACTAGCATGAACAGACATGCACACACATTATATAGACAAATGTGTGTATTTACACACACACACACACACACACACACACATACATATAAGCACAGACATATACTTAAAAGTCACCTAGACATTATTTTCCTACCATTATAAATAGATTATTTTTGTGAATCTACATGTTATTGATAAATATAAAAGACTCATATGGAATGGCTTTCTGTTGTTAAATATATACATTAAACTGCCAAAGCAGTGAGTCTGGTTTGGTGGTGCTGGAATTATACATACACACACACTCATTCATATACACACACACACACTCCTATATACACACACATACACATACCCATGCATACACACTCATGCATATACACACACATACACACACTCATACATATGTACACATACACACACACATAACCATGCACACACACACATACACACACACACACATACCCATGCACACACACTCATGCATATACACACACATACACACACTCATACATATGTACACATACACACACACATACCCATGCACACACACACTCATGCATATACACACACATACACACACTCATACATATGTACACATACACACATACACACACACATACATACACACACACACACACACACACACGCAACCATGCACACACACACACACCTTTATGAAGCAGCATCAGCGCACCTTCCCCCTAATCTTAAATCCCTACACACCTGAGTGGATCTGTGTCATGAGATAAATGCTGTTAGAAAAAAAAATTTTTTTACAACCCCACACATTCGTGAAATTTGCGTAAACACTTCCAAGAATGGAAGGCTCCACTTGGGCGGCTTTCCCTCTTTCCTTTCTCTCAAATCAAGAGATATATTTTATAATCTCTAGCTAGCTCTCTGGCAAATCTCCATTCTTTTCGACCTGACAGACTGTTTGTCAGTTAAACTCCCCCTGTCATGTATCCCTACCACTGCCAACTCATGCACGGAGACCTTCACTTTCCCTGCTACCACTTGCACCCTGCGCAACCTTTGTCATTGATCACTGATCCGATCCAGTGCCCACATGTTCTCCAAGTGCCTACACAAGTAATGAGGTACTTGTGGTGTAAAATTAAACTGTCAACTGTCAGCGATTGATAACCACAGCGAGAGCTGACCTAGAACACCTGCACCAGTGGCCAAGACAGGTGTGACATGTTTGATCGCTGAGGCCTGTGAGTCACTGTGACCCGGTGTTGTCCCTTCATGGATTCTGCTTGCATTTCAGCCTCTCGGTTTTCCTGTATCCCTAAGTGAGGATCCCCACGATGCAGGAAACATTCCCAGAGCCCATCTGGGCAGCTGAGCCATGATGTTCAAACTAATGCAGCCTAGAGATTTTCAAAGATGGCATCTGGAGTCAGCCTGGCTTTCTCCCTGCCTCGGTCCCCCAGACCTCCTCTTGAAGCTGCCCTTGGTGGCAGGTTTCACACACACCACCCTCCCTCCGTTGGTATTTCCGGGCATGTGCCAGTGGCTGACAGAAGGGCCTTCCCTTCAGGGCAGGCACACTGCAGTCATTAAGGGTCTGGTAGAGGAATGAAGCAGTCCTGATGGAGCTGCCTCACGACTCTCAGCATTTGCTTGAAGGCATTTAAGTTGAACTGACTCCCATTCTGTTAATGTGCCATGAATGCAAGCTTGTCTTACTCACGTGTGACTGAACAACCGGCACAAAGGAAAAAGCATGGGCTGCTGTAAATAGAATTGGTTTTAGTCGGGGCTGCTACACCACATTTAAAGTTTTAATTCAAGACTTTTGGTATTTAGGCAAGTCATTTATTTTTATTTTTATTTTTTTAGCCTTAAGAAAAACTGCACCAACAGATCTGAAATAGCCTGAGAAGTATGATGGGTTTTCTCCTCTCGCTCTGCCACCCGACACCCACCAAATAGTTGCACTATATTAAGTCCGAGTGATGAGAAGATAAGAATCTATTAACTTTCCCCTGACCTTATCGACACAGGGATCTCTCTAGACATTACAAAGGCCATATCTCTTCTGACTTTTACATCCAGAACCTTGTGCTCCGTGGTCCCAAGCCAAATGTAAAATCTTCATGATGGGTGGGACTCTGACACCAATTCCAACTCCAGCCTGGCCTGCTCACAGTCGATGGAGGTTTCTCTGGGGCGCAGAGGCTGGCCCTGACTCTGCATTTAACTTGAGGGGCCTTTTTCTTTTCCTCACCATATGCTACTGTGGACTCTGAGTCAAAACGATTTCACGAGGACCATATGTTATGAGAAACGCGTGACGGAAGCGGGCAGAAAGAAGTTGCCCCATATCACTGGGTGATATATTACAAAGATAATTAAACCTGAGTCATGGGCAGTGCTATTCCAGTTAATCATTTTTCCTTTTCAATTGAAGCAAGCAAAACATAGCCCAATTTCCAAATTACATCCCAAAGTCCAGATAAGTAAAACGCCAAGTGGTGGGAGTCTGCCCATGAGTTGGTCGCCATTGTTTAAGCCCCTGTACAAGATCTTGCTGGGTCTGCGATTCATTTGTAAGAAGCCGACAAGTGACAGCCTTAGTGACCAAGAGGCTCAAGACACTTTGTTTTCACTTTGAGCCCATAATAAATCCACACAATCTACAACTTAGAAGGCAGAGGTTGTCTTAGTAAGGACTTTTATTGCTGTGAAGCACCAGCACCAGAATCAAATTGGGCATGAAAGTGGGGTGGGTTTTTGTTTGTTTGTTGTTGTTGTTGTTTTGTTGTTTTGTTTTGGTTTGGTTTGTTTTTTAGCCTTCAACCTTCAGGTCACACTCCATCACTGAGGGAATTGAGGGCAGGAACTCAGGGTAGGCACCTGGAAGAGGGAACCAACAGGGAAGCCACGGAGGCTTGCTCCTTCCCGGCAGGATCCCCGTGGTTAGCTCAACTAGCTTTCTTCTACCATCCAAGACCACAAGCCCAGGGGCTGCACCACTCCCAGTGAACTAGTCCCTCCCACACCAGTCACTGATCAAGTAAATGACCTACAGTCCTGCCTACAGGCAGATTTTAGAGAGAGGCTTTCCCCTGATTTGTCTAGGTTTGCGTCAAGTTGACAAAAGCCAATCGACACAGAAGATCACTTGTGGAATGCTTATTTGGAACTCAAGTATGTATCCCCCCAAAAGAGCTCATGATAGGTGTGGGCTTCCCAGGTTAGCTCAGGAAGACCTCTTTACCCCATTATTCCTGATGCACTATCTCCAATGCTCCCTTTGTAATACGTGCTAGGGGAAGGGCTGGCATTATACTCCAAATTCAACTCAAGTTAATAATCACTTTAACTTAGTCCCTGCTATATTTTTCCAGAATGTGCTTGGTACTACATGGTCACAAAGGAGGGCCTGTCTTCACCTCCCAACTGTTCCCTGCCAGAAGAAATCATATTATTCTAGAATCTTAGAATCTAGAGAACATCATTTCTCTACTCGTATGGTTTTCTACCTAAGCTATAATTACAGATGAACTGGGAGATGCTACTCATAACTTGTATTTTTGAATTCAGCATCCTAAATCCAACCATAATTTGACAGGTCTTCACTAACTACACGTGAACTATACGCTTAAGGACATAAAGGAGTTCATGCTATTAAGAATACCAAACATAGGGCTGGAGAGATGGCTCAGTGGATAAGAGCAACGACTGCTCTTCTGAAGGTCCTGAGTTCAAATCCCAGCTACCACATGGTGGCTCACAACCATCCATAATGAGATCTGATGGCCTCTTCTGATACATCTGAAGACAGCTACAGTGTACTTAGATATAATAATAAATAAATCTTAAAAAAAAAAAATACCAAACATAGCCAGGCAATGATGGCTCACGCCTTTAATCCCAGCATTCGTGAGGCAGAGGCAGGCAGATCTCTGTGAGTTCGAAGCCAGCCTGGTCTACAGAGTGAGTTGCGGGGCAGTCAGGGCTACATGGAGAAAACCCTGTCTCCAAAAAAAAAAAAAAAAAAAAAAAAAAAAAAAGCGCCAAACCTATTTTCCCCTCAGTGGTACTGGGAATGGTGAGATTTGATGGAGACAGGTGAAAGAAAAAAATATGCCAGTCAGAACGCGGGTGACAATGGAGAATATGTGTTGTCCCCTGTGGTTACCAGTTTGGGGAAAGGAGTGTCCCAAACTTGACTGGGGAGACACATTACCCCGTTCCTAAATCCTCTGAGCTAGTGACATAAAGCAGAAGCCAGGGGCCTATTTCTGTTAAAAATTTCTGGATTTAGGGCAGATGCTCTGGTGATTTTTAAGGCCAGGAAACCATGCCTAAAACATGCTAGTCTGAATCCTGACACATACATGTGCAGTAGTAGAAGACATCTTCAGATTCCTCAGGAGTGGTCAGCTCAGTCTTGCTCCAAACCACCGTCTCATTTAAAAATAATTAAAAATAAAAAAGGCCCTAAACTACATTAAGCTGCACTTCTGTCTGGATGGACTTGCCTGTGGGACCCTGCCTAACTAGCCCTCTCACCATATCCAGGGAAACTTCCCATCACACTCTGCTTTCCCCCCTCCCCGCCCCACCCCACTGCTCTTTCTACATGTCTGCTGAGGGAAGACATGGCGGAGCAGACGCCCGCCGGGTATGTGGGCAAAAACAAACAAGCCAGGCAGTTGTGAAGGGCGGAAGTGTTTCATAAGCCTCAGTTTGGGGTTGCACAGAATTGCATGGGAACAATGGCAAACAAAATTTATTAATATATCCTGTTTCCACTGCTTTCTTAAAGACCTAGCTTATAAGAGCTAATAATCTCTGGTCCTCAGGCCCGGGGAGACCTCTTTCAAAGTGCTGGTTTTCTTTAGTTATAATGGGACAGGAATAAAGACCTAGGAATTAAATGATTACCCTAGCCACATAAATCCCCCCCTCTCTTTTTATCTTTACTCCTTTAATCTGATCATCCATGCCCAGAAATCAGCAAAGGACATCAATTTTGCTTGAGAGAAAGGTAAGAAGGTAGAGACGATAAGGATCGGGAGTCTCCCACAGTCTCAAACAGGGTTTTCAAACCACTGTGGCTTTGACATTTTGAGCCCGATAATTTCTGGTTTGTGGACAGCAGAGTGTGGAAGCCAGTAGTTACTTCGAAAGTCTCCAGATAGTACCATTATGGCCCCTACGAGTCCATATGAGTACCATGTGAGCATCAGGGCACCAGAACCACATCCAGTTGAGAACCACTAATCTAGAATAATTTTAAAAGCCGTGCATTTGGGGACCTAGAGATGGGGCTCAGTTAGCAGGAGGTTTGTTTAGCATCTGTAAAGCCCCGGACTTGATTCAGGCACCACATAAAGCACAGTATTCCACACCACTAACCTCAGCCCTTGAGAGGCAAAGGCAGGAAGATAAGAGGTTCAAGGTCATCCTCAACTATACAGTGAGTTCAAACTATCCCGGGTCAGAAGAAACTGCGTCAGTCTATCTGTTTGTTTTTGTAAAAAAAA
>NC_034593.1:25160127-25163675 GCF_900095145.1 Mus pahari
AATTTGTATTAGATAGGTTGGTCAATATTTGGTACTTAAGTAGAAGGATTATTAGTCTATAAAGTTGTTTAAATATCAAACAAAAAACGGGCATATAATTTCCAAAAAAAAAAAAATCAGAAACATTATGACTTCCTTTTTAGGTGTAACATCTGATGGACACCAGATCGAGGCTGAAATTTTGTAAAATACTAATATAATAATAATAATAACAACAACAATGTGGCACAGTGGCACCAAGACCCACTAAGGTACCTCGGCTTTGGCAGAGACGCCCAGGGAACTGCATGCTTCCAGCGCCGATGCTCTGGTGTTCTGTGACTGGTTTGTGTTGGGTTTTTCTTTTTCCTTAACTTGAGGGTTCTTTAAGCATAGTTTTAATCTCTATGTTCCTAGCTCTCATAATCTACAAATCATCGAAACGCTGCTTTAGAAGGGTATGTTTGATGTCCGCAAAGCCTGGGGGCCCTTTTCTTGCGCGCTTATTTTCTTTTGAACCAGGAAACTGTGCTTTGCCAAGAGCAAATGGAACTCAAGTCTCAAAAGACCCAAGTTCCACCTGCAGTTCAGAACCCTCGAGTTCTCTACGAGCTCTCCAGCTTAACAAAATACAGTCTCACCATCCCTTACAGCACATCTCCCAGGTTCTAGTTACAGCCGTGGCCGGGAAGGTTCTACACACCTAAGGGCTTTCCTCCAGAGAAAGGGGCGCGGACGGAAAGGCTGGCATTGGGATACAATCCTGGTCTCGGTTACACTCTTCATCTTTAAAATGCCATCCAAGGTAAGAGAAAATAGACAGGAAGGAAAGGAAGAAATCAGCTAAGCAACATGTTCTCCGACTTTCCCCAGGTTCAAATCCAACAAACAAGATATTACATCAAAGTTAAATTGTTTACACATTACATGACCTGTCCTTTTTTTTTTTTTTTCTTACCACTGAGTTCCACAGTACAAAAATATTATTTCAGAGGCAAGGATGTAAACCTTATTCATAACAGGATTTCAAACACATCCTGAAGTGAAGCGTCTCCTCAGATAGTGTGCCCTCGGTTACATCGAAGGCATGCTGGTTTTATTTGTCGGTGTTTGCTGAGGGGGTCACAATATCAGGAAGCAGGAGATGGCTCATCAAAGCGTCGCTGGGAGCTCTCACAACTCATCAGTTAGACAGTACCTTGTTTTTGACACTGGGGCGGAAATGCATCTGCCCCTACCCATTGTTCGAAGCTTCCTCCTGTCTTTAAGTTTTTTTGGAAGGAGCACTGAGGGCTCAACTTCTTTTTTCCAATAGGTAATTGTCACTAATTAATGCTTCTGCTTCATTCAACAATGTGGACCTGTGACCCAAGTCATCTGGCCTTGTATCCCCTAGCCTTACAGCAAGGACATTGCAATCTCCTAACACTGTCCCCAGGGGCTCAGGTCACAGACCAAGGCTACCCTGCTGGGCTCCTAAGCAAGCCTCACTGGGAGTCAAAGTCGGTGAGTAGGTTCAGTGGGACAGTGAGACATCAAGGAGGATGTGGCACCTGGCCAGTGAGTATCTTCAGAGGGAGGGGTCTTTCCTCTAAGGAGAACTTCCTGCAGAAGCCAGCGTCTCTGACCTATCCATTCTACAGCGGGGTCCTGCTCATGCCAGGCCCGAGGCACTGGGAATAACTAAAACAGTCTCCATCGGCAAGGAACTGGATCTAGGCTACAGCTCAGCCCCTTGTTAAAGATCTCTTTTTACATCTAACTGGATAACGCGTTTCTCTCTCTCTCTCTCTCTCTCTCTCTCTCTGTGTGTGTGTGTGTGTGTGTGTGTGAGAGAGAGAGAGAGAGAGAGAGAGAGAGAGAGAGAGAGAGAGGATGTGAGTGGGTATGAATGGGTGGGTGTGAGTTTGTGTGTGTGTCATATCAATAATAATGAGCTCATAGAGCCATTATTTCACACCTCCTTCCATAATAGTCTTTTATTTACTTTCTTTTCCCTCCCTCCCAGCTTGCTCGAGTATGCTCTTGAGTGTTCTTTTTCTCTTTCTCTCATTCTCCCTCCCTCTCTCCCTCTCCATCTCCAAACACACATAACTAGACCATAGGAGTTGTGATAAGCACGTGGCTCAAAATGACTCCAGGATAAAAAGAGCTTTCCTCTATTAACCCTTAACAAAATTCCAGATTATCAAGGACAATGGTCCAAAACTCCTTCCTTACTGTTTGATTCACCTCTGCTCATAAGCCTTTCTCTAAAATCTGGGCTAAGAACAAACCTACATAAACAAACTCTAGACTAATTTCAAATCAATAAAGATGACATAAAATGAGGTCCAACACACAAGCTTAAGAATGAATACAGTGAATTTCAAAGAAGATAAATAAAAGGCCTGGTGCAGAATAGCCCTCCCGTGATAAATGCTGGGTGTCTTTGATAACCGTTGCCCATTTTCTTCTTCAAATACTCACAGAAGTTTGAGTTCCACAGATCAGGAAGATATGCCTGCTTATCAATCTGTGATATCTGCTTATCAATCAGTACAAGCATGTATTTGATAAACAGACCCAAGTCATGGAAAAGATAGCGTCAAGAAGCAGGAAGCTTTGTTGTATACTTTTAAAATAAATCTGCACTGCTGTGGGCACCTACTGTAGAGAGTCACGTTACACAGAAAGACCAGAGCAAAGCTTACAAGCTCACGTTGGCTTCCCCCACCAAGCTAAGGGTGTTACACTACCGCCTGCACCAGAACCCTCTTACTTGTGAATGAGGGGATTAGTAACCATAGATTAGGGAGCTTACATCTCCAGAGCTATTCAAAAGTTTCTGGCCCAGGTTCTTGGGTGAAGCCCAGTAGGAACCTTCCTAGCAGGTGCAAAGCCCTGGGTTCAATCCTCAGGCATGGCAAACAAACAGAGAAAAGAAACTGGCTCACAGTAAGCAGTTGTGTAAATTACTGCTTCTATACTTATAAAACACGCAGGCCCAAAACACATGTACCTCCCTGTTCATAAGGGAACAAGAGTCTAGAGACACCTTAGGGATACCTGAAAGCCTGCTCGCCTTCCTCAGCTTACCATGAGCTAATAATGTTCAAGTCTCCTCCCGCTGGCTACAGACTAACACAAGAACCCATCCCCCCCATCACATCATCTCCAATGGAGCCTGAAACAGTGCACTAAATATACCAGGTTTGTAGAAAATATGTGTTGAATGAATGAATGTGTAAATTCAAGTCTTCTGTTGGAAAATCTGAGTTTGCAGTTGTTGATATTACTTATATCTTAATGATAAAACGTTCCCCCCCCCCAATTTTGGAGTGGTGGGGAGGAGTTGCAGATAGATAGCATCTCACAGGTTGGCCTGGAGTGTACTGTGGAGCTCCGGCTGACTTCAACAGCCTCCTCCCTCTGTCTGCTTTCTTAATTAGATGAAAAATATATAATGGTTGGGCAGTGGTGGCACACACTTTTAATCCTAGCACTTGGGAGGCAGAGGCAGGCAGATTTCTGAGTTCAAGGCCAGCCTGGTCTACAGAGTGAGTTCCAGGACAGCCAGGGCTACACAG
>NC_034593.1:25164830-25173661 GCF_900095145.1 Mus pahari
AAAGAGAGGAACTGCCCTGTCCTACCAAGCAACTACTTAGACAGATGAAATAGGTTCGCTAAGTTCAGGGACACAGATTCTTGTATCCATTTGAGACACCAAAGCTATTTCTGTACGACACAACCCCTGAATCTACTACCGTGTGTGTGTGTGTGTGTGTGTGTGTGTGTGTGTGTGTGTGTGTTCATTTGATGGTACTGGGGGGTGGAACCCAGGACTTCATACATGCTAAACTAAATCACCAACGCCAGCTTACTACTACTACTTAACAATGATTATAAGGGCTAGGTGTGATGACGCATGCTTTCAGCCCCAGCAAAGGAGGCAGAGGCAGGGGGAAATCTCTCTGAGCTTGAGGCCAGTCTGGTTTACAGGGTGAGTTCCAGGACAACCAGGGCTAGAGAAACCTTGTCTCAAAAAAAAAAAAAACAAAGCAAGACAAAAAGATTATAAAGCAACTTGAAGTTAGTAATAAATCTGCTGATACCTTAGAATGTCTAGATGTCAGCAACACCATAGGAAGTTGTGCTGTTTATATTTTTATTTTATTTTGTACCCAAATATTAATACATAACTCAAGCCCAATATAATGTTTGAGGATGTGGCGTTTAGCTTTCAGGATCAGTGTCCCCCTCTCATAAGAAAGTCTACACTTTAAAGATTTACTTACTTTTATTCTATGAGTGTGTTTTGCCTGTGTATGTGAATGTGCGTGGTACCTGTGGAGGCCAGAAGAGGGCATTAGATGCCCCTGGAGCTGGAGTTACAAAGGGCTCTGACACTTATCTATGTTGGTGCTAGGAGCCAAACCTAGGTCCTCTGCAAGACCAGCAAGAAATCTTAACTGCTGATCCATCTCTCCAACCCCAAGTCTAGATTTTAAACTAAAAGACAAGGACAGAGGCTCCCAGGTTCTTCCTTCTTGGTACCTGACTTGCACATGTAGTGCCCTGGGTGTTCAGATCTCAGTACTAAACCACATCCTCCCCCAAAGACAAATCAAAAAGAGCACTAAGGACTGTAAGGTGTACAGTTTTCATCTTTCTGTATGTATCCATTATAACGGCCTTGTAAGTATTAGTCACTTGCATAATGAGTAACTGTGTGTTAGTGTGAATGTTCATGAGGACACGCAGAAGCTGACTCTGGCATCTTGACTCTAATTCAAACCACTTGTGTGCACATCCTTTTGGTGATGCAGGTGCTGGTTCTGTGGGTCTGAGATGGGCCTGGGAGGCTCCGCCACTCACAGATTCTCAAGTGGTACCCACACTGCTGATTTGTAAAAGAATACTTTAGTAAGAAAGTATATTGCGTAGCGTCTATCAGATTGAAAGCTTTCTGGGTACCAAATTCTCCTACTATATCAGAGGAAGTGATAAAACAGTGTGTGTGTGTGTGTGTGTGTGTGTGTGTGTATCAGTGTGTGTATCTATATATATGAATGCAATCCCTGCAGATGCCAGAAGAGGGCGTTGGATCCTCTGGATCTGGTGTTCCAAGCAGTTGTGAGCTACCTGTATATTCTGGGAATCTGAGACCTCTAGAAGAGCCATAAATTCTTTTAATGGCTGAGCCATTTCTCCAACACCCTGGTCCCACATTTAAAGTCAACAATCAGGCCAGAAAAGATGGCTCAACAGTTAGAAGAATACTGATAGCTCTTGCAGAGGACTAGGGTTTGGATCCCAGAACCCATATAGCTGCTCATAACTGTCTGGAACTCCAGTTCTCTTCTGACCTCCGTGAACATTGCATGCACATTGTCACAGACATATGTGCAGGCAAATAACCATACACATCAGATAAAAATAACCTTTTTAACAAAAAAAAAAAATTAAAGAAGAGCTAAATTAACTTACAAAGCAGCTATGAGGAACCCAGGAGCGCAAGAGGACCAGGTTGCATCTCATTACTGCTCATTTATTTTTATATCATTTGTCAACCAGTCACTATTTCACTTCATCAAAAATAGGAAAAAAAAACCAAACACAGCCGACAGCTCTTAGCTATTAAGCGCTCCTGAGATTCAGCACAGCTTGTACCCACCCTCTGACATGTATTTGACTAAAATTACCTCAATAATTCTGGCTTAGTCACAGTATTTGCATCCCACTTTCGCACTCTATGTAAGGCATATGGTATATATCAATTAAACATTGCCCAGTGGTAGTGGTGATGGGAAATAAATGAGATTCTGGCAGAAGATACTGAAATCTAACACAAACCAGAGACACCCCAAAGCTACTGTCCTCTCAGATTAGCAAGGGTCTCTTCTTCCACTTAGTAGCAGTGCTGTGTTGAAGTGAGTCATCTCTCACCTAAACCTTAACCATGCAAGAGAATGGCAGATGAGATGGCTCAATGATGGATGTGCTTGCAGGCAAGCCTGAGAGCCCGAGTTCAATACCCAAGCCCACGTGATGGAGTGAGAGAACTGAATCCTGCAAGTGTTTCTCTGACTGCCACACTCACAGTGTAGTATACATGTGTGCGTACATACACATGCCCACATGCATGCATGTGCACACACACAAATTAAAATTGGAAGAGAGAGAGAGAGAGAGAGACTTGAGAGAGAGAGAGATCCATTCAACTTCTACTGACAAAAAGCCCCTCTAAAAAAATATTAAACTATATCTGAACCAACCAGAGCTCGAACGTGTGCACCGTGGTGGCATTCTCACAGTTAATTCTGCTGCCATTTGTGCCTGAATTTATCATGGTTTGGAAAAAGTAAATTGAGAGGCCAACACAGCCCTCGTTCCTAGTGCGCCAGCAGCCCAGCATCCCCAGTCCGGCTGGATATTTAGTGCCTCTGTGCTGAGAAGGCTGAGGAGAGAGTCAGGGGAGGGATTACTGCTTGATGCCGCCCATAAATCACGCAGCCCTCCACAGGGCTCCACATCTCACAAATAAGGCCAGGCTAGAGAGGTGTCACCGCTGCACAGAACGAAGGGGCATCCTGCATCCCTTTGCCCAGTCTGGCTCTACCATCTGGATGCTCATAAAGCCTTGAAAAGCCAGGAGCCTTTCTCTGCTCCTCCACCTGCACTGTCCCTTTCCTGTGTCACCTGGGAAAAAGACCGAGTCCCAAGTATCCAGTGATTTCACCAAGAACAAGTCACCCTGGACCTTTAATCCCAAAGTCACTTCTCAAAGGACATTTGACCAGCCCTTTCTTTTTTGACACAGTCTAATGTAGCCTAGTTTGGCCTTAAACTCCTGATCCTCCTGCCCCCCATCTCAGCAGTGTTGCAGTTACAGGTGTGGGCCATCACACTGTTTATCCAGGGCTGAATCAAACCCAGGATCTTCTACATGCTCCGCAAACGCTCTACTAAATATTACACGGCTATAGGCTCAGCCTAGACTTCTTTCAAAGTTCTCATACACCTATAGGGGCCACTAGTCCTAAAGACACACAGGAGGAGAACCACCAGGCTCAAGGGCTAAAGTGAAAAACAGTGCCCTGGTGTCCCCCCTGGGGAACCAGCCCTTCATGTTCTAAGACAGTCATCACCCAGATTCCTGAAAACAATAGCAGCTTCTTGTTTAGAATGGAACCGCACCTGCTGGAATACGTGTCAACAAACAATCGCTTTGTTTTTCATATTTGCCATCCAAGCTGAAGCAATGGGACTTCCTGAAGCGAATACTGGAAGGCTTATTCTTAGAAGGGGACAGAATTCTCATTTTAACACAAGGCTCCGAGGCCCTAGTGATGGTCATCTTCCTTCCTTCTTTTGTACTCCCTGGTGATCATCTTATTTGGTTTTCAACAGGTTTATTTCCATTGCAGCCCGGGGGCTTCCAACGCCCAAACGCCCAGCCCATGAAGCCCGTATATGGTGAGCACGCTGACTTCTGTTTCCTCTCCCTGAGAACCTACACCTCACTCCCTTTGTAGTTCCACCATTTCAAAGGGCCCTAGGAAGGTTCTTTGCTCCTCCAGTGACAGCCTTGGGATGAGGAACTCCTCTTTGCCAAGTGCTGGCTCCTGGCTAAATCTTTCTGCTCTTTTTCTTTTTCCTCATCTAATCATGCTACCCACTCCCACTTTTCCTGAGGCTGTCTGACGCATGTCTGTTGAACACATTGGGACACTTTTAAAAGGAGTTATTTTGGTGGCAAAGGCTCTCAGTTGTGATTAAAAAAGTGTTTTAAGTGATTCATCCAAGGTTGTCTCCATGGACTCCGGAAATAACCACAGCCAGAGTACCCCAGCGGGGGCAAAATATGAGAGGCAGATAACACCTATTATTGCTTTTATCTGGGTGCAGCCGGGCTTCAGATTAGTGGAGCAAATGAAGGTCCAGGCCTCTGACATGGCCAATTCTAAGCAAACCAGTGCTAGTGACGATAAGCATTCAATAAGGACTTGGGATCTAAATATTTGTAGGAAGTGTCTTTGTTTCCTGTTCTGTAAAAAGTAGATGGGGATAAAAAAGCAAAATACTGTGAGTTCGAGCCATTTAAAAAAATTAAAAAGCAACATAAAAAAAATACAAATACAGAAGAAAAGATGTGGGGTTTGAAATCGACTTCAGCGAGCTTTGTAACCTTGGGGAAGCCACTTCGCCTCTCTGTGACTTGAATTCCTAATCAACAGTCATGCAGGGAACCAGGTGTTTTCCAAATTCCCTTTCATATCAGAAAGTCTATGATAACTATCCTAGATTGTGATCCAAGCTTGTGAAGGAATCGAAACAGATGAAATAGTCTAGTGTGAAAGATAACACCGGCTTGAAACTTAGTTCGCCTGATATTTCTTAAGTACTCAACACTCCCAGAGCTAACCCGTTCATATACACCCAACAATAACCTTGAAATTCTCCATCTCGCTGGCAGGCACTGGGATTACAGGCACGCACCATCTCTCCTGGTTTACACAGCCCTGCCTGGGGATGGAAGACGGTTATGTGCCTACTAGGCAAGCACCCTTCCAGCTGAGCTACACCCCATCTAAGTGTCAGTCATGAAAAGAGAGCTCCTCTTATAAAAAACCTTTCAATAACAGGCAGTAAGTGCGGGCAGCCAGCGAGCCTGTAAGCGAGCGAGGCAGAGCAGATAAACAGTTGGGTTTATCTGTTTGCCTGTGTTTCTGGAAAGAAAGACGCTCAAGTGGGAGCTGTTTAATGGGAAACTCCTCTCAACCTGCCCATTTCTTGGCTCACTCCATCACAGCTCTGCCATGATACGGCTGGCTTCACTTCCCTCCCAGGGAAGGCAAAATCCAAAGAGAGGAAGCAGCAGAAGCCTTCTTTAAGAACTGTAAGCAGGCTGATGAGATGGCTCGATGAGTGAGGGTGCTTGCTGCCAAGCTTAAAGATCTGAGTTCAATTCCCAGGACCCACATGGTAGAAGAAGAGAACCAACCCCTGCACATGTGTGCAAGCACATACATGCACACTCACTGACACATAGATAAATTTAAACAAAGTTTTTAAATGGGAGATATCAGGTGCCAAGCTTAAAAGTTGACAATTTGTTGAGCTGGGGGTGGGGACAAACTGGGGGGCAGAGAGAATGCCTTGTATACCAAGGTCCTGCATCAGAGTCCCAGCACTGAAAAAGCTGGAAATAAAATAAGGATGACAATTTGGGCCCTTGGTATCCATAATGACTGTTATGAGCTGTCACGGCAACAGTAACAGATGTCACTTCATCCCTAAACGAAGTGAGTCAGACTTCGTATGTGTCACTTCTGGTCTCGGAACTCTGCATACCTAATGCCCCACATAGCTTGGGCCTCACAGGGCAGAGAGGGTACTTCAGACTAAGTAAGGGCAGGTGCTGTAATAATTAGTAATAAGCATATCCCATAACTCCAACCTCTGCCTTTCTGCAAAGATTAGCTCACTTATTATTGAGACTTTTTTTTTTTTTGTCAGAATAAAGAAGTCAAGACAGCGAGAGAGTTTGTAAATCTGGTTAATCTCCTCCATGATTTGTCTGTTACGAGCTCCTATTGTGTGCTTGGCACTACCCTGGCACCAGAGTTTTCAAGATAAGATCAAACGCTAGCAAGCCATGTCCTCGAGGACTCTCAGACCGTATCACAGGATGCTTAAGAGAACAGCCTGTGGACTCAGACTGCCCCAGGTCATGGTCACTAGAAGGAAGAACAGTGTGTCATTCAGAGCGAAGAACTTCCTTACTTCACTGTCTCCTCCCAGGTCAGCTCTGCTCCCAGAAAGAAATTCTCCACTGAGCCAAAGATGAGATGTAAAGAATGAGAAGAAAGTTAGAGAGGTGGGAATGTAGCCCAATGATTCAGCACTTGCCTAATAGGTACAAGGTCCCAGGTTCGATACCCAAGGTGGGGAGGGGAGGACATAAAGGAAAGAGAGGGAGAAATGGCTGAGAGGAAGGAGAGAAAGAGAAAGAGGAGGGGTCGGAGGAGAGAAGAATGGGGAAACAGGAAAGAAAGTGGAGACCTCCTGACATCAAGAACACTGCTTCTGCATCTATGTGGCACCTACAACAAGGAAGGAAGTGGCAGCGGGTGTGAGTCAAGTCACAATGAGGACTACAGGTGAAGCTCTTCTCCATAGCCTTGAATGGAGAAGTTCTCTCAAACCGCTCTCCAAATGGTCAGCACCTGGAGATCTGGAGACTGAGCCCAAACAATACACTACACCTATTGGGACCTAGAACCAATCAAGTCTCCTCAAACCCACAAAGATAACATTGAAACTGTGTAACCGTGGCCATAGCTGCACAGGGAGCTGCCCCGGTGCCTCTGTTCAAACGTGTCATGCTTCATAGTAAGGAATGGTCACTCGGCACTCTTCACTGAGTAAACAAGTATTCCTGGGATTGATGGTGCCCGTGGATATGACACGAGGACGACAGCACACATCCTCATCCTGTGGAGGGACTGATGTTGGCAACTCTTGTGGAACTAAGGTTTTGGCAGGTGGAGGACGACTTGCATTTTTTTAGATGCACAGATGTTGGAACAAGGCAATGTCCAGCTCGCCCCTTAAACTCTTTCTCTAAAAACAAGACAAGAAGCTCGCCAGTAAATTTTCATTATATTTTAGTATGTGTATGCACAAGCTGTTTCATGTCACATGTGTGCAAGTCAGAGGACAGCTTAGTGGAAGTTCTTTCTCTCCTTCCACCCAGTGGGTTCCTGGCATCCAGGTCAGGTCGTGAGGCAAGGGCAGAAATCCCTTTACTTGCTGAACTATCTTCCCTACTCGGAAAACAGCTACAAATCTTTACAGAGAAGAATGTTGGGTCTCATAAAACCCAAGTGTACGTGTACATGCATACATACAAGCATACATGCACTTTGAATCCACTAGCAATGTGTGTGTGATGTATGTATGTGCGTATGTGTGTGCAAGTGTACATATGTATGTGTGTATATGTATATGTGTATATATGTGTGTGCATTATGTATATATGTATGTATGTATGTGTGTATGAGTGTTGTGTGTGATATATGGTATGTGTATGTGTGTGTATGGATGGATGTGTGTATGTGTGTGCAATGTGTGTATGTGTATTTGTATATGAGTATATGTATGTGTGATATATGTGTATGTGTGATGTATGTGTGTATGTGTATATGTATGTGTGATGTAGGTGTGTGTGTACGTGTATGTGTGTGTATGTGTATGTATATGTGTGTATATGTGTATGTGTGTGTGTGCGTGTGCACATGCATTTCCCACTCACCTCCTTTCTTTGTACTTTCTCCACTATTTCTGGACTGCACATTCCAGACGGCCTTCAACTCTGATGACTCTTGTTAAACAGGGCTACTTAGATACTCTCAGCTTAGTTTGTATCATTTGTTATCCTCCTCTAACATCTCTGATTCCATTACGGGTCTGATCTTTAACAGTCACTGTGCAAGTTCTCCCAGCCTGGGCCTGATCGGAGATGAAGGCACGGGGTCTGAGGTTCCACATCTCCCAGCAGTCCACTTAGCAGTATGTGAGTAGGACTTCACTACTGGGAAACAGGTGGGTTCTTGTATGGCTTGAGTAAAGCCTCCCTTCACAAAAGCTGAAATAAACACTACACAGGCTGACGGGAGGTCTCCCTGACCTCAGTGTCTCTCCACCTGCACGATGCAACGCCCTCTTGGACATTAATGGCGAAAATGATTTTAGTTAAGGAAGTGAGACTGGATTGAGCAGAGCCCTCTGAAGTAGGCCAACCATTCTGTTCTGGTAGGGAGGTCCCCGAAAGTGACCAGAGAGAAGTTACAGGCCGCTAGAGTTGCTGCCATAGAAATGACACCCACTGGGTGTGACCTCCACTGAAAAGCACGTCCCCGAAAGTATGCAGTCTCACAGAGCCGACTGCCCCCTCTGACAGGAACAAATCTTTGGGTTGCTCCATCTCAGGGACTCCTGCTAGGGGGACATTTCTAGTCCTCCTAATGAGACAGACATTTAGAGCAGACACTTGTCCTGATGTTTGTGCCTGCTCATTGTCACTCAGCCCCAGGCCTCCCGGGGGTAAACACAGAACTGTGTTCCCAGACCAAACAGGGACCCTCCCTTGAGAGTCTACCCTCAAGGTAGCCAGACACACCGTCTGGTATACGCAAACATTTCCACTTCTCACTGGACAGCTAGACCCAGCAGTGTCTCCCCCCTAGCCGATTTACTTTACTAATGTGTGTGTATTTTTACCAGCCCCTATGGGAAAACAGACTTGCTTTGTGGCTGACAAGGGATTTCTCATGAAGATTGAAATCTCTGAGCATCCCCAGAGCTCCCAGCCCTTCTGAATTTCAGAATTGAACCAGAGAAAGCTTTCCTAAGGAAGGGGAGGGGAGAGGAGAGGAGGGGAGGGGAGGGGAG
>NC_034593.1:25174046-25223890 GCF_900095145.1 Mus pahari
AAAGGAAAGGAAAGGAAAGGAAAGGAAAGGAAAGGAAAGGAAAGGAAAGGAAAGGAAAGGAAAGGAAAGGAAAGGAAAGGAAAGGAAAGGAAAAAGGAGGAAAAGAAAAATAAAAGAAGAAAAACATGACTTTTGGAAACAGCATGGTGGTGCCTTTGGGGCTGTAAGGAGCTCAATGACACACAGTTGCCAACATGTGGTTACAAATAATTGGCAAGTAGCAAATTAATAATGATGGTTATTGATTAGAAAAATGGCATTGCTGAGCTCTGACAGTGTAGCTCAGTGGGTGGAGCACTTGCCTAGCAGGCAGGAAGTCTGAGTTCAATTCACAACATCAGTAAACCGGGCGTGGTGGAACATGCCTATAATTGTAGCACCTGGGAAGTAGAGGCAGGAGGGTCAGAAGTTCAAAGTCATACTCAGCAACACAGGGAGTTGGAGGCTAGTCTAAGACAAAACACATTTTGTGTAAATTGGTTTAAAATTTCTGGAGTCTCTATGCTCCAAGTATTCCTTGCCTGATTCTTTTTCTCACACTCGTTTCAGAAAACACCACTCTGAAGGGGAGGAGAAAGGAGAGGGATGGGGGTGGGGGGGGAGGGAGAGGGGAGGAGAGCAGGGGAGGGGAGGGAGTCAAGCATCTCCTAACCTGCTCCCACTTCTCATTCTTTGCTGACTAAAGATGTCTTCACAAGTCGTTCTTCCTGAGTCCTAGGCTTTGCCTACTACATGCTAATCACACCCAAAAGTCGTCACTGTTAAGGCCCATAAAGCAACCCAACTTTTTAGTAATTGTGTGAGCTTTTGGGTTAGGGGCTTGTGTCTGTGAAAAGCCTAAGTTTCCCTGCTTTGGAAGTGGGAACACACACGGTGTGTCAGGAGGGAAGTCCCCAACCCTGTTACCCTCTTTCATCTGAAGGGCTGAGGTTCCAGCTTCCTGCCAATCACTCTCTGGCAGGACTCTGAACATCTTCTAAGTGGAAGTCAGTTGTTGAGGAAGGATACTCTCAGGTGATCTGTCACTAGGACCCAGTAAAAAAAAGCATTTGGCAAGATGAACTTCATTTCCATCTGAGACCCTCAAGGCAACCGAGCAGCAGCCAGCAATCATTCCCACAAAGGAAAGAGCAATCACAGATCCCTAGATAAAGTCAGGCATCTTCAGGTTTACTCTCAAAGACATTGCCTTTCAGACACTGACATACTGGCCTAGGGGGTTAGAGGTGTCACCTGAACCATGCCTGCTATGTGACCTTTCTCTAATAGCTGTCTGTGAGCTCTTCCCAAATCTCATTTTATTCACAAGTTTACCTGAATAAATGATGATTATGACAGAGCAAAACATCCTTGTAACATTTCCCTGGGACTTTCACCTTTTGGTGTCAGAGTAGAAGACAATGCCAGATGGAATTCGGATGAGTAAGACATTGGACTTGTGAGTTTTTTTTAATAACATCTTCTGTCTATCTGAGCATTTGTCGCCTGACCCCCACCCTTTTAAGCCTGAAGGCCCTTCGAATTTCTACTAACAATACTGTCTAAGGTAAAACTAGTCTATAAACATTTCTCTATGGCCCCATTAGAAAGTTAGTCATGATGGGAGGGGTGTGGAGAAGAAGGAAGTATCTTGTTGCCTTACCATGCACTTGCCCTTAAAGTGGATAATGGAGGGGCTGGCAGGCTGCAGACCTTAGAAGTCCTCCAGGAGCACTTTACCTGGCTCTCTCCCTCCACCCACGGCATCACTGAGGTGAACTGCAAGACGGTTTGCCATCCTTTCCCTCCAAAGACAGCAAGCTCAAGCCTTCTGGGCCAAGCATCTTCCCTTACCCTTATGCTGTAAGCATGCCTGACTTGCAGCAGCAGGACTCCTAGTGCCCCGTTTACACATTTATCTCAAATGCTGGGGTCCTGGAAGATTCTGGGTGTCTCTTCTCTCCTTCACAGTCTCATGTGACTTTTAACCCGTCTTTCCCTTTCTCCGTTGCAGCTCATCCTTGTTTCAATTCCCAAAGTTCCAATAAGTTAAGTATTTAGCTTTCTCGATTCTTAATAGGTTTTCATAAATACTTTAACTCCTGTGAACACACACGTACAAGTCATCACTATACTTTCTAAGGAACATGTAAGTGTTCAGTACATCACTAACATAACTAACTTAAAGGGTGGTGATCAGTTAACCCTTTTAGGCTCTGCTTAAAGCAAGTTCCAGCAATCAAAAATGTAAAAGGGTTCACTGACAGTTTTATGAGTGGATTCTAGTGAAAGTGGGTGTACAAGGTCCAACAAAAAGAGCACTACATGATGAGGGTTAAAAGAAGACATGAAAGCCATTTTACGTGTTAGCCTTTACTGAGCCTCAGAGACCTGATGTAGGAGTGACAGGCCACCTACTGCGAAGACACCAGCACAGCTATTAGAAGTCTCACTATTCACATACTCACGCCTGAAATGGGTAGGGAAGGATGTTCCTTAACACAGCAATGAATGCTTTTCCACACTGCACATAATATACATTGGCATGAGCCAAGCATAGAGAGAAATGTATTAATGGATTCTTACACTGAACTTAACACTGTAGGTTGTCCTTTGACTGTAGATGAACACATTTTTCACGTAGAGTATGAAATTGTTCCTCATCCAGTATTTTCAACATATGCACTCATGTGAAAGGTCAACAATTAAGTAAAAACAAGCATCGCAATCAACCTGAGTTGCAATATAATGTTGAATTCCTAATAGCACATTCTAATGGCAGCATGTGAAGCTAAGCTCTTGGAAGTAAAGGAAATAACTGATAGTTCATTTTTGGTCCCTGAACCCTCTTTCTAACTCTTGATTCCTGATGTGCTTTTAGTCTTAACCTTGTCTTCTTGATGTCCACTTGTAAGAGAGACACCCTTTACCAGAAAGCACCTAAAAGCAAATGCTATTGAGAAATCCAGAGAGAGGACAGTCATTGACAGCTCTGGGAAGGGTGACTGAAGCTGTCACTCATTCGGGTTGCAGACTGCAGCAGTGCAGTGATTAGGGTACAAGTGGGGTGGAGCCCTCATGACGGCAAATTTCAAGTCCAGGAGGAGTTAGACATGCATGAGCTAGTTCCCAAGAGTTCAGGAAGTGCTCTCAGGTCCAAAGAAGACTGCCAGGAAAGACCTCAACCTTGCCCTCGGTCTCCCCAAGAACAGAGTCACCTGCCACCTGTAGACCTTCAGCACACCCATCCATCTGTGGGCCAAGAATCCCAAGGTTCCTAGTTCTCAGCTCCCAACACTGGTCTTACATCGGATGCGAGGGAAAGCTTCACACATCTCAGCCACATTTGGAAATAGTTCATTAAAGAGGTTCTAAATGCCTACTTTTTAAAATATTTTTAGAACGCTCCAGGGTTTTACAGCACAGGAGAGACCTATAAAAGCGAAGTGCTTCACTACCAGTAGATGGAAGGAAATTTTTCAAATTAATTTTTACTGCACATTGTTGCTTCTGAGGGTTTTTTTGTTTAATTTTTATGACGCTAGAGGTTACACTCATCATTGTTTAAAAGACTCTACTAGAGCTAGCATGTATGAGGAACCTCCTCTGTAGGGGACTTGGCTGTGGACTGTAGTGTCAATGAGACACTGTCATGTGTGGGAAGCTGATAGTGTGGTGAAGTAGGCAACTAACTGTGTGCACTGCGTGGGCACACACAACTCCTCCTGTGGTCTCAAGGAAAGGACTAATTCATTCACTAGGGCAATGGAGTTCAGAAGTCATGCTGAAAGGGTAAGCCGTCGGGGTTCCAAAGAGTAAGCAAGAAGTCTGGGAGTTTGGGAAAGATTTAAGAGTCTGTAGTAAGGGCTCTGGGGAAGTAAGGTGCAGAGCTAGTTAATGCTAGGGCACAGGCAGGACAATCAGAAAGTGGCTGTTGGGGTGCCAGAATACTGAGCAGGTAAACTGTCACACTCAGTCTGAGATCTCCCACCTCCATTCGACATCCTGCATCAGGGCATCAAGCAAGGAAGTGAGTTTCCAAGGTGGAGATGTGGGTGTGTCCATACTCAAGGCCCGAAGTCACATCCTTTAGATGTCATCCACCTTTTCTTGCGAGTTTGAGACGAAGCATCTCACTGGCCTTACACTCATGATTCCCCTAGGCTGGGTGGCCAGGGAGCAGCAGGGACCTGCCTGTCTCTGCCTCCCCAGTGCTGGGATTGCATGTGCTCCAGCACACCTAGCTTTGCTACAAGACTTCTAAGGGCAGAACTCAGGTCTTTGTGCTTTGCTTTGCAAGCACTTTATTGGCTGAGTCTGCCCTTAAGCATCCTTGAGAGCATTGAAAAGCTGTGCCTTCGCAAGAGCACACACGCAGGTAACGCCTTTGTAAAGAGTCTACGCACCTCTCCACTCTCTCATGCTAAAATTCCCCCAACTCTTTCTGAGCCCTGGAATGACGGTCTAGCCCAAGGGAAGCAGTGAACTTTGCTGTGGGTCACTCTCCCCACCGTCGCCACAGGTCCATTTCCTGGGCTTTGCTCTCTCTCCAGTTCACTGCCCAGAGTGGTGTTAACGGGGACACACTTCACCACCTCAGCCACCGCTGGTGGTCTGAGCTGCCTGACCATCCATCAAAGCAGCCAAGTGCCAGCTCCTCCTGAAACCCAACTCAGTCCTTGCTGAAAGCCCTACACGGAGGATGTAGGACAGGTCCCAGACTGCTCATCTATGGGCCGTTTGAATAGTCCCAGCACTGCTGACAGATGGAGTGAGCATGGCTCTGACACCTCCACATGATGAAGAAAGAAACCTAGCTTCTCTCTTTGGGGATGGAAACTTAGAGCAGCTTTTTGTCACAATCCCTGTGCCATCTCAAAGTCAGTATCTACTGTGCCTCCAGGAGCGAAGGAAAGCCAAATTCCAGAGCAAAACACAGAACTGTGCACAGGAACAACAACAACAACAACAATAACAACAACAACCTGGATAAACAGATTCTAGGTTTTCTGAGAGCAAGGTGTGGCTATTTCACAGAGGCACCTAGGTCAGTCCAGTGCTCACAGGGGAGCTGGCAGCTTGGGGCATTTTCTCTCAGGCCACACTTGTCACTATTCCAAAAATTCTGCCCCCAAATTCAACCTCGTGAAATGCTGAGCCTGGAAGAGGGAAGCTTTCAGACCCACCTGGAAACAGATCTCAATATCTGCATCCCTGAAAGCACATGAGGTCCTCTCTGTCAACCCAGATGAGGGTCTGTGTGGCTCTCCAGCAGTAGAGCACCGAGACCCTGCAGGAGGACCACAACATCCACCCAGTGACTTGGCTTCCAGCCTACACCTTACCTCTTAAAAAAATTAATGTCTGTGTAATACGTGTGTGTGTGTGTGTGTGTGCATGTGGATGTATATATGTATATGTATGTTATATATGATACAGATGTGTATATATATGTATTCATGAATGTATACATAGATGTGTATATGCATATGTGTGATATGTATATGGTAATGGATATGTGCATATATGTGGCTGGGTATATGTGGATGTATATGTATGTAGATGTATTAAATAGATATTCATCACCACTGTTTCCCAAGCTTTGTTCAGCCTGATAGCTTCTTCACAAATATTTCTGCACCATCATCCTCTTCCTCCTCCTCCTCCTCCTCCTCATCTGCTGACCTATAGCTATTTACTGGTTCTTCTCACTCACCAACATCCTTCAAGCTAATAATAAAAGAGTAATTTTAAGTCTAAAATCAGTATTGTTAGCTAAGAGTGGATTTATTTTAATTATTAAATCTAGCTCACTTCTGCTACCGTGCAAAGATTCTCTCTTTTTGTTGAAAGGCACAAACTAAGCCACATCTATCTTTTTGAGTTATTGGAAAGAGCAATCCCTTGAAAGGAAATGTCTGTCACTTCTGGGTTCAAGGCTGCTGAGTACTCAGCCCATGAACCACTAAAACCACTCCATCCTCCCTTCTAGTCTACAGCCCACACTTTGCGAAACCCCATGCTAATTACACAGAAATCTGAGGTTCTGTCTGGCCCTGCCAGTGGCCTTTGCTTTCATTTTCCATGTCTCAGGGGAAGCAGCAGCGTTTTGAGTGTCATGCTCAGCACCAACTCCAAAGTCACTGAATTTCACAAAAAAGACTTGGCTTGTAGGGAGAAGACTGCCCAAGCCCAGCGTAAACTAAGAATAAATAAATATCACACATCGTCGTCATTGCTCGCTTATTTCTTCCTTTTCATTTTTCTAGAAGCAGCCTGGGGATGATTTAAATGTCATGAAAATTCAAATATATTCAAAATAAAGCTATGAAAACCTGTCACAATCAAGGGATTCCTTGTAATATGGGACAATAGCGCTCAATGGCATTATCTTTCACGCAAAACACGCCATCCCCTCACTAGCCAACTAGTATCCACCAATCCAATCATGCCTCTGAGCACAAATTCTATTTAAGGATCCGTTTTGCAGGTGGGAGCTCTGGAGCGGTGAGCTTTTGATCACAGAGTACTGTGTGCAGAGAGATCTTCCCTAAACTCTAGCCTAACTTCTCCATTTGAAAGTTGAGCTGACCCAAACATACTCAAGACATGATCATGAACTGAAGAATTCCCAAAGCTTAGAAAACAGTGGCTGCATATATCTATGTAACACATCTATGTACATATATATATATATATATGCATATATGTATGTATATTCATAACCATGCACATAACACACATACATATCCTCATCCATGTACACATTCATATATGTATACATATATGTGTACATATATACACATATATGTATGTGTATGTGTGTGTATCCGTATCCATATCCATATCCAGACTCTTAAATCTGATGCTTCTGAGTCAAATATTCGATGTCAGAGATACAGATTTTGCTTGTAAGTGGCAGAAAAAAATCACTCCATCACCCAATGACACCCAGAAATATTTCAGTCTCCCAAGTTCTTCATGAAATCTGTGGCCATCCATCTCTGGCAATTCATTACATTATTTTTTTTTCTTACTTTTGTTCTTCCTTTCCTCTTTTCTGGAAGAGGGCACTGAACCTAGATCAATAGAGAGCCGATCTGCATCTGAATTCTATCTCCAGAGCCCAGTTTTCTTTGCTGTGGTCTGAATGTTGGAAGCCCTCTGGGAGAGATCTCATAAAGCAGAGAGGCGGCTTAGATGTGCTCTCTCTCTCTCTCTCTCTCTCTCTCTCTCTCTCTCTCTCTCTCTCTCTCTCCATCCTTTAGAGTACCTCACTGCACCTCTTGGCCCTCAGCTCTCTAACAGTAGGTTCATTGTGTCCCACTACAGTGTCAACAAACACTGCACAGAAGAGCAAAGTCGTGGGCTGACCCGTCATCTGTTTTCTATCCCATGGAGCTTCCTAATCAATCTTCCCCTGCGATAACCTGGGGACTGAGAATAGCTTTAAACAACCCAGAATTCTGTGGACATCACCATCCTCCCAAGGCATTCTTTTTAAAAATCACAAAACAGGAAGTTCTGAGTCATTGAAACGCACCAGTATATTTACTGAAAGTCTTCCTGGAACACCAAATAGCATATATCTACCCAGACAAGTGGACTATTATAAAAGCAGATGTTTCTCTCTCTTCCCCGTCAGAGAAACACATTGTCAATTTAGCTACCATCTTCTGGCCTCTCAGACTTCTCAGGAGGTCAATAGTGGTATATTTAACTCGGGTACAATATAACCCCCGAATTCCCATTAATCTTGTACCTGTACAGTTTGGCAGAAGATAGATATGCAAATGCTAGATGAGTTTCAGGGGAAGCTTGCACTTGATCCCCTCACACCACTCACTAACACATCACTAACGGGAATGGGATTCAAGAAACAAAAGGGGAAGTCCTGTCAACACGCTACTGTCCTGCTAAGGGTTAGTACCATCTGCTGCACGCAGAAAGCGCGCACTTCACCCACGCATTCCCCCTGGATAGATCAACCACTGGGAAGACGGTCTCCACACTATCCCATCATGCAAGCACAGAGACCTCCAAGTGCCTCTTCAGGGAAGGTCTCATGATGTCCAACAAACACGATGACCCATGTGCCAAGATCAGCCAGCTCCAGAAGAGAGGCCGAGGGTGGACTGAAGAGGAAGAGAATGAGGGAAAACTGAAGAAGTAGACTAAGATTCTAGAAGGGAAAAAAAGTCAGAGAGGAAGCAAAATGTGCAGAAATGGAAAAGAGAGAGAGTGGGGACACAAAAGAGAGCTGAGAGAGTGGCTGGTTTCCATGCTATGGTTTTGTGCTCATTTAGCCTACCATAGCACAGGGCCCGTTAAGATGCCTGAACAGCCACAGAACAGCCTCAGTAGGAGTAAGAACATGGTGATGCCCTGGACACATGGTTACAGGAAAGAAAAGCTATACTCCTAACTGAACGAACATTGGGTCTCCCGGAAAAGAAATAGGCCTACAGACACATATACATGCACACATTCACACCACACACACACACACACACACACATACATACATACATACATGTACACCACACACAGCACATACACACCACACACTACATACATGTCACACCGCACACACATACATACAACACACAGCACATATACACCACATACCATACTACACATATATAGACCACATATATACTACATACTGTATACCATACACACACAAACACATGCCATACCACACACACCATGCACATACCACATACACATATATGTGCACACATATACACACCACACATATACACTCTCTCACATACACACACAACACACACATACACATAACACACATATACACTGTATACCATACACACACATACACATACCATACAAATACCACATACGTACACATGCACACTCATACCACACATACATATATGATACGATACATACATATATACACATACACCACAACACACACACATACAGATACCACACACATACACATACACATACCATACCATACCACATACACCCCATACCATGCACACATACCATATATACACCTCACAATAACACACACACACACACACACACACACACACATACACACATACACCTTTCCAGGCAACAAGATAAATAATCTCATTAACCAGCACTAATAGGACAGGTTTAAACCTTCATTTACAGTTTCTAAGGTCAATACTCATAAGGTTTTTTTAGTTGATTTGGGGGGTGTTCTGTTTTGGTTTTCTTGGGGAGGGGGTGTTTGTTTGTTTGTTTGTTTTTCCAATACAGAACCTCACTATGCAGTCCTGACTGACCTGGTGGGACTCAAAGTCACAGCAATCCTACGGTCTCTGCCACCAGAGTACTGCAATTACACCTAGGCAACGCAGTAAAAGACTTTTAGTGTTCACTTATAAACTTGCTATTCAGAGGTGTATGTGAAGGTACATGTGTTCCATGGCATGCATGGGAAGGTCAGAGGACAATTTGGGAGAGTTAGTTCCCGCCCTCCACCGTGTGAGGCCCAGAGATGGAGCTCAGGTCATGGACCTCCACAGCCAGCACCTGTACCTGCTGAGCCATCTCTCACGGGCCCACAGCAAGGACTTTTCAGGGAGGCCTAGAAACCCACAGCCCCTCCCTGCCTTGCTTACCTTTCATTTGATACCTAATCTCTCCTATTGATGATTACTGAGACTTATTGGCAAGAGTCGTAGTTGTAAGCAGTGGACAGGAGTGCCCCAACTCTAGCCAACCTTTGTCTGGATATCGACGCCACCCAAGAAGCTCAAAAATTACAAGGCCCTCTGGCAGCAGTAGGAGTTGAACAAAGGGCCAAAGGGTCTCTTTTTGTAAATGTCTGCAAAGCCAGAATTTAACCTTATGTATCTGGGGTAATGTTCACGTGGGAGTACTCAAACCTAAATTACTCTTAAATCACTCTCTAGATTAGACACACCCAATTCTTGGCCTGAACTAGAGTCAGGATGCACCGCCCAAGACTCGGTGTTCAAACTTGAGCTTGAAAGGCTTCAGGATCCAAAAAGTAAACACAGCTTCTTAATCACTGTTTTCTAAGTCATCTGCTTCCTCTATCTCTAGTGCTTTGTTTTGCTGTCTGGTAGTTCCAAGTAGCAGAGGCGAGTGAAATGCCAGTCCAGGGTCTGGGGTGGGACACAGCGTTCTGACAGTACAGAACAAGTGGGAGGGCACAGGCCCACTGCAGCAGGCAGCTCGGCCCCCTCAGTACTCCCAGGGCACTGTCCAGGGGACAGGAGACAAATTCAAGGCCAAGCCGCTATGCTGTGACTTTGGGGATGTTTCTGGGCTTCTGGGCCTCTGCTCTCTAATCTATGACACGAGAATATAATATGTAGCTTATAGTGCTTATATGCAATCTAAATTAGCACGAACTTTATTGTTATCATCATCATTACCATGGTTGGTCCTTAGTTTATAAACCTTGGATTCCATACACACAATTTGGTGTCACACTCAAAGTTGGCGCCATCTGCCCCAGCCCACAATGTCAGTCTCATCTCCCAAGTCACCAGCTATGCTCTCTATGCCTAACCCAAAGGAGATGGCTTGTCATTTTCTTGGTAGAGCTTGTAAATCTTTGACTCAGTTCATATAGTCTTCTCCACAGGTCCTTCATACACACACACAGAGAGAGAGAGAGAGAGAGCACCTTTCTTTCAAAATTAGATCCGTCTTTCAATACCATTCTATTGGCTTAAATCCTCAGCTATCTGAGTGCATAAAATTCAATATCCCTATTTTATCCTAATTAAACTGCTAGAACACAGTTTGCAAACTCTTCATAATCCATCTCATTCTTGGTTTTGTGCCCCTGATTGTCAGTGTTGATTCGTTTCTCCAAACGTATCAACCGGCGCAATGTGGAATACTCTAGCTAGGCTCTGACTCCCACACTGAGCACAGGGGTGGGTCACCTCGTAACTGATTTACTTCTTTATTGCCCCCAAAGTGAATGCCAGCTCCACCGAAGCCTCTTGCTATCTCTTACTCATACAGAGCTTCTGTTCAGCTAATTACTCTTCGCTTGAATTTGCTGTCAAGCCAGACAATGATTATGCAATTAATTTCCTAAGCCTAAGTGAACGAGTCTGCACTAGTGACTCCTGAATGGCCGTTTGTAGGTCACAGAGCAGAGTTCCAACTTGATAAAAATCATTTATAACATGCTATGCTATCTTTCAAACTATATCATCCGGTAAAGACAACTGTGAAACCTATGAGGCATTCTTTCTGCATCAAGGTTGCCAATACAAGATAAGGCAAGAGTACATAACTACACCACCATTCACCAAAGATTCCCCAGCATGACAGAGCCCTTCCTTCAGACTTTTGGGTGTGGTCATTCCATTGGCAGTCTTGTGTAGCCCTTTATCATGACTTTATCCACAAGGACATAATGAAACTTCCTAAAACAATTTCTTTCTCTAAGACTTATTTATGTTGTGTGTATGGGTGCTTTGTCTACATGTTTACATCAGGTGTGTGGTGTGCCTCTGGAGGCCAGAAGCAATGGGTTAGTTTCAAACAACAAACTAACATTTTTCTTCCATGATTCCTCGGCATGTCAATATCAAAACAGAGTTTTTTCTTTAACATTGACTTTTCGTGTGTGTGTGTGTGTGTGTGTGTGTGTTGGATCGCTGGACTCCGAAGCATTTGTGAGCTGCCCAGCATGAGTGCTGAGAGCCAAATTCAGGACTTCTAAAAAATTAGAAGTACTCTTTACTGCTGAACCATCTCTCTGGCCCCATAGAAGATTTGATTTTAAGTTGTTATTCAAGGTACTAACTTGAGTTTCATTAAAACAAATTGGTCAGGGTTAGATCAGTTTCTAACAATTTTTGAAATGGTCTTAAGACTTCTTTTGTTTTGTACGCTACGCTGAGGATTAAACTGGCTTCCGGCTCCCAGCATCAGAGAGACAGCTCAGACTGACAGCTTTCTGTAAAAGGAAACAAGTATGCCCAGCTTACCAAGATGCAAATTTGCTTTAACATCTAATATGATAAAATTATACATATACCAAGGAACTGTTTCAAAATACTTTTTATATGATTTATCCTCAATAGGTATTTCATGTGTATTTTTATGACCTATATACCCAGTTTTATCTAACAAAATTATTAGGCAGAGAAGAGCTGTGAGTGGGGCAGCTTAAGAAGCCTGTTCTAGCTGAACGGCTGCAGAGCAGGGACATCTGATTTCACTCCAAAGCTGTCCACCGGGGTTACACCAAAACTAATCACATGTGATCTTTCTATTCTAAAAGTTTAAAAATTCTTCAACATTTAGAGTTGTATTTGAACAAAAGAGCTACATTTTGAAGCTTAAAAAAAAAAAACAATACACACAACTATGGACTCATAAATGATTAAACACACCGTTCGGTCCATATTTTTCCATGCATGCTGTGAGGTAATGAGTATGTAATTGGGGTCAAAGGACACATAGCTTCTGCTTCAACTAGGCATGGCTGCCAGAATGAGAGACTCTCCAAAGTAAACAAATGATTACAACAGTAACACAGAGGACAGTAGCTAAGCAATCAAGAGGTAGGGGAAATTCCAATCAGAGGTCTCTAGAGAAAAAAAAATCTGTACCACGACAGTGGACTAAGAAAACAAAGCCCTTCATAGGTTTGATCCCCAAACTCCTGCATTGCAAATGTTTACACTTAACTGTGCTCACCAGTGCTGGGCTTGTCCTTCAGGCCACTTAGAGCTGCTGCACCACTGTGGTTTTCTCTGAAATGTTTGGATGTGTCTGTCTTCCTACCTGTCTACCCAGAGTTCCCCTTCAGCCTGTTCCTCAAGCCCCGTCCGTCCTCAAGGTGAATATTGTGGTTCCATTCTACCTCTGTAGGCAGTCCCTTTGTGTAGCCCTCGGGAATGTCTTCTGATTTCTTCACCAGCAGTCCTCCTGGACATTATTTGCATGTCTGACCTCCGATCGGCTTTGCGTCTCACCTACCCTTCCAGACAGGGGAAGTTGACAGCTTGCACATAGGTGAGCATGTAAGCCTGCACTTACTAGCTTGCAATTGTATGAAGTCATTTTCAAAGCATACATGGGGTTTTGATCCCAGCAGTTGGCCAGGGGAGGGCTTACACGTCTGTTTCGGCACAAATCAATGTCTGCCCAACATGGAAGCCAGGTTTCCTGGTACAGTTGGAGTGTCTAGTCATTCCCACAATATTCACTTCATTCTTCTCTCTTTGAGCTTCATGGAATTAACACATGCAGCAAAGCTGGCTACCTGACCTCAAAGATGCCTGCTCCCTTCCATGGGAAGGAATAGATGCTGGATAGCAGATTCCCAAGGGACCTTTCCACACTTCACACTCCTCTTGGCCTAGCAGCGGCAGTGTGCTTCACCAAAGCAACATGAGCAAACGTGATAGGTATCATTTCTGAGCTGTAATAGTTAAGAGGTGCTGATGACACCCCAACCCTCAAGATCTCTTTTATGACAGTTTTTAGAATCCTGTATTGAAGTGGGAGAATGGTAAAATACTGAAATCTTGGTCTCTGAATAAAGTTTTATATGGGTAAGCCAATCATTAAGGTTAGTCATGCCCGTGTTAGACTATGATATGACTAAGAAGTAAATGTCTGTTGTGATAGATAATAGAAAGATTTGGGTTTATCTATTTCAGAATCTAGCTCCCTCACAGTACTCCAGCATCCTTCTAAGCTCCAAGTATGAGTTCTCATTTGGTTTGGGGTGGGCAAGAATGCCAAGTCTGAAGCCATCAGTTCAGATATTCCTCAACCCACAAGAGTGTGTCCTCCATAGCTGACATATTACCTGTCAAACCAACTAAAAGAAAGATCAGTTTTTCAACATTTTAAGAAAATTAAGTCTTCTGTGTTCTACTGACTATGTCTAAAGAAAGAAAAGCTTAGAGTGGATAATTCTGCCTCCATACTGAAAGAGAAATAAACTGAACCAATTACAATATGAAACATAATTCAGAGCTCGCTCAACCCCAATAGTAAGAAAAGGCATATAATTGACATATAAGTAAAATATTACTCAAAATACTCATCTACTTATTCAGTCATAATAAGCTGGATTGTGCAGTAACAAAAAGCACCCCAAATCTCATTGGCTTATAACAAGATTACTCACTGCCAATGTTAAGTTGTATATCCCATCTTCCCCCCAGCCTTGGGCAACTAAAATGGTTTCTAACATAGCTCATCAAACACAATGAGGAATGTGCTGAAGCCAAGAAACTTTTGCCACATGCATTTCTCAGGTAAGTCTGAAGTCTCAGGGCTGGGGAGTCTAATTCCCCTCCCAAGAGACAATAAACATTTAATTTGATCAATATTGAAATCCATTGTTCAAATGTTTAATTTAAAATATTCAGACATGAGCTGGAGAGGCCGCTCAGCAGTTAAGAGCACTGGTTCTCTTGCAGAAGGCTTAGATTAGGGTCCCAGCACCCGTATGGTGGTTCACAACCATGTGTAACTTCAGGGGATCTTATTCATTCTTCTGGCCTCCAAAGTCACCACCAAGCATCCACATAACACACAGACATACATGCAGGCAAAGCACCCACAAATAAAACATGGATAAATCTTAAAAAAAAAAAAACAACGTTCAAATATTTCATTTAGACAATGAAATGTCAACCTCAGTACAGAAGAGTAATAAACCCTCAATTACCTACCAAAAGAATCATAAACTCTGAAAGAATTATCAGATTCATCCTTACCACGTATTGCCCTGAGAATCAGTTCATCCAAGATTAAAAGACATTGGACTGTTAGTAAATAATTATTGAAATTGTCTTTTACTGCTTTGAGTTGTAAAAGACGCTGGTCAGGAGGAAGGGGAATTAGGTACGAATCCTACCTGAAGAAGTTTGTCCATTTACCGGCACTATTCTAATATTTCATAGGGGCCTCTACTCTATAATGGGTGGTGCTCACAGTTTCAGCTGTATAGAAGGTACAGAACAGAGAAGAATTATAGTAAGGGACTTCAAATGTACAGGCACAGAACATCACACAAATGTGATCTCATAGAGCCCCACCCTGTCTCTGCCTTGGTCTCATCTCTACCATATCAGGTGCAGATTGAAAGCTGTACTGCCCGTCAAGAAAAGGGATGACAAACAGACAAAACACCGCCCTATGAGAATCGTGAGGAGAGCCCAACAAGGCACACAGCAATTTCCCTTAACCAATCAATCACTACGTGTCCTTGGAAAGATATCAGCCACTCTGCTAATCATATTCAGCGCATGTTTCAACAGACACCTTGAAACCTTTGACCAACTCCCTACAGCTACTGTTGGCCTCTGTGGGCAGGAGGGTTCAGCACCAACAGTATGGAAGTCTTCCTACTGTAGGATTCTGTCCACCTTTAACCTTCTGACCATATTGAAAATGGAGTTAAGGAAATCAAGGCAGTGACAGAAATAGGGTCTAGAAAGCCTCGTTTAGTGAATGATTCAGTGGTGTATTAAACATCCAGGAGTCTGGACTAAGGTCTGAAGAATGGGAATGTAAAAGTGACGGGAGGTAGGAGGCAGTGAGATTTATCACAGGAGTTAGGGAGGGGCCAGGGAGAAGACAATTAGTCAGCCTACCTAGTGCCTAGCTCAGATGAGTCGGCACTTTGGTGTGACCTTAACCCCACCATTGAGTACTTACTAATTACAGCCACGCCCTCATGGTGGCTCCTGGCAGAAGAGAGAGTTGGGACTGTTCATGCACAGTGTCCCTGGATGCCTTCTGCCAGTCTTTCATTTCCCCTTCAGATTACTTCAACAAATGCACTGCCCTATCACTTGCATTTTATACAAGGAGGCTTGAAGACCACATTGACGGATTCAGTCGTGCCGTTGGGTGGCTTGTTTCCACTCACAACGTGTTTCCCGGTTGTGTCCAGGCTCCACAGAACTCTGTGAAAGAAATACTCGCCCACTTTATGGATGAGAAACGTGAAGTCAGGAGCAGCTCATGGTTTGCCCACAGCTTCACAGTGGGTAGCAGAGGCATTGTTGGACTCTAGGTCTGCTGACAATAGGACATTTCCTTTCCTAAATGGAAGAACGACTGTGGGCCTTGGCAGAGAGGGGCACATTGGAATGAAGACAGTGCATCTGACAACTGTAAAGTTATTTCACGGAGAAATGAAGACAAATGGGAATTAAGCTCTTTTAATTATACATTTACCAGTGATCTGTCATTGAGAAAGAACTAATACATGGGAGTATCAATTTTCAGTAAATATAAATGGCAAATAAGGCATTTAATGAATTGCAAATGACAATGTTTCTAAGAGTAGTTATCCATCACGAGTAAGGGCCTTCCCAGTTATTACTCGAATATTTCATTTCCACGAAGACTCTAGCGGAATGGCTTAAAGAGAATACCAGGATGCTGCAGACAGTGCCGGGAGTGGTAGGTATAAAAATAAAACTCTGCTTTATCCATTCCAAACTTGCAGGAGGGACAGAAGGAGAAGCGAAATATTTGCAGATGGGATTTTTAAAAATGCTTGGATAGCTGATGAAAACGTTCAGAAATCTGCAGATTCATCGACTGGAGAGTAGGTTCATGAGCCAACTATCAACAACCAAAATGGGGTGTGGGGAGGGGCGGGGGAGTCCTGGCCAGAGGTAGAAAGCAGTTGAGAGAGAAAAGACAGAACTCTAAGAAAGTGTAGCCATATGTAGAGGGCTCCAGTAAGATTCTGCCATCAATTTATCTCCCAGCTTTAACCTGTCCATTCACACAGAGGGAGTATTTTCCCTGGTTAGTGTTTAACAAAGAAATTCTGTTTTGTCTTTGGTTGAAGTCGGGTATCTGCCTCAGTCACCTCTACCTCTATTTTTCCGACAGGGTCTCTCAGTAAAACCGGAGCTCACCAATTTGACTGGACCAAATGTCCAGAAATCCCCAAAGGTTCTCTCATCTGGACATCCTAATGCTGGCATTACATGTTCCTACCACCACAACTGGCTTCTTAATGTGGATGCTGGAGATGCAAACTCAGAACCTTAGACTTGCCTGGCCAGAACTTTGCAGACTGAGCCATGGCCCCAGATCCTAACAAAGTTTTTTGAAAGAAATAAAATTATAAAGATACCTTCCCTTATCTCAGCATGCCACCTAAAGTCTCTTTGGTCACCTGAGTGGTTTTTAATACCATTGTAAAGTCTCTATAGTTTGTTCTGGTAATGCTAGCCGAGAACACGGAGCAAGAGCAGGCAGACCTGCTGGCATCTCGCAGGCTTTGAAAGACAACATGGTTCAAGATGGAAGTATCTACCTGCAGAACTGTAAAAAAAAAAAAAAAAAAAAAAAAAAAAAACACAAAAAAAAAAAAAAAAACCCAAACACCAAAAAACAACAGAGCTGTGTGGGCACCCCATTAATGGTTTCTGTAATTGCACCATCAAACTGGGTCCTTTTTTTCTAATTTTCAAAGTACTAAATTGTTTTGTCCACTTATAGCAACGTAAGAATGTCTGTGGCCAGCTCTGATGCAAGCCAAATTGGCATTTTTCTCAGGGAGCCTAGTGAGTCAATGTTATTTATTCAAATAACATTGCATATTTATGAAGCTGAGGTCTAATTAAATTATATCAGTCATCAATCAGACTCTCCTAAGCCTTCTCTCCACAGACCTATTCGTGGAAACACGTGAATCCCCAAATACAAATGTTTAAATGCTGAATAATTAGCCCGGCGCCTCTGCACAAACCCTCTGGAGAGCCACCTTGCGTTTGGACGCGCGCTCTCTCCACACCCGTGTTTAGCATCCTGCCTTCTTACTGCCCGCTCTCCTCACCACTTCCATAATCCAAGGGGCAGGAAAGTGTGAATGAGCAAAAACCGAGTTTGTTAGTACTACCATTTCCTTTTGCTTACTCTCAAAACACGAGTTTTGTAGGGAGAAATGGGTCACTTATAAAATTATTAAAAGAATCCTTCATCCAAAATTGTTTCACCGAGTGAAAGTTTGAAGAACGTGGACTGAGGCCCCAGGAAGATCCTAGCCTGGCCTGTGGTCTCCCGGCACAGCTTCCTGCTCAGGCTCGGTGACATTAAAGAGCTCTGCAGCAGAAATGGGCACCCAGCACATCAGAGCGTTAAAAAGAGGACCCTCAATGACAGATATTACCATAAAGTAAATCACTAAGTTTCCTCGTGCAAAGGGCATGAAGCCCAGCAAGCAGCTGAGACTCCAGCCAGGGAGCCCATGCTCCGGCTTCTGCCCCTCTCCCATGGGTGGCATGCAGATGTTCACCTTCTGTTTCAGCCCTGACCTGTAGACCCGACTCCCTTTGTTTTCTCTGGCTCACCCTCTGCAGAATACGACAAAACTGCTCCAGCCTCCTGCTCATAACACTCTCTAAATATATATATTTTTACATTTATGTTTTATTGAAAATGCATTTTTTCATAAATGTATTCTGATTACTGTTTCTTCTCCCCCAACTCCTCCCATATCCTCCCTATCTCCCCACCCATCAAAATCCACACCTGTATTTACTCTCTCAAAAAAAAAAACCCACAGATTCTCAGAAATGAGTCGGATTCTGCAGGCTACCTCCTGAGACTTCAAAATTACTCTCAGATCCTGCTCTATAGATAAAGTATACATATAAAGTATAGATATAGTATAGTAAATCTATAAAGTATAGAATCTAAAGTATAGTACATTCTATACTTTAAACATGGTGTACTAAAATAACAAATAATAATAATAACAAGTCATCATTCAAAACTCTTATGAAAACATGGTTTTACACTGTTTTGAATAACTGCATGTTTTTATCCTTTTAAACCCGGTACAAAGAATATTCTAACGGTTATAAAACACAAGTTTTAGGGAGGAAAGAAATAAACAATTGAACAATTAAATGAAACATTGCTGAGCTGAGCAGTGGAAATCAAATGAAGATACTCAGAGGCTTTGAAACAAACAGCTGTACCCAAAGCTGAGGCGGGGCCCCTAGGTAGCCAGAAATGATGCAGACACACACATTATAAATGCACTCACCCCTTTCTACTGACCTAGCCCTGACTCTCAGTAAAGCATTCCCGTTACCTAAGTGCTCACAAAAGCATGTATTATGGACACAGGTTGTTTGGGTGTTCCATCCCACCATGCTCACCTAACAGTTTAGAGCCAATGAGTACAATGACCAAACATATACTCAGGCACAGCTGAATATACTTGCACTGTCCAACAGCAGAAGAATTTATTTAATGAATTTTTATGTGTATGTATGCAAGTGGGTGACTGATATCATTGATGAGATGCAGTGGGTCCCAACAGGCAGCCAACATCCAACCTCCCTAACACACCACACAATTCCAACCCAAGGCAAACTTTGCTATTGTTTAATGTTTCTGGATAGGAAAGTATCTCTTTTTTTTGGAGTGGGGGTTTGAGACAGGGTTTCTCTGTATAGCCCTGGCTGTCCTGGAACTCACTCTGTAGACCAGGCTGGCCTCGAACTCAGAAATCCGCCTGCCTCTGCCTCCCAAGTGCTGGGGTTCAAGGCGTGTGCCACCACGCCCGGCAAAGTATTTTTTTTTTTTTAATGTCTCCTTTCTGGCTTCCCGCATGCCCTGTCTGGGTGCTCGGCACTCTCTTTGTCTGGGAAAGTTGGGGAAAAGACAAAAGCAAACAGTGGTGTGACTGAAAAGACCCCCACACAAGGCAGCTGCCAGTTCCCCTGTCATCTGGACAGTTTTGTTACCTGTGTTTAAAACCACAACACGTTATTATCTCCTTAAAAGTGTCTGCAAGAAGCGAACGATGTCAGAGCTCCGGGATCCCCTCCCCCAAATCACTCTCTCTTGATGACCTCACCCCCACAACGTCCTTTCACAACAGGAAATGTGTTACCTATCATTGCCAACAAACAAACGTATGAAGAGAGGTAAAAAGGCAACCAGATACTTATAACCAGTCAGACTGGGAGATGCTACAGGCTTACATTAATGGGAAATAATACGTGCTTATGCTAACAGGCTTACACTAGAGCAGCTCCTCTCTGCCCCTCCATTATTCTTTAACCTGCTTGCCAAGACACTCCTCAGACTGCTTCCCCAACCTGAGCCAGGGGCTCTGATCTCCCTTGCTCTGGGAATAGAGAGTATTTTGTATGCTCTCCCTGGGCAGCAACTTTTAGGTCATTCTATCCTAACTCTTTCACTGCCTTCTTCTCAACATAAATTTAACTTAATAAAGTACTAAGTCTGAGAGTTTCTTGGGCCCCTCTCCCAAAGCACACAGATTATCCAGTTATTAACCAAGCAGACAAATACTTTGCTGCAAGAACCGAGTGACTTAAGTGTTTAAATGACGCCGAAGAGTTGTGAGCAGATACAAAAGAAAGGATTCAGAAGGTTGTGGCTTGCCTTCCTCCCCTTTAAAGTTGTCTGGTAAGCTTGGACCAGCTCGTGTCCCAGTATATTGTGAAGAGAGTGGAAATCAGAGTCCAGCACCACCGTCTGAGAAGTCGTAAGGTGTAATTAGCTTGCAATTTTAGTAATGAAGCAATGATGTCATTCATTCAACAAAGACTTATAAAGTTCCCTGAATAAAGCTGAAATCACCATGTAACGGGAAACCAAGATACAGGTAACTCTGGAAAGGGAAAAAAAAAAAAACAGATGACAAAGAGATGACCTGCCCTGTCCAGAGGAGATTACTCACTGAAATTGCAGCAGAACTCCTCTTCGAAGAGTTGCATGAAATCACTTCTCTAACTTCAGGTGTCTTCAATCTAAAATCATATTACCTTTTATGAGCATTGAAATGCCCAGGAAACCTGACCCTCTGCCTTTATTTCAGGGTGGAAAAGGATACAGCAGTAGAAGGCTCCCATGAACTTCCTGGGCTCCAGCATGAAGCAGATTAGCAGGGTTGGCGCCCGGCTCTACACTTCAGGGAAAGAGACCTAGCAGGTAGGTCACCTGTCTCTGTGTTCATCTTTAATGAGGACAGTAATACCCACACCACAGAGAGGTGTGAAAATAAACTTCACTCATCCACAAAAAACTCAAAAATCTCTCTTGGTATTATAAATATGTATTCTCATGGTAGCATACAGTCTCCAGTGTGTGGAGTAAGAACTTAAAGCTCAGAGAGGTCATGTAGCTTCTTCATGGTCATCCAGCCAAGACCTCAGTCCAGTGTGGCTCCACATCAATACTCATATTCTAGATTATTACATTTGCATAGCTCTTTGTGGCATATAAGAGGTAACACACATGTCCTCTTCTTTTATGGAGAAAAACAAAGCAGAGGTAATTATTATTTACCTTCTACACCTAAGGGTACTGAGGCGCCACAAGTTCAGACCATGCCAGAAAATTCCAAGGTAATGAGGTAGTAAGGTTGGGATTAAACCATCTTCTTCACTCCCCTAGACTGTTTCATTCATAAAAATACACACCTACAGTACCCAAAATATACTTTTTATTTTTTAATTTGTTCATGTATGTGGTATACACATGTACACAGCTATGTTCACACACGTGATACACATGTATGCAGCTATGTTCACACATGTGATAGCTGTATGTGGTATACACATGTACGCAAGCTATGTTCACACATGTGATAGCTGTATGTGGTATACACATGTATGCAGCTATGTTCACACATGTGATAGCTGTATGTGGTATGCACATGTACGCAGCTATGTTCACACATGTGATAGCTGTATGTGGTATATACTTGTACGCAGCTATGTTCACACATGTGATAGCTGTATGTGGTATACACATGTACGCAGCTATGTTCACACATGTGATACACATGTACGTAGCTATGTTCACACATGTGATAGCCTGTGGAGTCCAGAAGATGAGTTGGGATATCTTCAATGCCTTTTTCACCTCAATTTTTCTCATCGAAAAAAATTTTTTTCAGAGGATATATTCTGATAATGGTTTGCCTCCCCCAACTCCACCCAGATTCTCCTCACCTCTCTACCCACCAACTCCATGTTCTTCCTCTTTTTTTTTCAGAAAACAGCCAACAACGACGACAACAATGATGATGATGATAAAAAACATACAAAGGATACAGAAACCTGAAAAATGTCAGAAAGACAAAAATATGCCCCCTCCCAAAAATGAGACAGAAGTCTACCAAAAATACTCTTGAATTTAAGCACAACTTTGACCTCTCTGTGCTCAATGAGATACGTAAGTGTTGTCTTCAGCGATGGAGTCTCGCCATAATAGAACACCTAATTTCTCGAGACAGGGTCTCTCACTGGACCTGGTGCTCATCATTTCCTCTAGGATGCTTGGCCAGAAAACGTCAGCGATATACTTGTCTTTTCCTCCGGTGTGATGTCACAGGCATTCACTACCACATCTGACTTTTGTATGAGTGCTAGAAATCCAAACTCAGGTTCTCATACTTAAACAGAAAGCTTTTTTTTTTTTTTTTACCCACTAAGCGACCTCCCCAACCTTCAAAATACATTTTTTGAAGCATTCGCATCTAAGGCAGAAAAGATCTATTAACCTATCTTTTCAGGTGAGTGGGGTCTAAAACACTGTAGATGGCACCCTCCCTTTAGCAAATCTCTTAGCCACGATGAATTCTACCTAGCTAATGGTGATGCAGTCAGGCTAATCACTCTGAAATCAGTAAAGGAAACGGGTAGTCAAATTTTCCACACCTCAGAAGCCATTTACAGCCCTGGCCAATGTCCAAGATTAATTTGAAAGGTTGATTAAGAATGTGGCCCCTTACACTACATCAGGTAACAAAGTAAACCTTGGTGACTTATGTTACTTGGGAAGAGATACCTGATGATCTTGAGGCCCAGTGAAAACTCTGGATATATGATGCATTCTACCTTGGCATTCCCCACCCTCTTTAATGATCCAGCTACCAAGTCGAAGAAGCAAAGACACAAGGCCGCTAATGACTCAAACATCTGCGCCATGTTTTAACATTACAATATTGTCAACAGGAAGCTTAAATTGCTAGCATCATCTGCACGGAGACAAGCGGGGAGTTTTGCTCAGGATTTCAGTTCGTGCCCAGTAGTAATGACATGCCAAGCCTATGTCTGGAACATTGGCTGGGACACATACACACAGCTCAGCAAGATGCTGGCAGAGAGAGCTGGAAGAAAAAGCAATTCTTTTTCTTCTTTATTTCTGTTTTATGAACAACAAAAATCACATGGCAGCATGAGACACAAGCTACTTTTCAGACAACATAGCCATCTTTGGGTAATGTTCTTTTAGTGTTGGATAAAAATTAAACCTAGGGCCTGAGGTGTACCTCTCGGTTTCTAAAGCACTTGCCCAGCATGCACAACGACCTGTCTGGATTCCATCCCCAGCATCGTATAAACCAGAATCGTAGTCCATGCCTATAATCCCAGAAGTTCACGATCACCTTTGGCTACAAAGAGGTTTTGAAGCTAACCTGGACTACAGGAGACCCTGTCTCAAAATAAGAATAAGAACAGAAAGGAGGAGGAAGAGAGGGATGATGGAGAAGGAAGAGGAGAGAGGAGGAGGAGGAGGAGGAGGAGGAGGAGGAGGAGGAGAAAGACTGAGCCTAGAAGTAAGAAATTCCTTTTGAAACCATGAAAACTTTAGTTTGGGCATCATTTTACTCCCAGAGCTGCACCTGGATAATAGAGGAAACTCCTCCCAAAAGAACTTGCTGACCAATGACGGGAAAAGATATGAAAATTACACATGGGGTAAAACTATAAAGCTGGAATCGTGAGAAAGGATGACTTGCTCATCCACAGAGCCACACTAGGAGCAGAGTCCCAAGGACATCCTGTGCCTACTCACACGCACACATACAGGAAGCAGGGGAGGGAGAGAGGGAGACAGACAGACAGACAGACAGACAGACAGACAGACAGACAGACAGACAGATGGAGGCAGACAGAGCAAATTCAGTATGTTTGCCTTTCCTGAATACTGGACTGCCACCTAACACACAAATTTCCCTCATCGTAGGTATTTGAAGGCCCAGAAAGATGCCCTAAAGCACACTAAACCACAAATTGTTGGGCTAGTGCTATAGCTCAGCGTTCAAAGGCTTTTCATGCAAAGTCTGATAACCTGTGTTTAGTCCTTGGGATCCACACAGTACGAGGAGAGAACCAATTCCCAAAAGTTATCCTCTGATTTCCACACTCATGCCATAGCACATCCAAGCCTCCACATACACACACACACACACACACACACACACACACACACACACGCACACGCACACGCACACACTTAATGTAATTTAAATGTTTTTGTAAGGATTGGGGTATTTCTCAGTGCTTAAGAGCACAAGCTGCTCTTCCTGAAAACCCAGGTTTGATTCCTAGCACCTACATGGTGCCTCACAGTCTTCTGTTGCTTCCATTCTAGAGAATGCAGTGCCTTCCTCTTGTCTCCATGGGCACCAGACAGGCACCCCTCCCCACACAGGAAAATAAACGTAAATAGATATCATAGAAATCTTTTAAAAAAATCATTTAAGTCGCAATTCTTAGCATTGAAACATTTTCCCAGAAAAGGAAATGAAGGAATAATGAATTCTCATCTGAGAACTGATGAGACATAAGGGGACATCTTTTGCACACGGTCCGGTCCTACTGCTCAGGACACTGCATTTCAGTCAGAATGACCACTGTTCTTGCTTTCACTCTCATCGCCAGTCCCCAGCCTTGTATGGAAACAATCTGTTTGCATGTGTTCCAATGGATTCTACCTTCCTTAAAGGCAGGGAACAAATTTTATTTCTCTTTGTATGCTCAGTGCGTGCCTTGAAATTCTTAATGTGTATGCTCAATAAATATTTATTTAACTGAACTGAATTTGGGGTCCAGAAATTTAGTACATTTTTTCTGATGCTGCCTCTAACCCAGTGTTTGCAGATCAAACACAGGGCTCTCATTCCCTTCATCCATAAAGATACAGAAACATCTCTTTGTAGTCTCCTACTTCATGAAGTCAGCTAAATGTGTATCATATGTCCATAAATGCATGCCACAAAACTGAAGTGAATATTACTTATAACATGTATGTCTTATCTGCCAAGAATTAAGAAAGCAAATGTCTGTGTCTGCCGATTTCCAACTGTCAGTGTGCCACCCATCAAGCACATAATAAAGAACCCCCCCCCCGTTGAGCTCAGAAACTTAATCATTTACCCAAACAACCTTGAGTACCCAAGTTCAAATCCCCCAGAAGTCTTGTAAAACTGGGTACGTTGGTACACGTCTGTAACTCAACTCCTACAGAGAGGTGGGAGGCAGAAACAGAATTCCCAGAAGCTTGAGGGTCATCTAGAGATGAGTATATGCTTGGGGTAAACAACAAAAGACCCTGTCTCCATAAGATGGAGAGTGAGAACAATTGCCTGAGTCGGTCCCCTGACTCCCACACACATTTCCGGTGCCAGTGACATGCAGGATACTTCTTAGCATATAACCTGTGTGAGCCCCACACAGGTAGAGGTCTTGCTAGAGTTGCTGTCTCTTGGCTTCCTTCTCTTAGAATTTAGGTGATCAATAAACATCTGTTGTATGAGTGGGGGTGGGGGGCAGTGATCACCAACAACACAGTATTTATAAATAACCTGGGTGTTGTTCTTAAATATCTTAAACCAAAACTGCCCACAATAACATGTGAATTATTAGCCGGGTGTGGTGGCACACACCTTTAATCCCAGCACTTGGGAGGCAGAGGCAGGCGGATTTCTGAGTTCGAGGCCAGCCTGGTCTACAGAGTGAGTTCCAGGACAGCCAAGGCTACACAGAGAAACCCTGTCTCGAAAAAAAAAAAAGAAAAAAAAAAGTGAATTGTTGAATAAAGTAGGCAAAGTCCTTTGTGTCCAACAGGTGTAGAGAGAAATGCAACCTAGTTTGATTTTCAGATGGAAGATTCCAGGTCTGTAAGACAGCGCCAAAGCTTCCCAGGTGCTGGCTTCACAGTGCTGATAAAAATATTTGATGAAAGAATAGACATAGCGCTCCAAGCTCTGGCTCTGCGTTGTCATCACTGATAACAGCAACATGACGTAGCTAGTTTCTTACTTACAAACTACGGCCAAGCCATATGTACCTCTGCAAATGATTCTAAGGAACTGAGTTTCTCAGAGCTTCCTTTGCCTTCCAATCCATACCAGCCACTCTATGACAGTTTATTGACCTGATTTGATGGATTTAATTTAAAATGTATTTTGAAAAAAAATGTTAACTAGGAACATTGTTCCGTGCATTCAAACACACATGCACACACACACATGCGCACACATACACACACACACACACACACACACACACAATTAAAAAATGAACTCATAACTTCTGTACTCTAAGGAATAAAAATTGAAGTAATTTAATTCATTAAAAGATTTATATGGTTAGATTTTAATTCCTTGAGTGGAATCTGGGCAAACATAATCTAAAACAACCAGTATACTTTTAATCTCATACAATCCAATGAGCTTTAATAAGCAAAGTAGTTCCCAGTAGAACTAAACCCTGGCCATTCATTCCTCTGTGTTTGTGCGTCTCTGTGTGCCTGTGGGAAACTGTGTGTGAGCTGAACTAATTATTTCAGGATTTTTTTTTATATTTAATCAACAACATTGCCAAAGAAAGTCACCCTTCAGAAACCTCCCTATCCTGGTTTATAACTTATAATAAAATTGAGTTTTGCATCTGATGGGCTTCAGGGTATAACATTATACTGTCACTTTTTAAAGGCTATAGTTATAAGTAAGAGATAGTTTCCATTATAAAATTTTTTCCATAGTCTGCTTAGCCAGTTAAAAACATTTGCTCTATAAATGGTCTTTCCAATTCATAGGCTAGAAATTATTATAGAGAAGTCTTTAAGAATATCAAAGTAAGTTTATATTGGCTTCAGTAACCTTCCTCATTTATTCAATACTTGCATCTACCAGCTTAAAGTATACTCATGGACAAGGCAGTGTGATAATAATGAACTACCTCAAAGAGGAAATTGAAAAAAAATTAAAACTTTAAACCCTGACAACCTGCTTGTCCAGTTGGGACTGTGTGTATTGATTCAAGCCTGGCATGCTCCACACAGCAGGAGAAAATGCAAATGGGGTAGAAAGGCAGATCCAAAGAAATTCCTTAAGCTCAAATCTCAGATAGATCACAGTAGATCTTTCAAAGATGTACCTTGGCTCTGGGCTTAGAGCCTTGATCCTCCGGTGGGGGATGGGGCAGGGACTGTAAAGATGCTTGGAAATCAGATCTGCCCTGACAGGGTGAGGCAACCCTCTCTGACCTCCTGGAAGCCTGCTGTGCTGGCCTCTCAGAGGCCAGCGTGCTTCTTCATCCTGGACTGCAGAGAGCTTCCTTTAATTGTGGACCTCGCTTTCAGTTTCCCTCTTAGCCATAGTCAGGGGAACTTCCCTGTCTGTTCTTTTCCCGAAAACTGGAAAAATACTGAAATGTCATTCTAAACCAGAGGGCTGGTTGGGCATGATGTGTTAGGGCCAAACAGTGGGGCTCTGCTGCCTTTGAAAAAAAGGAGTTAGAATGACATGTATGGACAAAAGCAAGTCAAACACACATATGTATGCATGTACATATATATGTATCTATATATACATATGTATATGTATACATGTATGAATGTGTATGTATAAGCATGCATATAGTGCTAATACCTATTATGAACCCAAGGGAAAGTGCAGGGATTTTCCTGGAGGGTTGAGTGAAGAGCAGTGCCTGTTAGCAAGTGGTATACAGCAACAGCAGCGACATCGACAACAACAACAAATTGCACTTTCTATGTGACACAGTCTTTTAATTATATATTGAGTGTAAACTGTGTGATTAAAAAATAGTAACATTTCTAAGGTTATTCTAAAAGAATGTTGAGGACTTTACCAGGCTGAGTTTAGAGATAAACGTCCTTAATATTCATGACTGGAATTTTGGAAGTCCATGACCTCTCTAAGCGGTATGAAACTGGCTGTGTATTTGGGTACCTTCTGAAAAGCATGAGACCTGGACATGCCTGTGCATACATCTGAAACTCCAGTAATGAGCAACAGAGTCAGGAAGATCTCCCAGATGCACAGCTAGTCTAGCCAAAGAGGTGCTCTTCAGGTTCAGCAAGAGAGCCCGTCTCGAAAATAAGGCACAAAAGGAAATGAGAAAGACAAGCTAACAATGATCTCTCCGGCCTCCATGTACACCTGAATGGATGGGTACACACACACACACACACACACACACACACACACACACACTAATAAAGGGCTCCTACCCAAGATCAGCACAGGAAATCACACCGGACAGGTTTTGAAGCAAGATGCTTACAGCACTGAAGCCCTTCAGTTGTTCAAGTTTGAGCAAAGTTGTCTAAGGAATAATTCTGTTTCCTCTGAAGAAATGAGGCACTTGTGAAACTGGGAGGAAGGGAGTGGACAGATGGAGAAGAAGTCAGTCTTACATGTCTCTGAAGGGGGCAGAGTGGAAAGAGTGGGGTTTATCTAGTCTCAGTAAAACAAGATTCAGTATAACATCATATCTGTCAAGCTTAAGCTGTGCGAAAGACCCCTTAATTCACAATGGAGCATTAAAATAGACCACAAAACTCTTTTTTTTTTATGCTGTATATTAATATTACATGGACGGGTCAATATTTATGTAGAAATGTGACTTCCGATGACTTCTATGAGATGAAAGTCCCCATGAGTTGCCATACAAGAATGTCTTGAATCCGTCAATGCCTTCACTGTCTCTCCCTTGACTCCACTGACGTTCTACAGCTTCACATTTAGAGTCAGGTGTGACTTAAGTGAGGAGACATGAGATGTGCCTACACTGGCAAAATGAGGGATACTATTGGTGGAAATTTGGAATGATAACTCCTTTCCAAATGTGCTTTCCACTGTCAAGTCAGGCCAATTGGGAATTTAGTCTGCAGCTAGAGTTTCAACTATCTCTGAGTCCAGGTACTGACATTACCACCTATGCAGGCTTCCCAAGCAAAGAAACTGAAGGGACTTTGTATAACCCACCAAAGCCCAGCACTAACCACATCACCTAATAGGAATGATAACTACCAATGCAAGCCTCATAGTAGGCACAAATCAGACAAGGGCTCTGTGAGAGCTTTGCAGTTACACCAGGGAAATAAGATAGACACAATGAAGATAGGAGATGTATCATAAAATTCCAAAATGATGATATTTAAATGCTATACAGTTAGGACGAAATGGCATAGAGAACTCTCGTCTCTAGCAGTGCTTCAGAAGGAACACTGGATAAGTGAGGATTTAAACAGAATCATAAAGAGCTAGCCATTAATAGTCAAAGGACAGTGTACATTGATTTACAGGCTATGTAAATGAGGGATATTATTGGTGAAAATTTGGAATGATACCTCCTTTCCAAATGTGCTTTCCAGGTGGTTTATCACTGGCAACCTCACAGCCAAGAGCTAGAAGGGAGAAACGGAAGGGTAGCTGGTCAGAGGGAGAGAAGAACAGACTGAAAGAGCACGTTAGGCTGAAGGCAGAAAGAAGCCAAAAAGTTGGTGAACTATATTGACCATTCGTGCCTGCATTCCACTTAACACATTTTACATCCGTTGGGTGGTCAAATCTCAGATGATACAACTGCTGGGACACACCAAGCAGCTGGCTTTCACTTCATCCAGCTATGGAGCATCTGAGAGGCAGGACCTGAACCAGAACCAATGCTCAGAGTCACCCAGGCTCCAGGGTGGAAAGGGAATTAGATCTTAGCATTGAGTACAAAACTGGGGGACAAGTATCTAAGAACTCATTGGAACTTCTTATAAGCACAGCTGGTTACTATTTAAACACATATCTATATGTATGGCAATATCCCAGCTATGTTTTTCCATGGGAAAGTATTCACTAAGAAGTCCATTGATCACGTTGATAGAATTGATCAGTCTAACCTTCATTAGCAGTGTCGGTTGCATTACTCCTGCACTGTAGCTTTTCACCCGTGGAATCCTAAGAGCCTAATTTAGCTTTTCATTCTCCTGTGCCCATGTTAGCAGCATACTGCATGATTGCAGAGACCAGTGTGGTTTTTCTCACACACCCTCTGAACATATCTAACTTTCACTTCTGAGAAAGCCATTCCAATCGGTTAATATAATCATTCCTTTAAAAAGTAGTTTCTCCCTTTCCCTTAGATTTAGGTTGTTAATATCAGTTGGACTCCTCAGTAACAGATGTGCAGGACATGACATCTGAGCCTTCCCAGAATGCCAGGGGCCAACTTTTCAACCCTGAATACCCTCAGTAGCCAAATGAATTCTACTCCCACCATTGAGTACCACATGTCTCCTGATTGTTTACTGCCCCCATGCCCCTAGACCACAAATCAAAGAACTGAATTAAATAAGAAATGAAAAAGATTGGTGTCCTGTGGCTACGAGGGGAGAAAGAGGTGTTTCAGTTTGGTTTTTGTTGTTGTTGTTGTTATTGTTGTTTTTAACCAAGTAATGATGAGCAGCATGAGAGAAAGAAAGACACAACTTCCCTGTCAAAGATTCTCTTCTAGAATGGTCAGATATCAGATGCTGGGGTAAATACTTCCACCTATCAAAACATAGGCAAGTGCGCATGCTCACACCACACACATACACACACACACACACACACACACACACACACACACACACACACACACATAACCATTCATACCATACACATACATAAACACATACAACACACATACATATACACACATATATCACACACATATACACAGATACCACATACACACACACATACATCACACATGTACACAAACAAACACAGAACAAACATACACACACACACAAAATAAACAAACTTCTCAACTTTTCACAATAAATTTATTGCCTACTTTGGCTTCAATTTTTAATGTGTCCACATTGTATATGCAATCTCCCTTCATCCAAGGGTATAACTTACTGGAAAGACAAGACGTTTCCTATGGGCATATAAATACTTCTAAAACAGAGGCTGGATAAAAACATAGACTAGGAAACAGAAAGTGTTCTTCCTCTTCAGGAATTTTAATTAATAAATCAAACAGGAAATGATTAAGGTGTATTGGTTGATTGACTGATTGAGTGAGTGGGTGATTGAAGCTTATGTTCTTGGCTAACGTTCACCTGATGGGCACGCATGACTCCTACTTCCCCAGAGCCCAAGGACGATGGTGTCATTACTTGTACTTCACAAATAAAGAGCCCAGGGAGGGTAGTGTGTGGATTCCCACCTCACGAGTGAAGATGCCCAGGGAGGGTGGAATATTGCTCCACCTTCACAAGAGGCAGTCAATGGCTTGAAGCTGACCTAGCTATTCAATCAGGGATCACACTCAATTCAAACACTGCTGTGCACATTTTAAATGTTCATGAGAACTGAAACCATGCATTTCCAAGCCTGGGGCCTACCACACAGCAGGACTTCATAGAGTATTTGTTGTATAAAATATCACCAAACCCTACCAACAGCTGCATTGAAGGGTTTTTGTAAATGCCATCACTGGAACAACATCAATGTGCAAAATTAAATCATCAGGCAGATTCTTAACGGCGGCGGTAAGAATCCTTCCCAGTCCTCCCCGTTACACAGTCATTGACTCCTGAGCAGACCCTTAGCAGAAGAATTAATACAATCTGTTTGCTAGATAATTTACCCTTTAGAAGTATAATAAAATCAGCAGTCAATGGTTGGACTGAACATTCAAACCAAACAGTTTGCTGTTGTATAGAATAGCTAAAGTCAAAATTAAGTAATTCCAGAATGAACACCTTTGAAGAGTCAGGAATTTCATTAAAAATTCAGTTGCTTCCCCTTCTCTTATAATGAAACAGTTTTTTAACGACAAAAGACCTTAACAATAATGCAGAAGAACACATATCTGAGCCAGACTCCCCCCCCCCCAGTTTAATCGTGGCTATTATTTCTGAAAATGAAAATGGCTGAGGTCATCGTAGTCTATTTCGGGTTTGCATGAGTTGGTGGTATTTTTCCCTTGGCTTTGAGCTCTCTCCACGTTACCAGCTAAATGTTATGGGTTTTGCTATGTGCCCTTTCAAATCCCATTCTTTTTAATAATGGACTTTACACAAATAAATTAAAGCAAATTCCACTTTCTTTCCTAACAACTCCAGATGGATTCCACACTCAAAAGAGACCTGGTACTTGCTTTTCTAAAAAAAAATAAAAAGAAAGAAAGAAAGAAAGAAAGAAAGAAAGAAAGAAAGAAAGAAAGAAAAAAGAAAGAGAAAAGGAAGGAAGGAAGGAAGGAAGGAAGGAAGGAAGGAAGGAAGGAAGGAAGGGAGGGAGGGAGGGAGGGAGGGAGGGGGGGAGGGAGGAAGGGAGTGAAAGAGGGAGGAAGAAAGAAAAGAAGAAAAGAAAAGAAACCACCACGGCATTGCACGGAGCTCTCATCTGCATAAAACACTGTGTGGTTGTCCAAAAAAGCGCTGAAAAATGAGTAAAACAGTAAGATTCATATTGTTCTTTTGACCAAACTGAAACATGGGAATAATGTATGTATTCCATCCAGCTTACATAGAAACATGGAAAATGCCTAGAAACAGAACCCCGTAAATGCTCCTTCCTCCTTGTACATTTTGAGAATTGAAAGCTCTATATGTACCAGGGAAACCCGGATGGACCCACTGTTCAGAATTATCCAATAACTCGACACTGAATTCACAGAATTGCACACTCATTTTAGATATGATTAATATTTTGCTGACTTTCTGAACTTACCCTATTCTACTTGATTTGTTTTGTTCTAAGTTGCTATCTTTCTGAACTTTTTGTTTTCTTTTATTCTGATTTGCTATGAAGTCCCGTGGAATAACTCAACCTCTAACAAGCCTCTAACCACACCCTAGTATGAGAATGCCTTTGCAATACACACATACTGTGGAGTGCTGGCTGTTAAAAATGACTTAAGCTCTGTTTGTTTGTTTATCTTTTTTAAAAAAAAAATCGACTTGCAAGATCAATGTATTAAGCTTTTATGAAAGAGGTGAAATAATTTTAAACACAGACACACAATGAGTTTATTTATTTAGAAACTTGTTAAATGGAGTCTGGGAATTCAAATATTCAATGTTGACATTGTACAGAACTGGCCAGGAGCCAGGACCTGGTCTCCAGAGGGACCCACTGGACAAGGAATCCAGGCCTTTCCCTCTTCCCACTTGAACTTAAAAAGGTAGAAGCCATTACTTACAGCCACAGCAGTATCTGAACCACACTCAAACAATCTGCCCCAGCCAGGGCACTTAAAAGGGGCACAAGTAGGTTTCAGTCTTCAGTGCCCAGCTCCTGTAGTGCCCCACACCACACCTGCAGAGTTTTGTAAACAGTCCCTCCCCTGTGCTGAAACTTCCCTGAGGTTTCTTGCAGGGCAGGTAAGCAAAAGCAGTCAATAACAATTTTTTTTTCTCTGTATATATTAAGGGTGTGGATACCAATGTGTACAAACTAGGGGTCTGGAAGAATTCTGTCCTTCTCTGGCCCCTCCCCTCCCCTCCCCTCCCCTCCTCTGTCCCCTCTACACAGCCAAGTTCCTTGAAACTCCTCAGGAGACCAGAGGAGTGGGGAGAGGGAAGAATCTAATTTTAGAAAGAGGATCCTGGCTGGTGGTGGGGTGGGGAAATGGCCGGAGAACTACTGGGTCACATCAGAAGGAAAAGCAGACTCGGGACTGTTACAGAAATGCCTGGACAGCAGCTTCTGGTCCTGAGTGGGTTAAGCATCACCCCAGAAAATGGTGCAAGCATGGCCTCTTTGCAGTGTTGTCTGCCTCCTCCAGGCCCAGGCCCCCACCTCAGAGCCCTTCCCTCAGCCATAGGGAATGCCCTGCAGAGAGAGTGACTAAAGGAGGAGGTGCACAAGAATGTTCTGGAACTCGGGACAGGGCTGTGAGAGATTTACTCACGGTTTGCATTTGTGTCTACACTGTTGTTGTAAACAAGGCTCAAGGCAAGTGGTGCACCAGCAGCTGAGCACCCTGGAGTTGTTTAATCAAATCCTTGAGCTCAAAAGTATGCTCTGAAGGAAGGAAGGAACGGACTCCTTCATTCCTGAGACTTTCCCTGCCCAGTTCAGAGGCCCCATGAGGGCCAGGTTTCTCTACACCCAGCACTTTGGAAATGAAGAGTAGAGGGTGACACCAACTATAAAGAACTGAGCTAGCTCTGTCTAGTTCCTGGTACCTTAGGAACCGGGAATGAGCTGGTGACCAGACAAGTCAAGTCTCCCCACCTTGAGGTACTCTGGGGGATGCCACAAGAGAGGAGTCCAAGGTGAAAGTTCAGGGGGCTACTAATTATGCCCTCTTACTCCTCTGGTCCTGGTTAGACCCAGCCAGAAGTCCTCAGCTGTGGCCTTCCTGCTCTGGTCCGTACTGTAGCCTCTGTTAACCTGTCCCATACTTCCAAAAGCAAAACAAAATAAACTCCCAAACGACCACAATTTTAAAAAGAAACTGCTTACAAGACACATTACCTTCAACTTGAGAGAGAGAGAGAGAGAGAGAGAGAGAGAGAGAGAGAGAGAGAGAGAATGGATCTCCTGGAAAGACTTAATTTCTATTTGACAGCCATTGAGTGTCAGTACAAGGGAGTAGGCCCCTGGATGCAGGAAGAGATTCGGCTAGGAAAGTGTGAGTTGGGGCTATCCTCAAAAATTACAAGCTCACCCAGAAGACACAGAACAGAGGCACACAGTCACCAAGCCCTGAGACTCACAATCCCAGCACATAAGGCTCTGCAGCTAATGAACCGTCCACTCCCACGGTGTTGGGATGAGGGGAGAATGAAAAGCATAATTAACCTTTCCCTAAACACAAATCCAAAACGGGGTGCGAACCGCGGTGAAATGGTGCCTCAAAGTGCCAAATGAAATAAAGAAGCCCTAAGCCAGCCAGGGTAATGCTCAAATAATGGCTGAACGACATGCCTTTCTAGAAGAAGCCCCAGCCTCCTCCGTCGGGAGAACAATTTTTCCTCCTGCAAAGCAGTCTGGAATAAACAAATAAACATATACTTGAAAGCAAGTCTCTATTTCGATGCAGCTTCTTAAGGGTGAATGAGCGTGCAAGAAGTTCTGCCTAAACAGGGCTGTGAATTAACCTTAGAATCCTAAGGGCTGACCTGCTAGAGCGAATTTAAACACGGGAGGCAGAGCGGGCTTGTACCTTTCCTACTTCGGGGCCTGTTCCCAAACAAAGATCAAGTACAGAAGTAACAAGTGCCCCCGTCACCGCCAGCGTTTTGATAATCTCATCGCCTTCTTAAGCGACTTCCGGGGAGACTCGCAATAAGGGGTTTACTGAATGTAATATGTTCATTGCTTTGATTGAAACCCCGCAGGCTGGTACTTTGGCAAAGTGGGGTGGGTTTTCCTCCAGTATTTTAGGTTCTAGACCTGCAGGGCCAGACCCCACCTCACTTCCTTCCCCCACCCCCACCCCCACCCCAGGAGAGTGGCAACTGGAATTTCTGGCGAGGCCCAGGTGCTTCTCCAGCTGCCCCACACACCCCAAATAAAACGGCTGAGACGTCTCCTGGCTGCCAGAATGGGTTTGCCTTATTTAGTTTTCTTTTCTCGACGATGGAAATGGAAGTCAAAGGCAGTACAAATGTCAGTTCGCTTGCTTTTCCCTTTTAAGAAAACTTTTTACATTAAACCTTTCTATCTTCCCGTACGATTTACAACGAAATTATTAGTTTCAAGTAGTGTGTAAAAAAATAAGTCCTATAAATTAGACCCAAGATAGAGCACGCAATCTGTTCCTGTAACATCAGGGAGTATTTTCAAGGTATGTGGTCTCTGGTCTCTAACCATGGGCTTTATCCAAAACCAAACTAAACTGACATCCACCAAAGACGTACACAAAAGAAAAGGAATAATCAAGTATGGGAGAAAGAACTATTTGTGTGTGGTTTGTTTCTCTTGTAATGCTTACGTTTGCCAAGATTACAGTAAATTGGTTTTGTCTTGTTTTGTTTCAGATATGTTCGTTACATTACCTCTTCCTAACTCAGGAAGGGGGGGGGGGAGAAACAGTGCCGGCAAACAGCTAAGTTTCCGTTGGATGATTGCACCGCAGGGGTCACCAGCCACCTCTGCCACGCGCAGTTCGGCAAAAGGAAATAGCGCTTTAAAATACAAAAATCCGTAGTTCTGATATGATTTCCTTTATTGCTCAGACGGTAGCTGGAAAACTGCACCAAGCAGCGCCCATGTCTCTGGAAGGCAGCGGCAGAAGCAGTAAAACCCCGCTAGTGGGAACCTGAGGCTCAGCAGGAAAAGTTCCTAAGGCTGGGGTCCTGCTCTTTAGAGAACACATGGGCATCCTTACCCCACACGAGACAAAAATCAATGTGTCTCCCATGCGGTGACTGACAAGTCTCATCAGATCAGAAAGGAGGCTCAGCTTCTGGACTCAGTAGTGGGCTACAGGGTGTACAGCTTGCTTAGCAATTAAAATAGCTAAGGCGCGCGGGGGCGGGGGCGAGCCTTAAGAAAATTCGAAAGGTTTTGCGTTCTGCTTTCGCTTCGTCGGATGCCGGGCAACCAGGCAGGGTGCAAAGCCTTAGGCTTTCATTTCACAACTTACTGCTCGGTTGAAATGATCTCCCCGCCTCCTCTCAAATACGCGCGCGCGCACGCACAAACACACACACACACACACACACACACCTAACCTTTGAAGTCTCAAAGCCATCAAGCATGTGTACATTTATTCCCTCTCAGATGAAAATAAAGACTCAGTGAAAAGCCAACAGGAAAAACAGTTTAGCTGGCGCACTTTACACTGTTGCAACGAAGTGAAATGAGCCGTAGGAGCAGAGAAAGAAGCCGGCTGACTGCCCGAGGAGGCCGACCGACGACCCAGTATTTAGGTTGATCACTGCGACCTGAGTTCCAAGAGAAAAGATGCCGCTAGACAGTCTGTGAGTGCAGGACACGAGTGAGGAGTGGCTGGAGCACTGGAAAGACGCCTGGGAGGACGGCGTCTCGCCGGGCGTTACGTTGCAGTCTCCACACCGGGTATGCAGGGGGGCTGCGACTGTAGCCGGCGCCGCTATGCCAGGACGCGCCGGTGGTGCCGCATGGAGCGCCTCCAGCCCTAAATTCCAATGTGCAAGGGATGGGGGGAGTACGCTTGGAGACTTCACTGGGGCAAAATACTACCCACATCCTATCTTTCGTCTCTCTGGTCCGAAACAAAACAATTAAGAGAGTTCGAGATTACTCAAGTCCAAGTGTGAGAGGCATGGGCGGCCTGGCCGGTCCCCTCCAGAAGCAGCTCTGATGTCCCAGGGAGTAAGAACGCGGCAGGCTGCTCGCCGGGTCCCCTTCAACGCCGGGCAGAAGCATTGGAACAAACCCACCTCAGACGCCTGCTAGTCCCTGCTAAGCAACGCTTCCCACCCTACCCTGTCCTGGAGTGTCACCCAAGCCTTCCCTGAAAGAGTGGGGGATGGGAGTCCAGTCCCCCATAGCCCCAAACCCCACTGCCCTAGTCCCGCGTGACCAAGGCTGCTCCGCTCCGGGCAGGCAGAGGGCGCGGGGGAAGACGAGTGACCCGGGACCCCGGCAGCACCCAGAAAGAGCGGCAGGCTGAGCTGCGCCCCCTTGGTGGCCCCGAGTTCCGACAGCCCGCCCCCTGGGGGTCACTCGGCGCCCTGCCAGCCCGGGCTTCTCAGGTCAGAGCGCGCCCTCCCGGCCTTGCGGTGTAGCGTTCTCGGCTGGCCGCGCGCCCTCCACGCCCGGGCCTGAGAACGCCGGCGCGGCCTCGGCTCTCCCCACCTGCCGAGTGACTCTGCCGAGCCGAGAGCTCGGCGCTGCCGGGGCTCCCCCCACCCATCCCCAGGACCCCACCCCACCCCCACCTCTGCCTCCCCTTCCCCGGGGCTCCCGCCGCGTCGCACACGCCGCCGCGTACAAGGACCGAGCGCACAGCGCCCACTACCGCAGCCGCGGCTCGGCGCAGCGCCGATCGCCCTCGCAACTTGCAAGCGGCCGCCTCGCAACTTTTCCCAACTCCATCGCGGCCGGCTGAGGCCACAGCCACCGCGGCTCCCTCGGAGCCCGCCACCCATCCCAAACCCCAGAAACAAACAGAGCTTCGGAAAGGCGCCCTTCCCCTGCCCGCCCCCCTCCACCCGCTTCCCCCCTCCTCCCGCTCCGGGGACTAGCTGGTTGGCCAGAGGCGACTCTCCCCCGCCTGGGGGGGGGGGGAAGGGAGGGGAGGGGGACACACTCTCCTCTCCCCCCACCCCTTCGCGCTCACTCGCGCGCGCCCTCCTCCCTCCCACCCAGCTTTTTGCTGCCCCCACCCCCACCCCGGAGTTGCCACAGCTGGTCCTGGTGCGGGGCTCAGGGCTACCGCGCTTCCACAGCGCCCAGAGCAGGAGCCAGGGCGCGGAGGCAGGAATCGGCAGGTTGCTCGGGCTGCAGGCTGCGCTGTGCCTGCCTTCCACCCGGGGCCCCCCGCGCCAAAGCAGCCCGCGCTCTCTCCCCGTGCGCTAGACACAGATATGCAAGATGGCAGAGAAGGGGGGGAAAGCCAATAGAAAAGGGATATTGCACCTACTTGTGGCCAGTTTCCTTGCCCTGCCTTTGGATCTCATGCTGTGCCCAGTCCTGCAGCCGCTGCTGGGTGGTTAGGGTTTTTTTTCTTGGATCTTTTCCTTCTTTTGCTCTCTCTCTCTCTCTCTCTCTCTCTCTCTCTCTCTCTCTCTCTCTCTCTCTCTCTCTCTGTCTCACACACGCACACACACGCACACACTTGGTCTTTCACTCTCTCTCCCTCCCTCTCTCTCTTTCTCTCAATCCACACTCGCTATCTCTAGCATTGTCAGTTTGGACACCTTCGCACATGCGCGTTAGACGCCCCTCCAACATCTCAGCGCCGCCAAAAAAAGTTTGGAGCGATTTATCACTTTGATTTGGAGATCTTGTCAGATGGCAATCGCCGAGGAGGCGGAGAAAGGGAGCTACGGGGAGGGCGGCAGGGGGCGGGGAGCGAGCGCGGGGAGCTGGAGGGGAGCAGACACTTCTCCCAAACGGGAAAAAAAAAATAAAAAGAAAGAAAGAAAAAGAAAAGAAGTGAAAAGTCTTGGGCAGGGAATTGATTCGTGGGGCAGAGGACTATGTCTGTGTGGGAGTCAACAATAAGCCTGCATGATAATTATTATTAATGTTTTCTCCACCATAAATTACATTGTCTATAGGGGAAACGAGCGGAGGAGGGAGAAAAAAAACTTTAGGATAAATCTTTCCATCTACACAAGAACTAGGTTGAGGACTGGACGGTGAACGCGTTATCAGAAGGCGAGAAAGCATCTTGAACTTCAGAGCTCTGCCCTTGCTGCCGCTCTCTCCTTCTGAAGTTCCTGGGGCTTCCGCTTTGGATGAATAACCAGTTCTCGATTTTAGCTGTAATACCAACGGTAGCTGCCATCCTAGGAACATTTCAGTCGTCTGTTTCCATCAAGTAGCAACAATCGCCCTTGATGCCCAGGTCCCGCCGGGCTGGACGTTTGACATCCAAGACCTCCTGCCTTGCCTAAGGTCGGCCGGCACCTTCCGGCCTCCTGCTGCTACCCGCCCGCCTGCCATTTCCACTCACTCACTGAAACCTACAACCTCTGGGGTCACCAGAAGGAGGAAGGGGGGAAATTCCATACGCATACCTAGAAAATACAAAACGTACTTTGTTGAAATGTGCCTAATTACAGAACTTACTAATGAAGTGTGCAGGCAGAAATGAGGGCGCAAGGGGTTAGGTGTGTTCAAGGTATGAATCATTCCCAACTCCGTATGGATTTTTCTTAGTACAACCTTCTTGCATTAAACAGTTGTGTTCAATACCTTCCACGTGCTATTTATGTCTCCATTAATATCTGCTGCAAATCCTGCCAGACACCATAAAAGAAAATTGCCATCTTTTCCGTGCGGTGCTGCTACCATCCTAAAACTCAAGTCGGAAGAAGCAGAAGGGTTCTGGTCTCTCTTCTGAGAGAGCAAGGATAAGCAGGGTTATTGGGAACTCAGTTGCACCTGTTGGTATTCATTTGGTCTGAGCTCGGACTGCGGTTGTGAGAGAGCTAATATCTAGGTTCAATTCCCAGGGGCTTCGGTGGCCAAGCTTACAGGACCTACCTCAACTAAGCATACCCACCACCTTTCCCTCCCCAGAGCTGTGTAATTCCAGGGGCATTCAGACATAAAATACAGGTCCCTAGAGAGCCAAGCTACAGCTCCCAAGGGAGACAGATGTGTAACCTTGAAATATGAGGAAGAGACGGGTGGTAAAGGAGGAAATGGCAGAGAACAGGAGTGAAAACAGCTTCCAGAGGAGAAAATGATGGAAACACACACACACACACACACACACACACACACACAAGAACCCCAGGGAATCCTGCCATCTCCATCTCCCCTCCCCCACAGAGGCACCTGGGATTTTACAAGACCTACTAGAGTTCCAGTGGTCTACTGCATGCAGGTGTGTGTGTGTGTGTGTGTGTGTGTGTGTGTATGTGTGTGTGTGTGTTGGTACTTTTAGTATGTGCAAAGCAACTACCGCTTGTATGGACACAGGTCTACTACTCTTAAAAATCTCCCCCCAAATCTACTACTACTCTCTGTTTAGGAGTGACCCCCTTCTGACCAGTAAATGTTCTCCTAGGAAAGGGGGGGGGGTGAGGTCTGAGAGTTTTGCAGAGGTCAGAGTCTTTAGGGAAAAATTCTAGGTGAACAAACAAGGGCTTCATACAGCAGCTTCTTGTCTGTAAGAGACTTCGTGGGAAGCATTACTTAGGCCAGAAGACAGGGGACAACCCAAGAGGATCCCAGCTCTCAAGACCTAGAATTGTTTGCCACCACCACCACCCCCCATCCCCAGAAAGTGGAATTCTCCAGGACCTGGCACCTGGAGACAGCAGAGTGTCTTATGTCTAAAATTCAAGGTGGGATATTTCATTTTACTGGCCACCCTGTGGAGAATAAAAGCAAAACATAGATGTAGGAAGCAGCCACCCTCCCTTCTCACTTCCCCAGTTCCCTTCGCCTAGCCCCCAAGGAGTCTGCCAATACCTGAGTTGGATCTAGTGGAAGTTTCTAAGAAAGGAAGGGACCATGTTGCAAAACTCCGAGATTAAGAACAAGACCCACTTGGACTCTGGACTTATTATCGCTTTAAAAGTATAAATCTTGTAGCCGACTGTAGGGTAGGGTGGTTTCAGTAAAGGGTGAAAGACAGAACCGAATCAAGAGTCTCCAAATCACCAGATGCAAAGATCTGTCTTTTAAACTTTTACAGAAAGTTGGGAGATCAAGGCAGTGGTAGGTGGCTGGGGTACCCTCTCCTTCTGGTGTTTAAAGTCCCCCGTCCTCATCTTTCAGTGAACTGGTCTTTCTCAAAGGTCTTTCTAAAATTTCAGCAGAAGTGGTTGAATCCGGCTTCTTGTAACTGCAGTAGCAAACACAGTCTTTTATGTCCTCACGCCGGATCAGCATGAGAAGACGTGTCACCTTTCTTCAAAACATGAAAAAGTAAAATAACTAAATCAAAGGAGTCATATTTTTTAAAATTTTTTCAGCTTCGAAGCTGATTTCTTTTCTTTTCTTTCTCTCTCTTTCTTTTCTTTCACTGTCTCTTGTTTCCTGCCCTAAGTGTGCAGTAATTAAAAAGCTAAGTTGCTAGTTCAAGTGCGTTCAACCTGATGGAGCGAATGCCCTCAGATGGCTACACCACCACCGCCTGCTATGAGGTGGTTCCCTGCGGCTGCCCCAGCGGGTTCTCATTCCCTGTCAAGTCCACCTGTCCCTAGTCCCAGGCGTGAGATCACAGCAGGTGACTTTCTGTTGCGGCCTCTGGGGTTGCCAACACCTTCTGACCACAGATCTAAGCAGTCCAGGAAAAGGGGAGGGGGGCTGACAAATTGGTGAAGTTGAAGCTGCTTTCTCTGTCCCCGCACAAGCCTTTCCTTCGGCTCGAATTCGTTTCCTGGGGGACAGACCTAAGTTTTCCTTGCCTTTCCTCCTATGGAAACTGGCATTCTGGAAGTGGTGACAACTTGGAAAAAATTCATGAGCTTAATAACTGTGTCTGGGTTTGTTTGGTGTGTGTGTGTGTGTGTGTGCATGTGTGTTGTTTCTCCCCCCCCCCGTCCTTCCTTCCTTTCTTTCTTTGAGCAGAAATGGGGAGGTAGAGGTAAGAGTTGAAAGGAAGATACGTTATTGAAAAGGAAGAGGCAAATCAGTATTCCTCTTTCCAACTGTTTCTTTAATTAATGCTAGAAACAGCAAGGAACCGGAAATGTTTTTTTTTCCTTTCCTGGCACTATAGTTGAGCCAACCCCACAGTACCTTTAGAAGAAAGTTTGAATTCTTTATGGAGGTATTTCTTGGCCTATTGTCTTTGTGCAGTGAACTTTACGTGCTATTGAATCGAAACCTATATTCGCCTGGCTACCAGCAAGATTAATTTAATCATTGTAATGTAATTATTAATACTGTTTACCCAACGCTGAGTTTCAGGTTGGCTGTTAAGAAATTAAACTCTCGCTGGGTGAGCAGAGGGAGGCAGGAGCCTCTTCATGTTGAAATGAAACAGTTCTCTTTATTTAGTCTCAGAGTCCAGCTTTCGGCCAGGGGCTCAATTAGCCAAAATGGAAACAATTTTCATTCATTGCAATAACTCACTTGTTCTGGGGATCGCTTTCAAAATATACACTTTATTATTATACGCTGACCTCGGTGGCGTGGTGTGGCAATAAAAGAAAGAGGCAGGGAGATCTATCTAGCCCCCTTGGGCTATAATTATTAGAAATTAATTGGGTTCAGGACCCTGGGTAGCCTAGCTAAATTAATAGCTTGTCTGGTGGTTTAAATCCGAATTTTCAGTCCACAGGAGAGAAAGGGAGAGCGTCACAGACATGAAATGCAGACCCAAGGGACGCCTGAGTTTACTTGCAAGACACTCATCTATTAAACAGTATCCAGAATACATTGGAGCTGGGGAGAGGGGGCCGGAGTAGGAGGGGGTGGAGGGTGACCAGAAAGAAGAAAGAAGTAAAGACCAGGAGGGAGGCTGCGAGTGTACAGAAAGGTCTCGAGTTGATTTTATTCGATTTTTCTTGTCTGCATTGTTTTCGGGAGGGGTTGCATTTAGGGGTTAAAATCAAAAATAAAGATCCCGTGCATTCGGAGCTGTCGTACTGGAGTAAAAGTGAAAAGGGAGCCTTAGGCAAAAGGAAATTACTGCGAGCCCGCGTGACCTTTCAGGGAGGTAATCAATCAAGTGATCAACAGGGATATTTATCATCGCTATATAGGACGACTTCGGCCGGCAAGGGCGGGGTGGGGGTGGAGGGGAGAAGGAGAGGGTGGAGACACGCATACATTCACACACTCGCGAAAGTTTGAACAAATCCGATGGGCCTCGAGACAGAACACACGGAAGCTTTCGGAAATCCCTATTCTGTTTGACATCCTCGGACCGAGAAACGCACACTTTCGTGGGTTTCGGCAAGGGCTAGGACTCGTACCCCTTGCCTCAGCCGGTTATACGCAAAGGTGTTAACTCCCAATCGCCAGTCCGGCTTAGCCTTGAATACGAAGCTACTGGCGGGGTGTCCGCGCTTCGCACCGCTGCAAGGCAAGAGCCGGGCGCCTGCCTGCTTGGCTTTCGCGTGCATCTGGCCAGCAGCGAGGGGGATGCAAGGTCGTCCCTCCCGGCTGCGCGCAGACCTCGCGACTTTGTAGTCTCCTCTTCCTGCGAAATCCTCGCTCTGCAGCGCGGCCGCAGCGTAATCGCGCAAAGCTGCAGGCTGGCCAAGGGCGAGCACACAAGGCTCGATCAGCGGTCGGCCTCCGCTGGCCAGCCACCTCCTCCACCTTGTAAATGTCACCCTTTTGTAAATAGCGCTTTTGATCCCAGTTTTCTTGGCAAACTGACCCTGTTCCTTCTCCCTGCAACATCCACCTGCTCCCAGAAGCCTACAAAAAAGGGGGGTGCGGGCTTGTAGGGAAGTGCGATGCTGGTTTTAAATCGTCACTGCATCAATCCGAACCTCCCAGGCTCCCCAGCCAGCTCGGAAGGATAACGGGTTCTTTCTCAGAGCTAGTCCGTAGACTACTGGCCCTCGAGGCTGGAAGCTGTGTACGAAGGGCCACGGATGGAGGTAATACACGCCGCCTCCACGGTGTGATCCGCGACGCGCGCGGTACCCGGCCGCGCCAGGGTGGCGCGGGGGCTGCTCGGGTTGGCAGCCCACGCGGAGCTCGCGCTCCCCCGCGCGTCTCTCTGGAGGCCCTCTCTGGGCTCCCGGCGCCGGGCGCGGTCTACTCCCGCACAGCCTAGTCTGCGGCGCCCCCGCCTGGCTCTCTCCGCCGCCGCAGCTCGGAAGCTCCAGCCGTGGAGGGCTCCAGCTGTGCACAGTAGCCGCCTAGGCTTGGGGGTGGGACACAGCTGGGGCGCCCCAGGGAAGCGCGAGTTAGGGTGGGAAGGAACCCAGCGAGGAGGATTAAGAGGAGAGCAACTCCCGGCGCTGCTACCGGCTTAGGATCTGGAGGAGCTGCTACTCGGGCACAAATCTTTATGTCCTGAGGGATACGGCTCCCCAGAAAGAAGCCAGACTGCTGGCGTGCAATGCCAGAGGCCCTCTTTAGATCTTTGCACTGAGCAAAGAATCGTCTCGAAGAATGTTGCCAAAGTTTAACGTGCGCACGAATCACCTGGGGATCTTGTTAACATGCAGATTCTGATCCAGGAAGTCTGAGGTGAGGCTCAAGCACGCTGCGTTTCTGGGCTCACTTGCAGGTTGCGCGGATGCTCCTCGAAGCCCACCATTACCTGGACTTTATTAGAAGCTCAAAACCTCAGGGACCGGTTAGCCCGACCAACTCGAAAGGACATTTTCCCAAGCGATTCACCGAAATAGTGCACTTTTGAGAAACACCACTCTTGAAAGTATCTGGCCAAGATTTCTGTCTGGTTAAATCGCCTCGGCAGCTGAACCCCTTTTTCCTGCCTTAGTCACGAAAAGGATAGTGTCTGATTCTGCTCATTTAAAACCTACACCTTCTCTGTCCTTTCTTGAAGTCACCTGTCTCCCAGTTTTGTTGCCTTTGGGTCTTAGAGGCCAAATGCTTCTGAAGAGGTTTCCTGGATCCCCCAAAAGGATGGGCAGCCCTTCCCCCACTCTTCCTCCGTGGCTTTCCACGTCTCTCTGCCTTTTATTCCTCCCTGCTCTTACAGTTTTTGTTTACTAATCCCCTTCTTCGCTGTCGACATCCTGAAGGCTGCTCCTTAGATTGACCAAATTCTGACATTTTCATCTGAAGCATGGGCATCTTTCTCTTCCTGCATGGCCATGTTTGCTGTTGCTAAGAGTTAGCCATATTCAGATTTTATGGGCACTATACATGAGATAAATCCTCATCCAGCAAGATCAAGTCTTAAGATTTTTTTTTTTTTTTTTTTTTTTTTTTAAGAAACAAAGTCAAACATTTGGCTGGCCAGAACTTACAGAAATCCCCCTGCCTCTGCCTCCTAAATACAGGGATAAAGGTGAAGACCACCACACTAGGCAGATTTTAATATCTTAAGAGTTGATCCAACGAAGTTTCAAATATAGTATTCCATTTTAACCAACTGTGTGAATTTAGGCAAACAACTGAGTTTCTTCTTTGTATGGTTGAATAATTATGTATATCTTGCAGGAATATTGTGGGGGTTAAAAATAATATACAGAGCACTTCGTACGGATTTTACTTTGTAAAAGAGACTTGCTCCAAACTCTGTTGTTTTGAAAGTTAGAATAATGACAAGGATCTCTCCCCTCCCAACCCCCCCCCCGTGTGTGTGTGTGTGTGTGTGTGTGTGTGTGTGTGTGTGTGGTCTGGGGCTCTGTCTTCTCATTCACAGCTGTAATGGGATATTTTTTCTTTGGTCAGCGGGTTGTCTCTTCACACAGCAGAACCCAAGGGTTTGATGTATATGAAATTGCTGTAACTAGATCTTCTCTTTAACATTGCAGCTTGAATGGGCACCAGTGTATGCCTGGGTTTGGGTTACATTCTCTCAAAAACTGCTGTGTGCATGAGAACTGACAAAGCAGTCCCTAATACCAAGCTACTGTCAATATGTGATACCAAAGAAGGTCCAGACCATCGCCCAGATCGGCTGACACAGCAGAACCCAGGAGAACCCAAACCACATGGCGAGAACAAGGAAACTGAAGGGTGCTTCTCTTCTGCCCCGGCCTCACACACACACACAAAAAAAGAGTCTTTCCTCACAACCCAACCAGAGAGGGTATCTGAAGCGGTCTAATGTTTCTAGGTTACCCCGTTCTCTGCCTGTGAGTTGAAAGCCACAAAGTAATTTCAACAGAAAGTGATTTTTAGCAAACTAAGTTCCTTTTTCTTTCATCCTTTTAAAAATTCTGCTTTGTTTCTTCAGCCCTTTTCATTCTAACTCTCCATGAGTCTGGCTGTTGTCTTTACTTTCAATACATAAAATTATGCAGGTTAGCTCACTGGCAGTAAATAAAAGATTTGTTGTATTTTTTTTTTACATAGAGTACTTTAAATATTATTTACTCAGATACATGGTTGTGGTTAACATGAGAATGTCATCACACATAACCAAAACATATTAATTTGCTTAATGTCCTTTAAAACTTATAGTAGATTTCCACATTTTTTTAAAAAAGCACTTCCCACAGAATCCATGCTGAGACCATTATGAACAAGACTGCCTTGTAACAAGACCCTCAGTAGTCAATAACTTAATTCCCTTGAACTGAGTCCAAGGCAGAGCTGGCAACCTTCAAATTCCTCTATAGAGTCAGAGCGTCCTAAAACCATGACAGTGTGACACAGGTGTGCCTGGGCTTATAAAAGCCAAATCACAATATGGTTATTTGCTCTGTGCTGTTTTATTAAATAAAGAGTCCTCCAGGACATTAAAAAATAGGATTTGACTTACAAAAATTTGATTTATACTCACTTCCCTTGGAAAAAATAGCTATTGAGGTAACATTTTATTTTTTTAAATGGTGATGCATGTCCCATTTCAAACATTTCATAATCTTTTCAAAGATTAAGGTCAAGAAGAACACCACAGCTCTGAGATTGGGAAAGCAGCAATTTCTACAGAGAATCGGTTCCACACAGAAGAAACAGTAGGACCGACAGACTCATCTGTCCACTTTGAGTCCTTTGTAGGCTCTCGTGGGCAAGAGGCCCAACTACTACTGGGCTTTGTTCTAGAAAACGCGATGATCTCAATGATCATTACTCGGTGTAACTTTGCAAATCATCTCTATCAACGCTTTTGGAAAATACTTCCGAAAACTGAGAAGAAGTCAGGCATGAGAGCGCAATCCTGTAATCTGTCTCAGCAATGGAGAGACTGAGGCAGGACAGAAGCAAGCCCAAGCTGCCGGGGACTACACGATGAAACCCTGTTTCAAAATGAAGCCACCAGAAAAAAAACAAAAACAAAAACAAAAACAAAAAAAACAAAACAAAAAAAAAACAAAACACAAAACAAACAAACAAACCAAAAAACCAAGCAGACCTTGGGAAGAATGTTCTGTTTTGTAGAAGGACTAAAGAGTAATTTTTTTTTTTTTTTTTTTTGGTTTTTTTCCGAGAGGGTTTCTCTGTGTAGCCCTGGCTGTCCTGGAACTCACTTTGTAGGCCAGGCTGGCCTCAAACTCAGCAATCCACCTGCCTCTGCCTCCCGAGTGCTGGGATTAAAGGTGTGCGCCACCACGCCCGGCAAGAGTAATTTTAAGATTAGCCTGGGTATGCCTCCACATAAAAATAATAGTCTGTAGGCAAAAAAAAAAAAAAAAAAAAAAAAAAAAAAAAAATGGCACCATCCAAGTCATAGCTAGGGTTTCCCTTAGCTGTCTGGAATTGGTCTGGAGCTCTGATATTGGATGTTCATGGGCACCTTAGAAACAGTTTACTTCTGAATGTTGCCTGATGTAGCCAAGATAATGAACAGTGTTTAGATGTCTCTGGTTGTGATGATGTCCTATTGAGATGCTTTTATTTGTGTGCAAAAGCTCTAAGTCTAAATTGGCATGCGACCTTCTTCATCTGACTTAATGAACCACCCAGTGCCTCACGAACCATGCCTGGGAGCACTCAGTCTGGAGCACTGGCTCTAAGCACCTCCTTTTCTAGTCTTCCCTACACATCCTGGGAGATATTTTCTATTGTGTGGGTTTTTTTTTTTTTAACTTTTTATTGATTCTTTGTGAATTTACCACATGAACCTTAGTCCAACTCATCTCCCCATCTCTCCATATCTGTCTTCTGCCCTTACAACCTCCTCCCAAAAGAAAACAAAACTGGAAAACAAACAATAGCCACCCCCCCACCCCACCCCCCCGCATCTCACCACGGAAACTGTCATGTTTCATGCTGTGTCACACAGTATATATCTTGCAGTTTTGGTTCTGTAGAACCAGCCCCTTCACTAACTCCAGCAGTTCATAGATGAGGTAGATTTTGCAGAGGGCCAACTCAAAGTCCTGGATGGCTGGGCTGGGTAGTAGCTGAATTGATCAGCCTGAAAGCTCTCCCAGGCTCACACTGTGGGATGCAGTTCTTTCACACTCAAGCTACCTGGGCCGACTCTCCAGTACTGCCCAGATGAGGGCTGGGATCTGCTCTCCAGAGTGCTGCAGCAGGCAAGACAGCTCTCCTGCTCTCACATTCTCAGTGTGGGCTCTCTGGTACCCACACCCCAGGGCCAGCTCTACTGTGCTGCACAGGACTCTCTAGGAGTCCCTTCTGAAGGCATAATTCTCCTACTCAATGTAGTCAAAGGTTGGGTAAAGTGATCCATGCCCTGAAACTCCAGAGCTCTGGGAATCTGAGACAAGAAAAGCTCAAGACTGAGGCCAGACTGTGTTACATTGTGATATTCTGTGGGTCCTCTACCCCAGATTGGCTGTTGTGTACCTGTGTCTCAGGATGAGGAGGAGCTGGGGAGCCAGGTCTCTCGAAATAGTGAATCCGAAGGGTTTGAATGACCAGAAGACCGTTTCTGAGGACAGCTTGTTTATTGAAATAGCCAGGTTGGGGTGGGGAAGGAATAAAGATAAGGGAAGGGGTGCTGCAATAGGGGCAGGGGCCTTCCAAGTGTTTCAGCTAGATTAACAGACTGCTGGTCACATGGCTCCTGAGAATCCAGATGTCAGGGAAGCAGGGAAACAGAAGCCTAGCTGGCTTTATCATGGCATGTGCCCTTTGTCTCTAGAGAGTTGAGCAGGCCAAGCCTAATTTGGGTAAAGAGCAACCTCACCCTGAGAGATGTCCAAGGTATAGGTAATGCTCTACCATCCTTTATCTGACCTGGGAACCCACAGTAGCCTGTCTGGGAAAAAAAAAAAAAAGTAAAAAATAAAAAATATTCAAAGCCTGCCAGCTACTCTTAAGATGCAGACCCAAAATCTTGCCCTTTCATTACAGATATTCAATATATGGGAACAGAAAGAGGTGGGGAAAACAATCAGGTACACAGCAAAAGCATAAGGAATCTTAATGTAAAGGTTAACGAGATTAACAAAAGGGCTCAATAATTAAGAACACTTGGTGCTCAAGAGGACCCGTATGGTTCCCAGCTGACAACTGTCTTTAACTCCTATTTCAGGGAATCTGACATTCTCTTCTGTCCTCCGTGGAAATCACATATGCATTACAGGAGGTTCATAGGCACAGAGAGAGACAAAACTCTCATATATATATATATATATATATATATATATATATATATATATAT
>NC_034593.1:25223940-25246714 GCF_900095145.1 Mus pahari
TGAGCCACCATGTGGTTGCTGGGATTTGAACTCCGGACCTTTGGAAGAGCAGTCGGGTGCTCTTACCCACTGAGCCATCTCACCAGCCCCTCAAATAAACTTTTAAAAATGAATTAATCTGCAGTATTAGGGAAGTGACTGTAGAAGAAATAAGTTTCAGGATATGTGCTGGGTGTGTATTATGACAAAAGCATTTATGGATTTGTCTTGAAAAAACTAAGGAGTCTTGACAGCTCTGAGTAGGGAAAGGTGTCACCAGGTATGTGCCTTAGAAAGACCAAGAAGACATATCCAGTGGATTACAGATTCTCCGATCACACCCAAATTAACTGTCTACTGAGATCCAAGATAAACATCACCGGCTCCAATATCTTGTGGCGATAGTCCTTTAAACCAGAAGCAACAATCATTTTCCTGTGGCATACTTGCATTCTAAGGTGGTCTTCTCTATGCCTGTGTGATTTCTCTTCGTGGACATAAAAATTCATAGCGGGACTATTTGTATCTAATACTTCTTGAACCGAATTATAGCCCACATGTTGCTTAGAAATTGTACTTTATAAATGTAAGGACTTTTCGTTCTGAAAGAACGTCAACAGATACTCAGCATCTCCTTTTGAATCCTGCCTCCCTCTCAGCTTTGATGGCTTTCTTTTCTCTGATTAGGAATATGCTGCATTTTCTTCTTAGTCATAAATTCTATCATTTTTCTTACATTTAATTCTGAATAACTTCCTCAGATTTGTATTCAAGTTCAGTGAACTCTTTCTTTACCTGTGCCCAATAGCCTTTAGTTTCTGACATTTATATTTGATAGCTTTAAAAATGTACTAGCCAATCAGCTATCGGATGGAACACAATGCCCCCAATAGAGGAGCTAGAGAAAGTACCCAAGGAGCTGAAGGGGGATGCAACCCTATAAGTGGAACAACAATATGAACTAACCAGCACCCCCAGAGCTCATGTCTCTAGCTGCATATGAAGCAGAAGATGGCCTAGTCAGCCATCATTGGGAAGAGAGGCCCTTGGTCTTACGAAGATCATATGCCTCCGTATAGGGGAATGCCAGGGTCAGGAAGCAGGAGTGGGTGGGTAGGGTAGCAGGGGGTGGGGTGGGGTTATAGGGGACCTTGGGGATAGCATTTGAAATGTAAATGCAGTAAATACCTAATAAAAAAATTGAAAAAAAAAAAAGAACAAGATTAAAAAAAAAATCTACTATCTTTCCACAGCTTTATTGACCTTTTGTTCTGGCTCTCAAGATTAAGTTTTTAGACATTTCAGAGATGTCCCCTTTATTAGAAAGTTGTATTAGTTCAAGGGTTCTAATCCAAATCTTTGCAATATTGAGATATTGTAATCATTTCCCTGTATTTTAGAACTATAAAATGTGGTTCACCTTTAGCAAGATTTCCCATATCCCCTCTCTGGAAACTGAGTTCAAAATGACTGGAAGACAGGTTCTTCCAGGAAAGATTCCATCCTTTTGTCATCTTCTCCAGGATAATTCCCAATTATTTTCATGAATTTAGCAGTCTGAGGCTTTCTGCCCCACGGAGGAAGTATCATGAAAACCAGGAACGTAGGCTACAGGCTTGCTGGGAATCGTTACCACAGTAGCCTCTCCATTCTCCCTGTTGGGAATGAGCTAATAGTTTTCTACAGTCCTTACGTGAAGGTTTAGATTGCCCAGATCCGGCTCCATTCTCGCCTGCTGAATTCTGTCTCCGCATTCACATTTGACCAGAGCTCTATGTCCTGATTACACAAAAGTTTTGAAACCTAAACCCCAAGTGTTCAAGACTTTTGTCTTGACTTGTCACAGCCTAAGCTCCCAGACTTTGGATCCCCTCTCAAGTTAGGTCACAGAAAATTTCTTTACTTTTAGTCAAGAACGTTTTGTTTTTAAGCAGAGTACTTCGGTGATTTGTGAAAGAACGAACTATAGATTATTTAATGCTTTAAAAGACCAGAAAATCAAGACTTGAAAGTACCTGTGGCAATTTGCTGTTAGTGAACTCCAAGTTCATTTTTTTTCTCCTTAAAGCCCTTTTATTTTAAAAGAAAGTTCTGGGTCCCAAAGCAAATGTCACTTGTAAGTAGAATTTAAAAATAAATTAAAAAGAAAAAAGAAAAATGAAGTCTTTCACATGTATTTTTTTATTTTTTATTAGATATTTTCTTCATTTACATTTCAAATGCTATCCCCTTTCCTAGTTTCCTCTCCTAAAATCCCCTAAACCCCCCCCTCCCCCTGCTCCCCAACCCACCCACTCCCNCTTCCTGGCCCTGGCATTCCCCTATACTGGGGCATTTAATCTTCACAAGACCAAGGACCTCTCCTCCCATTTATGGCTGACTAGGCCATCCTCTGCTACATATGCAGCTAGAGACATGAGCTCTGGGGGTACTGGTTAGTTCATATTATTGTTCCTCCTATAGGGCTGAAGACCCCTTCTGCTCCTTCAATACTTTCTCTAGCTCCTTCATTGGGGACCCTGTGTTCCACCCAATAGATGACTGTGAGCATCCACTTCTGTATTTGCCAGGCACTGGCATGGCCTCACAAGAGACAGCTAAATCAGGGTCCTGTCAGCAAAATCTTGTTGGCATATGCAATAGAGTCTGGGTTTGGAGGTTGTTTATGGGATGGATCCCTGGGTGGGGCAGTCTCTGGATGATCCTTCCTTCCATCTCAGCTCCAAACTTTGTCTCTGTAACTCCTTCCATGGGTATTTTGTTCTCCCTTCCAAGAAGGAACGAAGTATCCACACTTTGGTCTTCCTTCTTCTTGAGTTTCATGTGTTTTGCAAATTGTGTCTTGGGTATTCTAAGTTTCTGGGTTAATATCCACTTATCAGTGAGTGCATATCATGTGTGCTCTTTTGTGATTGGGTTACCTCATTCAGGATGATATCCTCCAGATCCATCCATTTGCCTAAGAATTTCATAAATTCATTGTTTTTAATAGCTGAGTAGTACTCCATTGTGTAAATGTACCACATTTTCTGTATCCATTCCTCTGTTGAGGGACATCTGGGTTCTTTCCAACTTCTGGCTATTACAAATAAGGCTGCTATGAACATAGTGGAACATGTGTCCTTATGACCAGTAGGAAGATCTTCTGGGTGTATGCCCAGGAGAGGTATTGCTGGATCTTCCAGTAGCACTATGTCCAATTTTCTGAGGAACCACCAAACTGATTTCCAAAGTGGTTGTACCAGCTTGCAATCCCATCAGCAATGGAGGAGTGTTTGTTTTGTTGGTTTTGTTGTTTGTCGTTATTGTTGTTGTTGTTGTTGTTGTTGTTGTTGTTAGCTGTTTGGAAATCTGAAGCTATCAACCCCTGCTGGAAACAGAGCTGCTCCTGTTGCTCCTGCAAAGGCTGTTTAAAGGGTTGTTCATTGTGTGTGTCGTTGGTTTTCATCAGGTGACTCTAGATTGGAAGCCCAGCCAAAGCATACCCCAGGACCCCAGCACCAGCCAACCGTCATCTGATGGAAAGGCAGCCGTGCCCGGAGCCCTGGTCTCTTGTTCACACATGTGGATTCTAACCAGCAGAGAAATAAACTATAGTGACTACAAGCTAGTATCTCTGCACTTCGCAGCGATTGATGACAGTGGTAATAAAAACAGTCCTTTCCCTGACAAACACTACCAGTAAGCCAACACTTAAAAGGGGATAGTTTTAGGAGAAACCAACACATTAGCTCTTGTCGTTGAGATTCCTTTTGGCAGTAATATATTCTGGGGATTAAGTTAAACCAAATGTTTGAAACAATGAAAACATCGTCCTGTTAACAGCTAGGGCTGCTACCCCTAGTAGTTACTGTACTTACATTCAAATTTACCCTTATGGACCTGGTACGTTCATTTTTGCCCCCTTTTATTCTATTTTAGCTTTTAAAAAACCAACCAAAAAAAAAAAAAAACCAACAGAACGCATTCTTTAACATTTTTAATGTCTTGTTGCTTATTTTCTCTTTAATGTACAAGCATTTTTTATTTTCATTTTTGATGCAATAAGTAACAAAAGAAGCCCTGTTTGGACAAATTCTATAACAATGTTTTGTCCACATTTAACCTCATTTGGCGCCTGTTTCAGAACCAGCTATAGCTGGCTGTTGTGTGACATTTTTTTTCTTTGATTGCTCTTTGATTTCACATCTGCTTTCTGCCACGTGGCTCCTTTGAGATTATATAGGTAAGTAAAAAGTCCCATGCAGATTTTAAAGCCTAGGAATATATCTCTCTGGGTACCATCGTGCCACCACCACCTAAGAGCTCCCAAAGGAACCCTGGTCATTCCTGTTTGGGTGATTCAGCAAAACTGGAAACTGCTGTTGTGTTGCACACACGCAAGTGCACTTAGATATGAATAGGGCTTTGTTCTAAAATTGCTCTAACACTATATCTTTGTTGACTGGTACAAAGGAAATAATTTTTATCTCATTAGGCCATAGTAATATCTTACTGGGTTGTTTGTTTTAAATGTGCATGTGTGTTTTGCTTACATGCACGTTTGGGCACCACACGCATGCAGTGCCCCCAAAGGCCAGAAGAGGGCATTAGATCCCTTGGAACCAGAGTTAACAACTCACTACACAGGTTCTGGAAATCAAATCCAAGTCCTCTGGAAGAGCAGCCAGCACTCTTAATGTCTGTGCCATCTCGCCAGCCTCTGACACTATTTTGCAGTCTGTGAAGACGAATGATGGAGAATGTGTGTTTGGCTTGATTTGATGTGAAGTGCTTTCACTGCTTTGCGCGTTGTGCACACGAGGCATCTTTTTCTTTCATAACGTGGAAAAGTGAGGGAACTCAGGGGCAGCTTCCGAGACCCAGACTCGAGATTTTGCGTGGGAAATCCAGCCACACTCTCCTCCTGTGTTCCATCTAGGCCACACCGTCATCTGATGGAAGCAACCTGGTCTAAAACCCCTGGTGGAGCTCTGGGGATCTGCCAGAGCTTAGGCAACTCAGGGAGTTCTCTTCTCCCCTGACCCCACCCTGCAGCAGCTCAGAAATCCCCAGTAGGAACATCTTAACAGTGGAAGTGTCTTGGCGCTGAAAGTCCAAATCAGTTTACCTTGGTTTACACTGGAACCTTCTGAAGTCACTCCCAGACCATTAGATGCTCAACCTCAGCAGAAGCAGTTCCCAGCAGCCCCAAACCTCCTGGCTAGCAACAGTCATCAAGTGCATACAGTGTAGAGAACAGAAGAAGCCCCAAGAAAGTGGTCCTGAGAGAATGCATATTGTTGATATGGGCATAGCTGTGACAAGGACCATGGGAAGCTGGCAAACGAAACCCTGTCCCATATGGATTGACAAAGCCTTCTTCCTCTGTGCACAAATCACTGTTTGTGAACAACGGTGTACAAAAACTAACAACCTCTGCTTCCTTCTCTGTAATGTTTACAGCCCGAGTCTGCACACTGTCTCAGAGTTTTACTGCTGTGCACAGATACCATGACCATGGCAACTCTTATAAGGACAACAGTTAATTGAGGCTGGCTTACAGGTTCAGAGGTTCAGTCTATTATCACCAAAGCAAGACCATGGCAGCATCCAGGCAGGCATGGTGCAGGAGGAACTGAGTCTTCATCTGAATGCTGCTAGCAGAGTACTGGTTTCCAGGCAACTAGAATGAGGATCTAAAAGCCCATACCCACAGAGACACACCTACTCCAACAGGGCCACATCTTCTAATAGTGCCACTCCTTGGGCTGAGCATATACAAACTATCATGCATACCTCCAGAGACCTCCTACCTCAACTATCCAATCCCTCCCATTTTGCTGTCTCTAAGAAAAAATGGGCTTCTGGTTTGCAGTGGCTCCATCAACGTGTGTACAGCTCCCTGACCCAGCTTTCCTCCATGTTTGTCCGTGTGTACACCCTGCCTTCATTCTCTCTCCACCCTAATCTGGGCTCCAGACCCAAACCACATGGCTACAGCAGAACAGGGTACACATAACATCCTTTAACCAGGGATGTGCCTCTGAAAACCCAAGAAAGAGGCTTTTCCAAACACTGACTTTGAGATTCCAATCCATGGAAACAAATCTGCATCTTTGAGGCTGAAGTTTAACATCTCCATACTTTAACAGCATCCTCAAGTGATGTCGTTTCACTCTTGACTTAGACAAGTTACTGTCTTTGCCGTAAGTCACTGACTGTCCATAGGTTCTCATTCCTTAGCGGTAGTGTCTACTTCCCTGCCCATCGTGCTCCTGTATCCTGGTGTTCAGGCTCCAATAGTTCATCCCTCTTCACTGTTAGTTAATATCCCTTTGATGGAGTCTCCTAGCACTGTCAGATCTCCAAACATTCCCAGGGAAGAACACAGTAACTTGATGATGTTTTAATTTTGAATCCATAACACAAGTATCAGTTGAACACACAACACAGCTCTTATGTTGCATGCTCTATGCTACCCCAGATCTGTACTTTTCTGCCCTCCTACTCCTCATGGCTGATGATCTGGTCTCAGCGTTTGGGAGAAATAGAAATCAGAGATGATGCCTGTCTTCTTTCTCCCATCTTTATAAATTTACCTACACGAATGCCAATGCTTTAAAAGGAAAAATTTTGTTATAGATATGTGTGTGTGTGTGTGTGTGTGTGTGTGTGTGTGTGTGTACATGAGTACAGGTGTGTGGTAGCCAGAAGATGGCAGCAGATCCCCTGGAGGTGAAGTTATAGGCAGTTGTCAGCTGCCCAATATGGGTACCAGGAACCAAACTCTCAAGTCTTGAAGGGCAGCAAATGCTTGTAACCATGAGCCATCTCTCCAGCCCCATATGCCCCTGCTTTCTTCTTTCCTCTTCTGTTATAAGTAATGAGTTCTTCTTCTGAGTTGAAAAGATGGCTCAGCAGTTAAGCTCACTTGGTGCTCTTCGCTAGGACTCCAGTTTGATACCCAGCATCCATCAGATGGCTCGTTACTGCCCTTAACTCCAGTTCCTTCTTTTGGCCTCTGTGGACACCTGCCTGCACCTGACAGATGCATAGAAACATACACATATTTCTTTTAAAAAAAAAATGGAAGGGGCTAGAGAGATGGCTCTGTGGCTAAAAGCACTCGCTGCTCCTCCTGAGGTCTTGAGTTCAATTCCCAGAACCCGCATAGCAGCTTAAAACACCTGTAACTGTAGACTCATGCAATCTGATGCAGTCTTCTGGTATAGACACAAATGCAGACAGAACATCAGTGCACATAAAAAATAAAAATAAACAAAGGAGAAGAAGAAAAAAACCAGAATCCTCCCATTAAAGGTCAGGCATCTATTTGCCTTTTAGAGGACCGCATGCCTCCAACACAGGAACCCACTGGAGTTCCCCCAGAAATCTTCAAATAGACTTCAGTATCTTCCATCTCAGAGCACGACAAACCTCTTGGCCTCCACATCAGTCCTAGCCACCACATGGCGTCTCTGTTTCTGTAGTAAATTTTCTGGGAAAGAATTGTCTTTACTGATTCCCTCAGCTTCCTCAGTAGTCCAGGGAATGTGCTGTTATCAAGGTCGGCCTCGTCTCAGAATTCTTTACATCTTGGGCCTTTGCGATTACACTCTTCTTGTTGAGTGCCACAAAATTGCTGGGATCCTTCCAAGTCTTCTATTCTCACCTGTGAGAGCCCTGTCTACTGAGTCCCAGCTCCGTTTCATCTCTTTCTTTCATACTCTAAGAATAATTCATTAACTTGTTCTATTGCGTGTTCTTCCCAATCGTGTGCTGAATCCATTAACCTTGCTCTATTTCCCATTGCTCCAGTCTAAGTGTCCCCATTCACAGGCTGTCTGTCTCCTCTTCCACTCTTGCCTCAGGACATCCACCTTGTGTAAGGAAACCTGGGTTGCTCTATACATCCACAAATCAGACCACGTCTAACAATTCCCCTCTATAGTTAGAAGAATTCAAACTGAGCCCGAGTGACACAGCCTTTGCTCCAGCTGTCACCTCCACTCAGGCCCCCTTCCCGGATGCTCCTCCTTTGTTGCAGAAGGGAGGGAACCGTATGTTCCAAAGGTGCTTTACACTCCAGGAAGAAATCCTAAAGCACCTGCTTCTGCTTGGTTTTCTTGGCCTTCTACTGGACAATTTTCTCAACTAAAAAGCCACTTCTTGCCCCCAATCATTCATTCTATAGCCTTCATCCATCACTTTGTATGATCCCAAAATCCCTTCCCAACTCAGCCATTCCTGCTAAGTTAGCCATCATCCATACAATTGCATCACTAACTTTTCTGGTCTTCATGGTGTTTGTGCCACAAATAAAGTAATTTCAATCAATATCCCAAGGACACTACATTAAACGATAACCCCTAGGGCTGGAGAGATGGCTCAGCTGTGAAGAGCACTGACTGTTCTTCCAAAGATCCTGAGTTCAAATCCCAGCAACCACATGGTGGCTCACAACCATCCATAATGGGATCTGACGCCCTCTTCTGGGTGTGTCAGAAGACAGCTACGGTGTACTTACGTATAATAATAAATAAATCTTTGGGCCAGAGTGAGCGGGAGCCAGAGCAAGCACAGGTCCTGAGTTCAATTCCCAGGAACCACATGATGGCTCATGACCATCTGTACAGCTACAGTGTACTCATCTACGTAAAATAAATAAATAAATTTTAAAAAAGATAACCTCTAGGGATCAGTGTATAATAAAGAGGCTCTGATGAAATGATACTAAAGTCAGACACTTCCTCTTTAAGAGCACTATCTGCATTGCACAGTACAGTGCTTTCTCAAATGTCCTTTGAACAAGCTTGAAATGTAGTGTAATTATTCTTCCCACTTTAGCTGGATACCCAGGTTCTTTAATAAGTCTCACGGGCCAGAGGACTTTTGATCATGAATTCTGTTTACCTGCCAACAAGGAGCAACAACGGTGCAGGGGACTTTCAGTAACAGAGTGCATAAGGTATCCAGATCCAGCAGCAACTTAGCAGTCCCCACACACACCGGATCTTCTCCTTCCTGCTCATGATGCCGACGCTCTTTACCACTGCTCGAAGAAATGAATGCCTTCTCCACTGAATTCTCTTTTAGTAGAAGATTGTAGCCAAATTTTTATCTCCTTCTAAATGGCAACCCCCTCTGCTTCCAAAATCTCATTGCGAGAGATCTATTTTGAGTTCTGATACCAACGAGAAGTATGTGGTGATCTTCCTTTACAATGGAAGATAAACAGCAGGTGTCCTGGGCAATGGGGGTCTCTTCCCTGGTAAAATATTAGCTATTTTGTTTTAATTTTAGAAATCCTGGAGTCTGCTTTCAGCCAATAGTGATTGCTAATCATTACAGTAATTACAATAACTATCGCCATCAGCCTGATTGGTCCCTGGGAGCATAAGTCAGATCCTAAGGAATGCATGTTTAACTAAGATGACAGAGTCTAGGGCAGCATCACTGGGAGACACATTTAATGACTGCTCTTGGCACCTGTTGCTATATCAAATTCCTAAACTCAGAATTCTGATTGTGTTTTCTGAGTGAAACCATATTCAAGGGAACCTGAAACTCATGCATAAGACAGAAATAAGAGATGGCTAAATGTTCAGGCAAGAAAATTGAATGCCAATAGAAACCCTTCTCACAGATTGGTAGAGACCAGCCAATGCTTATCAACTCAGAGGCTCCCTTCAAACTCACACATATGGAATGTCTACGATGTGTGGGCAGGTGCTGGAACAAAAGCAGGTGCTAGAAATAGTTCCCAAAATAAAATCATGAATCAATCAGGCTACCTTATGTAATTACATCACTTGGGAAACTGAGGTAAGAAGATCCTGAGTTGACCCTGAGCCACATAGAAAGTTCAAAGCCAGCCTAGGCACTGTTTTGATGATGATGATGATGATGATGATGATGATGATGATGATGATGGTATCATGAAATGTTTGGATTGAAATGAATCTGAGGAATATCATTTTCAGTATAGGGGTGATTTTTTTTTCCATTTGTCAAGCAGTAGGTGTACTTGGCATCTGTCCAGCTGTTTCTTGGTATCCACGATGTCTCCTCTCCAGGATACCAAATTCTGCAGATGCTCGAGTCTCTTATATAAAATGTGGCTGTATTCACTTACAGCCCACACACTTTGTTCATATACTTTAGATCATCTCTAGATTACTTATAATACTCAACACAGGGTAAACGTTACATACACGGTTGTGAAATGGAGTTACAATTGCCTCACTATACAGCCTTATATTCCTCCCCAAAATCAAGTCCCAGGGAGGGCGATTCAAAGTCATCCCGGCTCTCACAGCACCTTTGTGTTCCACTATTACCAGGAGGAATGCCTCCTGTGATGGTTTGTATCTGCTCAGCCCAGGGAGTGGCACTATTAGAGGGTGTGGCCCTGTTGGAGTAGGTGTGGTCTTGTTGGAGTAGATGTGGCCCAGTGGGAGTAGGTATGGCCTTGTTGGAGTGGGTGTGTCACGGTGAGCGTAGGCTTTGTGACCCTCATCCTAATAGCTTGGAAGCCAGTATTCTGCTAGCAGTCTTCAGATGAAGATGTAGAACTCTCAGCTCCTCCTGCACCATGCCTGCCCAGATGCTGCCATGCTCCTGCCTTGATGATAATAGATTGAACCTCTGAAACTGTAAGCCAATTAAATGTTGATGATAATAGATTGAACCTCTGAAACTGTAAGCCAATTAAATGTTATTCTTTATAAGACTTGCATTGGTCATGGTGACTGTTCACAGCAGTAAAACCCTAACTAAGACACGACCACACCATGCTCACCCCAGGCTGTCAGATAGCAAGCAGCTCCTGCCTCCCACCTCCTGCCTCCCACCCATCAACTTCTACCTCCTGCTTCCCAGATCTTGCCAGGAAAGTGGGAAGAAAATAAATGAAAAAAGAGAGAAGAAATCCTATCAGAATAAGGAAGCCAAAATCTTTCCCAGACATCTCTGGCAGATAATGGCTTGTATGTCTCCTGGGCAGAACTGTACAACCATCCAATTGACACAGGATGTAAGGAGGCAAGTATCTAAGCTAGATCTTATAATGCACATTACTTTTATTTTAGTCCCTGTTCTGCTGCTGAAGTGATAGCATGACCAAGGCAGCTCACAAAGGAAAGCATTTCATCGGGAGCTGGCTTACACTTTCACAGGCTTAGTCCATGATCACCATGGCAGGGGCATGGTGGCACACATGGTGCTGGAGCAGTAGTTGAGAGCTACATCCTGATCTACAGGCTGAGAGAGAACGAGAGAGGAGAGGGAGAGAAAGGAGAGAGGGAGATTGGGTCTGGCTTGGGCTTTTGAAACCTCAGGGCCTACCCCAGTGACACCTCCTCCAACAAGGCCACACCTCCTAACCCCTCTAATCTGTTCAAATAGAGTCACTCCTTGGTGACTAAGCATTCAAATATATGCACCTAAGCAGGCCACTCTTGTTCAAACCACCACAATTACATCGAGAAATCGTCCTGTACCATTTAAGCTTATTGAAAGTGGAGGCTGGAAACAAGGAGGCCTTCCCTTCTTTACTTTAGAACTCCCTATTCTAGAAGAGGCTGTCCCCCTCTCCTCCCCCCCCCCCAACTCTGTCACAAGGACAAAGGAAACAACCGTCAGCTAAGGACATTAGAAACAGTGTCTCTGAAAAGAGCTGGAAGGCAAGCCATTTCATACTATGAGACCGCCTACGGTGTGGGAACAGAAATTCAGAAGTGTAGCCATGGGGCGCTCATCCACAGAAAGAAAGCTCAGACCTGAAGTCCAGCTGCCTTCCTCAGCTTCTCCAGTTGGTCTGTGCTGGATGTTGCCTGTTCTTTGCTCTCTCAATTAGGCTGCTCAGGCATCCCTGGGTGTTTTAGTGCCTGATTAGATGATGATTTGCTGCCTATCTAATGCTCGCTATTAATTATACTTTTGTTGTTGTACTTGGCAAACTCATTCATTCAAAGCAGAAACTGTGTGTGTGGGGGGGAACTGGAGAAATGGTTCAATGGTTAAGAGCACTGACACTCATCCAGAGAAACTGAGGTCAAATCCCTGCTTAACATGGCTGCTTACCATTTGTAACTCCAGTCCTAAGGGGATCCAAGGGATCCACATGGTACACACACACACACACACACACACACACACACACACACACACCACCTAAATTAAATGATTTCTTTAAAAACTTTATAAAAACAACTACCAATGGGTCATGCATCTATTGCTCTCCTGATCATATAAAACAAATAAATTGAGTTAGCAGATTGTCTTCTAATCTTGATGACCTTTGTCTTCCAATCTTGATGACCTGATACTACTGTCTGGATTCCGCATGGTAGAAGGATAAAAGAGACTCCTACAAGTTATCCTTTGATAGCCTACACACTTGCCATGAAATTTACACACAAATGTACATATGCGTATATATGCCTGCACAGACACAATAAACACATATAATTTATTTATAAAGAAAGCAAACATATTATTCCTCTGAGCAACACAGAAGCTCTGCTTTGAGAAAAGGGAGAGGAGAGATTTGTTAGTAGCAAGGAGGCTCACAAATACATTGACATTCATACTACGGTAGGATTGGTACAAACTACTGTTTCCAGGTTGAGGCAGAGGTAGTAGAGGATTCTACCTAAGAATTAGCACTTGGATTTAATTTTAATTTTAAAATGGAATTGCCAAGGAAGAGGAGAAAAAAAGAACTATTTCAGGGGAAGACTAAGGGGATTGAGTGGGAACAGAAAAATGTTTGTTCATCAGAACACACTCAGCCACCATTTGACAGCAATACAGCACAGATGAGAAGCAGAGGCAAGTGCCTAGGTATGGCTGCCTCAAGTGACTCAACAATGTCACCAAATTTCACTTCCCTCTATGTCCACCTTTGATTCCATGTTGAATGGTGAGACACTGCAGGCTTAAATTCCACTAGTCAGTACCCACCCCTATTGCCCACAGAGTCAGTGAGGGTAAGCATCTCACATGAATGACTCTGGTCTTGTTCTAGTGTCTTGGAGAGGAAGACAAGATATAATGACTAAGCAAGGCTGAGTTCATGCCTACTTTGGAGCGCTACCCAAACCATTTGAATTCAGAGTAGCAAAGAAAGCTAACAGAAAACTGGGGGTAAATAAAGTGTACCTATTTGAAAATGTCTCCTACAGAAAATAACTGGTTTGAGCGTGCAAGATACTGGTGAATTAGATTATTTTAGTTGGAGATAGGAAGCCTCTGAAATAACACTAGATTTCAGCTTGGTAATCTTTGGCATTGAATAAGCTGGTGACCATCCACTACTCACAGATGACTAAGCTGAGGATGACAGAAGAATGCAGAGTTAAGGGGTAATAGTAGCAGTTGTAACAGTAGGGGCTACACTCTCTGAGAGGTTACAAGAAGGAAAAGCAAAGAGCTATAAATACAGGTCTAACAGTGCTGTGTAATAGTTTTCTAAGAAATTAAAACATTCCATCCTGCAGGGAAGCTCATTAAGCAAGAAGGTAAACAACTCAAATAGCTTCAGGAAGTCCATGAAGCTGAGCAGATTCACTAGAGTACAAATAAAAGATGCAAAGAAAATTCTCACTCTGAGGCCAGCCCAGCGGCATGGACGAGGTTTAGACCAAATGAGTCACTTAGAAGGGAAACTCTCTAACCTGCTTTAGCTGCCTGCGGGCTGGGCAGGGCGCTCCAGGTTCCCAGCTTTTGTGAGCTGCCACTCAGGCTTTGGTACACGACTGTCTTCAGTCCTTTCTGCTCTTATAAGTAATTCCTCACCTATATTCCTTGTAAGGAACCACAATAAAATTCATTGGTTCACCAAGTTGAACTTCGGTAGTATCAGTACTTTGGTCTGTCATAGGAGCCTTATCCCATGTCTGTGACCCCTGGAAAAGTTTTGTCACATAATAAACACTTAGAACAAACCACTGAGCTGAAAATGCAGATGCTGCAAAATCCAGGCTTATCTTGTTTGCTTAAGAGTTCTAAATTAGAGGTGGGGGGAGGGGTATGGGAATCTTTCGGGATAGCATTTGAAATGTAAATAAAGAAAATAATAATAATAATAAAAAAAAGAGTTCTAAATTGTACTTATTTTAATGCACAAAGAATTTTTATTATATTATATTATATTATATTATATTATATTATATTATATTATATTTTATTGCTGTTGTTTTTTGAGGCAGAGTTTCTTTTGTAACCTTGGCTGTCCTGGAACTTACTCTGTAGACCAGACTGGACTGGAACTCACAGAGAGCAGCTTGCCTCTGTCTAGCAAGTGCTGGGATTAAAGGCGAGAGCCACCTCTGCCTGGCCTGCATAAAGAACTCTTAATTTGAAAACTTTCAAACTCATCTTGCCTGAGCTGTCTCTGTTACACTCAATGTCCCCATGTCTTGTTTCCTCTTCCTCTAGGTAATTCAGGTCCATCAGACACTGAAGCAGAGAACTAAATTCACATCCGTTAAAGGAGGCTAGAGAACAAAACTGCAACCACAGTGGCTAGCAACTATCTTTTTTTAATGCACAGGAAGCCAATAAGCTATCCCTAATTCCATTTTAATTAGAGCGCAGCATCTATCTACTCTACTGTTATATGAATAAATATTTAAAGGCAATTTTGTATTTTAAAATATGAGTTGAGGCTTACTGATCAGGACTCGATTTAAGATGGCCGCAGCTGTTGGCACTCTCAGATCCGCTCCGAAGATCCTGAGAGACTCCGATGGGCTTTGAGGCGGTATGTGACAACAGAACATGAGTCTGCAGACCAATGGCTGGTTGCAATAAATATTTACATAGAAAGCCTTTTCGGGGTGTGTGTGTGTGTGTGTGTGTGTGTGTGTGTGTGTGTACACGGTGTGACACACGGCAGTTTGCAATGCCATTTTGATGGATTAGTATGGGATAGAGAGTTGGGAAAGAGGACAGAATGGAGTGACATTCTCAAGAGGGGCGGAACTAGAGACGCAGCAGCTGTGACAACAGGTGTGGGAGATCCGGTGCAGTGCAGTGGACTGAGAGCAAGTCAAGGCTAACTGGGGCTGGTGGGTTGGGCACAACAGTGTGGAGCTCACACAGGCTCCGCCCCCTGAACACGCTGCCGAGAGGCACGATGGTCCTGGCTCTGAGCAACAAGAGATATCCAAAAATGAATAAATTTCTAGATTAAGCTGCAACAAAAGACCTCCAGAGTCTGCTGCTACTCCAGGCCACGTTGATGCCCTTGGTCTGTGTTGCCGTTGGAGGCCATGTGGGAGTTCACGGTCTGTGCCCACTGAAGGCCACGTTGATGCCCGTGGTCCGTGCCCACCGGAGGCCACTGGGGACCGTGCTACTGCTGGAAGCCGTGTTGATGTGTATGGTACCCGCTGCCCCCGACTGTTATGGGCAGGAAAGCTTCTTTTGCAGTGGTAGTGATGACTGCAGAGAAAATGAGATGAGGTTGTTGGTGGCAAACAACCCCCAAACTGAAAAATAAATAACCCCACACATATATAGCAGACGTGCAGTTTGGCCTTCATGCAGGTCTCCAACAACTGTAGCGGGGGCTATCGCTGACTGTTGCCTGCCTGTGGATCCTGTTCCCCTAACTGGGGCTGGCTTAAAGATTCAGAGGTTCAGTCCATTACCATCAAGGTGGAAGCATGGCAGCATCCAGGCAGGCATGGTGCAGGAGGAGCTGAGAGTTCTAGGTCTTCATCCAAAGGCTGCTAGTGGAAGACTGACTTCCAGGGAACTAGGGTGAGGATCTTATGCCCACACCCACAGTGACACACCTACTCCAGCCAGGTCACACCTATTCCAACAAGGCCACACCTCCAAATGGTGCCACTTCCTGATCCAAGAATATACAATCCATCACAAGTAGTATTTGGTTTTGCCCTAGGTCACTGGGTTATCTAGTCTCCATTCTTAGTTACCCAAACAGTGTCAGGTCTGGGTTCCTTCTTGTGGAGTGGGTCTTAAGTCACATCAGACATTGGTGGGTTATTCCCACAGGCTTTAAGTCACCTGGCATAAGCTGAAGGCCATCTGAGAAATCCAGTCTCATGAACTGAACAATTTTTGGATTCTTAAACCTTCCATTCATAGGTGGCCATTGTTGGACTAGCTGGGCCACAGCCTGTAAGTCCACACGTTCTTTTCCTCTAGAGAACCCTGACTAATGCAAGGCCCTAGAGCTGAAAGAAGAAGTAGACACAGGCCCCCATCCCTAACCTAGAAACTCCCCCCAACTGATAACCACTTGCAAATGAAATTTCGTTTTCTCCAAGGAAGTCTCACTGGGGAAGCAAAATACTCTTAATCATAGGCTGCATGCCAAGTTACAGATGGCCAACGGAAAATGAACTCAAACCATCTTTGGAGATTTTTTTGTCTTGTGATGTCATGGTAGGGCTTTTCCTCCCCAGACCCTCCTTAATTTTATCTTCTTTTTTATTTATTTTTTTCTCTCTTTTTACCCCAAAGATCCTTTGCATATATATTGTTGTTTCCAGCTTTGTGTTTTTATGGAATTCCTGAGTGTGTAAAGAAGTGGGTCTCTGCATCTCTGCCTGTGCCTTCTCTCGGCCTCTTTTCCTTCTGTTTATTTTGTCCTGTTCTGAAGTGATAGTCTTTATTCTACCTTATTTTCTAATGAAAGACAGAAAGCAGGTGGACCCAGATGGGAAGTGAGCTGGAGAGGAACTGGGAGGAATAGAGGAGAAACCATAGTCAAAATGTATTTTGTGAGGGGGGAAAAAAAAAGCTATTTTCAATAAAAGAGGGGAAAGGTACTAATCCTGTTCATAATCACCTCCCAAACACCCCACCCTTGATTACTGTCACTTAGGGATTTGGGTTTCAAGTTGTGAATTTATAGGGGGACTGCAAACACTCAAACCACAGCACCTGTACTTTCTCCATGCGTAGCTAATATTTAAATCAAATTATAACCAGGAAGTTGGTTGGCAAGCACTTAGGAATATGAACTGAGGGGCTATTGGTAGGATGCAAATGTTCAACAGCCCTGGATTCCAACCTACTGCTGTCATTTTCAAATTCTACTTTTATTTTATTAGCAGCAGGGCACATTGCAGGAGAAAGTATACATGGAATAAATACACACAAACGGATGCACATGCACAGCCCTCCACTCCCTTCTCTGTGCTCAGGAATCAGTCCTGTAGACCAGCAAACTCACAGCCTGCAGAAGGCCTGAAGAGGTATGGGGAGAAGGATTCCAAGGCAAGACAAGTTGTCACCTTGACGAGATTTACATTCAGATAGAAACTTAACTCTGGACGAATCTGTGAAGATGTTTCCAAACAGGTTTAGCTAATAATGGAAAGCCCACCCTGAATGTGAGGGGCACCATTCCAAGGGCTGAGACTCCAGACTCAATAAAAAGGAGAAAGTAAGCTAGCCTCCATAATTTGTCTCCTTCCTTCCTGTTTTTTGTACAATATGACAAGTTGTCTCACCAGGTCTTCACCGCCATGGTGGACTGTATCCCTTCAGACTGTGAACCAGAAAAACATTCCTTCCTTAAGCTGTCTTTGTCAGGCGTTTTATCACGACAGTGAGAAACGCAGTGCATACCCAGGATATTCAGAGACACAGAAGCATGAAAGATGTGTGCATTGGGGAACTACTACAATAATCTACTACAATATTCAGAGTATGCCTGAAATCCAAGTGCTGCAGAGGGGGAGGCAGAAGGATCATGAACCTAAGGATGGCTGGGCTGTGTAGGGAATCCCAGATGAGTCTCAGTTACATAGTGAAAACACGAAATGGATGTCTCAGAACAAACGGCAAAATTCCACAATAAAATATCCTGTCTAGTGAGGAGCTACTGAGATGGGCTGGTCAGATAGGCTAACATTAGCAAGCACCAGGCAGAGTGGCTGGTAATCCCAGCTGCTCAGGGTGCAGAGGCAGGAGAGTCAAGTTCAAGGCCAGGGATGAGGGCCATGATTCCATGGTAAAGAGCCTGTCACAAAAGCACAGTGACCCGAGTGCTTAGCACACAGGTGAAAAAGCAAGATGGGACCACACATATCTCTCATCTCAGAGACAGAAGACCCCTTGGCAAGCTCTATGGTAAGAGACCTTGTCTCGAAAAGTGAAGTGGAAGAAGACTGAGGAAGACACTTGATGTCAACCTGTGGCCCCCACACACAAGCATGCATACACACACTAATGCACATATAAGCATGCATACACACACAAGCATGCTTATGCACACTAATGCACACACAAGCATGCATACACACACAAGCATGCATACACACACTAATGCACACACAAGCATGCATGAACACACAAGCATGAATACACACATTAATACACATACAAGCATGTATGCACACAAGCATGCATACACACACTAATGTACACACAAGTATGCACATACACAAAAACATGCATACACACACTAATACACACACAAGCATGCACATACACAAAAGCATGCATACACACACTAATGCACACACAAGCATGCACATACACAAAAGCATGCATACACACATTAATACACATACAAACATGTACACACACAAACATGCATACACACACAAGCATGCTTAAGAACACTAACACACACAAGTAAATGAGTGGACTGTACAGTGAGTTCAAATCATGCCAACCTGAGCACCTTCTTGGGCACCTTATTTTAGGTCTTATTTCCAAACAAATTTTTTAAGATTTAAGTATGTGAGTACACTGAAGCTGTCTTCAGACACACCAGAAGAGGGCATCGGATTCCATTTTGGATGGTTGTGAGCCACCACTTGGTTGCTGGGAATTGAACTCAGGATCTCTGGAAGAGCAGTCAGACTCTTAACCTCTGAGCCATCTCTCCAGGCCCCAAAACAAATTTTTAAAGAAGTAAAAAACGAAGGATGTGAGCATGGCTCAGTGGCAGGTCTTATATGCACATGGTCCTCGATTCAATCCCCATTGTAGGTATAGGAGGGAACAAGACAAAAATGATAGAGGGAAGCTGTAAGCATTGTGACATCATTTGGATCATATACAGAAAGCTATGGAAAGCCTTAAAAGGAATCTGTCATGACCAGGTTTCAATTTTAGAAATATCAATTTCTTTAGTGCAATATACGCAACATATTTAGGTACAGTATATGCAAGAGCAACAGTTGGCATCTGTGCCTCATGCAAATGTTGCCCACCCTTAGCCCCTCATGCTAGGAACATACTGGTACCCCATTAGGCCTTCAGCAGCATATGAATTTCATCACCAGCAAGCTTTCCCTCCTGCTAATACGCCCCCCACTGCCTGTGGCAGGCCTTGAAGTGTCAGAAGACGAATGCCCTGACTCTGTCCTCCGACAGGGAGGATGGGGCTGGTGAACCGCTCTGGGGCATCTGTTCTGCCTCAGTTGGGAGTAAGCCTCAGGCACCACCGAGGTAGCCAGCTGGACAGCAGACATTTTGGCTGCTCTCCCTTCCTTGTCTCACTCTTCCTAGTGTTCTCTGCTGAAAAAACGCTGCCCTCGTGTTCCTTACCTCTCAGATAAATTACTTGCACTCAAGTCTTTCTCCCAGAATGTGGAATCCAAACCAAGATGAGTCCACCATGTGTGAAGAGTGAAGACGTCTGTATTAAGCAAGGAGTGTAGAGCTGTGGAGGGGAGATGGTTCAGGTCAGAGCACAGTTCAATCACCCAGAACCCATGTATAAAGAGTCACGTGTAGTACTGGGGAGGAGGGTGGAGAATGAGGCCCCCCCCCCCCCGGGACTTGCTGACCAGCCAGCCTAGCTTAACTGCTCAGTTCCAGGCCACTGCAAGATCATCTCAAGATAAGGACAGCACTCCTGAGGAAGGAAATGTGAAGGTGTCTCCTGATTACCACGCACACAGGAGCACACACACACACACACACACACGTATATATACTGCACTACAGACAAAGGAAATGGGCTACAGATATGTTCCAACGATGTTAAGACTGGTTAGGAAAGGTACTAAGGAATTAATGGGATAGCATCCAGGCTTCTGATTTGAGTGAGTAGGGGACTCAGCATGCAAAGTGAGCGAAGATGACAGGCTCAGAGCTGAACTCTTCCAAGGAGGCAAGCATCTGGAGTTGAGAAGTGGAATGAATGTTGGCCATACTCGTTGGGCCTGAGAGGACGGCCCCAAGAGTGAGTTGTGCTTGGTACAATGACTTTTATCATTTTTGTGGTTAGTACATAAATCCCTTTCCTACTTGAGAGAAATAAGAACTAAAGGGAGGCAGAGACCTGTCCCCCTTGAGAGAAATCACGGGAGATCAGTTTCCATGGCAGCTCCTTAACAGCCGGGGGTAAAATCACCTGACCTGGGACTTGGCCAATCAGACGGCATCCCACCAAAGTTTTACATATTGGGGAATGGTTCAGAGTGGTGGTGGCAGACCCGGCTGTACATGTGACAGGATGATGACAACAGTACTATTCCCCTCCCTCCTATAGCATCCCAAGGTCATCCTTGAGAAAAACTCCAAGAGCTAATGCTAGCTCATCACCATGACCAACTATGAGCCTCCACTTTGACTGAAAAAGGGGGTGGTCAGTTTTCTGTCTCTTATCCTGGGATGCACACTTGTGAATTTGCTTTCAGGGTTTTTTTGTTTGTTTATTTGTTTGTTTTGTTTTGTTTTTTGGTTGGTTTGGTTGGTTGGTTGGTTTTGCTTTGTTTTGGGGTTTTTGTTGTTTGGGTTTTTGTTTTATTTGTTTTTGGTTTGTTTGTTTGTTTGTTTTTTGTAGTAAGCATAACGATGCATGCAAACCATTCTTTTAAAGACAGAGTTTCATGTAGCACAGGCTGGCCTAAGACTCACTATGTAGCTGAAGGTGACCTTGACTTGATTCTCCTGCATTTATATACCTCCCAAGTGCTGAAATTATAGATATATACTACCATACCTGGCTTATATAGTGCTGGAGATTGAACTCAAGGCTTCGTGCACACTACCAACTGTAAGGCAAGCACTGTAACAACTGAGGTATTTCCCCAGTCCAGGAGTAGTTGACTTTAAGAGTAATGTCTTTACTTTATATTTGCCCACTGATTGTTTAGGAAAGTAGTATCTAACCAGAAATAGCATTAAAATTATTTAATCAGAGCTAAAGCTTTGTGTGCAGCTGGGGCACCTGCATCTGCCACAGCCCTCGGACTCTGTTGTCACATTCCTCAGCTCCCAGACCCCCCACCCACCCAGTGTGCGCCACCCATGTTTCTCTTTGGTAAACGATAGACATTTCTCCTTGGCGGCTTCCCTTGAAATATTATCAGTTCTGCCTCACCATTCCCGATGCTAAAGAAGGCTCTTCCTCTTGTGGCTTTCCAGTCTTGTCGCCGAGCTTGGACAGCCAGGATCCCTCAGCGGTACTTTGTCACTTGGCTCTTGAGGCTTGTAGATTCGTCTCCATCCCACTCACACCTCCCCCTCTTTCCCCACGAAGATAAACTTGGAATCGTTTCTCAGGGGCTGTCTAGAGGGTATGTGAAGGACACCAGTTTGGGCTACTAGAAGGAGCCGGTTCCCACGGCTGGAATGAAATCTGTGCCTTCGGGGGTTCCCTCCTGTCCTGTTCATCTTGCTGGGACCTACCGCACGCCATTTTATCCCAGTATCTCGGGATAGAAAGTCGTCCGTCACACCTGCACAAGTCTGTTGTTTGTTTGCTGGATCCGGGTGGGGGAGGGGCGGTGGGAAACTCAGAGTCATAGGAAAGCTGTCCGCTCAGCTCCGTTCCTCTGCTGCTGCGGGCTCCTTTCCAGTTGGTGCAACAAGAGATCGGGGCCTGTGTTTGCTTTTCTTGGCATCTTCAGAGGTGATGTCTGTAGCTGAAGACACTGGGGCTGTTGCCAGAAGCCCTGCTGGAGCTGGGCCTGTGTGATTCCAGGTTCTAAGATCTCATCTACTCTCAAGGATGGGGAACATTTTGATCTTGGCAGACACTCTCATGCCTGCACTCCATATCCACCGGGTTCTTCTTCTTCTGGCTTCTCAGACCCCGAGCAGAGCAGCAAAGTGACCTCTGGACACACACAACTGGGCAGCAACACCATCTCTGGAATTCCCGGTGTCTCCCTAGGGAACTTGTCACCGTGGACACAAACATGATTACAAACTGCTAGTGGCCTGGCAGCACATTAACACAGTCCCATGAGGGGAAAGAAGAGCAAAACTTCCTTTTCTGGGGGCTGGCCCTACTGTCCTGCCCAGGTCACACCCAGAGAAATATATGTTTTAGCCATGCAGATGAGCACCGGCTGAACACAGCAAAACAAAATCGTCTCCTCGGCAGGAAACTAGTTCTGCCTTTACAGCCCAGGGTCTTGAGCTATCACCTCGGATGCATGTCTAAACTCTGGCCTCCTCCTACTGTCTCTGGTATGCTCGCTGTGTGTTTTCTGCTATGCCTTATTTTTTCCTTAGAGTCTTGTTTAATCGTTTCTCCGATTTCCATTGACTTCTTCTCTACTGCCGATGTTTGTAACCAGGATTGGCTCCATAAATATTGCCAAACTGTCTGAAGTGTTGTCGCTGATGAGAGCAGACAGAAGGCATTTCCAAAAGTATAAGAACATGGATTTGGGTGGGGGTGGGGGTGGCTTCTCCTGCAACTGAGAGAAGGAGAGTTATATTGCAGAGGCCGGAGGAAGCTTGACACAGTCCTCCTCGCACGTTGTCCTTGCGTGTCCTCATGTGCGCACTCCTTAAAGAATACTGGGAGCTCATCAAAATTCCAACCCAATTCTTCACAGAGTTAGAAAGGGCGATT
>NC_034593.1:25248153-25259209 GCF_900095145.1 Mus pahari
ATGGATGCTCACAGCCAGCTACTGGATGGAACACAGGGTCCCCAATGGAGGAACTAGAGAAAGTACCCAGGTACCTGAAGGGGGCTGCANCCCTGTAGGTGGAACAGCAACAGGAACTAACCAGTACCCCCTGGGTTTGTGTTTCTAGCTGCATATGTAGCGGAAGATGACCTAATCGGCCATCAGTGGGAATGGAGGCTCCTTGGTCTTCCAAACTCTATATGACCTAGCACGGGGCAAGGCCTGGGCCAAGTGGTGGGAGTGGGTGGGTGGGGGAACAGAGGTGGGGGGAGGGGTGTGGGAAGCTTTCGGGATAGCATTTGAAATGTGAATAAGGAAAATAATAATAATAAAAAAAATATTTACTGCAGACTCTGAAAAAAAAAAAAAAAAAAAAAAAAAAAAAGAATACTGGGAGCTTACCTCCATGGTCGTTATTTCTCCAGCTGCTAGTCCTTGCCTTCTGGAATTGATTAATGGTGAGCAAAGATATCAGGATGAGCCTCGTACTACTGTGTTGGTAACTGCACAGGCGGGGAGACCTGGAGCATGAAGCAGAAATCTGTAGCGAAACCAGGAACTTCTCCATCCTATTTTAGAGCTGTGGGATTTGTTTTCACTTTTTTTAAAAAATTTAAGTTTGTCCTAAATAGATAATGTCTTTTCGTGGCTTAAATTCAAAAGTATAGGGCTGGAGAGACAGCTCAGTGATTGCAAGCATCTGCTACCCCTGCAGAGGACCTAGGTTTGGCTCCCACCATATACTTGACAGCTTACAACCATCTGGAACTCCATTTCCATAGGATTTAATATCCTCTTCTGACCTCCACTGACACCAGGCATGCCCAAGGCATAGGTAAACACCCATATGCATAAAATAAAAATAAATCAAATATACATTAAAAGGTTCATTAAACAAGTTCATCATCCTGGCTCTCCCATCGATGTTTTCCTTCTACTTGTACACAGGTTTCCTTTGCTACAAGCAAATCGCCAAAAATTTAGCTGCTTAAAACAAAGAATATGTGTTATCTCACAGTTTCTGTCGGCCAGAAGCCTGAGCAGTGTTACTGGGTGTTCTGCAGAGTTGCTCAAAGTGTAATAGAGGGGGCCTTGTGGGTCCGTCGTCCGGCAGCATGCAATACCAATGGGCGGACACTTAAGACAGGCTGAACTTGAAGAACTCAAGGATGAGGCAATGGGCAGTGAGAGCGGGAGGGTGAGGGGCTGACTTCAGAGACTGGAACCGTCTGCTCTTGGGCTGTTTGCTTGTTTGTGTTTGTTCAGTGCTGGAGCCCGGACCTTGAGCTTGCCACGGAAGCACTCTGCAGCCTTCTGTGTTCTTCTTCGGGAGAAAGTTCCTCCTGGTTAGCAAGAGTTACGAAACTTTTCAGCCAAACTTTCCTCTGGTTCTTCCCAGTTCTATATGGCTATCCTCGGTGTTCTTGGAGTCTCCAACCTTTAAATACAGGAATACGTCGTACTTTTTTGGTAAACCATCTGTGAATTTTGAAAAATGTGTGTGATCCGCGCAGCAGTCGTGCTACGGAACAGGCTCTCGACTCCTGAAACGTTCTCTCGGGCTGCTCTTAGGACTTCCCAAAGCAGAACGTCCCATCTGCTCATCTGGATCTTTGCCTGCTCCAGAACTACGTCATCCGCACGGAATCCTGCCGCTGTGCTGTGTGTTTCTGTCCTCCCCGGTTCGTGTGCTGAAACCTGACTCCCGATGTGTTTGTGTTAAGAGGTGGGAACATGGGGAGGTGATTAAGTCACAAGTGCAGAGAATTTACAGGTAGGATCTGTGTTCTGATATAAGAGGCCCAAGGGCCCACAAGGTGGCTCTGCAGGTAAACGGACCCATCATCAAGCCAGGCTACCTGAGTTCACACACTCACACAGAAAGAGAGAGTAAATAAAAGGGGCAATAAAAGAAAAGGAGGTGTGAAGGAGGTTTCCTTCTCTTACAATGGGAGAACACCCACTGGTCGCATCACCAGCAAGCAGCTGACCTTCTGTGGACGTTGGTCTGCTCATCTTGAACCTGGACTTCCCTGCCCCCTGATCTGTGTGAATTAAACTCACATTATTTACAAATTACTCAATGTGAGCTGCTGTCCTACTCAAGCCCTCAACTACCTACCGTACAGCCTTTGAGCCTGGCTTCTCCCACTCTACATGGTACACTGGAGAATCACTCGTGTCGTTAGATGTATCACCTCTTCCCTTTTCCTGCTGATCGAGTGCTGTCAGAAGGGCCCGTCACTGTTTGTACAAGTGAAGGTTATTTAAGAGGTTTCCATATTTCAGTTACTAAAAACATTGCATTCTTATCTGCAACTCTGCAACATACAGACCCCCCCCTCTGTGTGTGTATGTACGTGATTGTGTGGTTGTGTGTGTGTGTGTGTGTGTGTGCGCGCGCGCGCGCAAGCGTGCACATAGTTAGTTAGATATACACTAATAGATGTCCTTTTGTTTTTATCCAATATATAGCCACTGTATAATGTAGTCTAGCCGGAAGCTCGCAATAGCCCCGCCTCCACCCTTCAAATGCTAGAATTATGGGAGTGAGCAGTCACATTCAGCTTCCCTGTATTCTCTCCTCTCTTCCTTTCCTTTCTCCCATCTCTTTCTTTTCTTCCTTTTCTATAAACAACCAGTACAATTTTTTCACTGCTAGTAAAACACACAGTTGATTTTTTTCAAGATATGATTTTTATATGATATATACTTACTAAACTTAGTTCTGGGGGCTTTTACAGATATCTTCCTTTTTGAAAAAAGTTTTTAAAAATTATTTTTAATTATACAAATGCCTGTCTTTGTGGGAGGGGGGGGGGTTGCACAAAAGCATGAAGTGCCTGAAGAGGCCAGTAGAGGGCGTCCAGATGTCCTGATGTTTGTAAGCGGCCCTATATTAGGGCAGGGAGCTAAACTGGTCCTCTGCAAAAGGACCAGTTTATTCTGCAAAAGCAGTGTATTCTCTCAACCACTGAGCCATCTCTCCAGCCCCATCTTCAAACTTTCTGTGTAACAGTCATCGGGTAATAGAAACAGTTTTCATTTCTTCCTCACTTGCCATGCCTTATATACCTTCCTCTTGCCTCATCTCATCGATTGGCTTCCAATAGAGGTGCCACTCCCTGGTAATCAACCATTGAAATCTATAAGCCTATGGGAGCCACTCCTATTCAGACCACCACACCATCCTACATAGATGAGTTTCATTTCCATTTTGTTGATAATAAACAAAACTGAACTTATCTCAAATGTTTAGTCCTCTATATTTGTATACTTACACTTACATAAATACAAGTATATGTCTTCTGAGAACTGAGTATCCAAATTATCTTTTACACTTTTTATTTATTTAGGTACTTTGTGTGTTGGGGGGGGCGATACATGCACATTCCATTGCATGGATGTGGACATCAGAGGATAACTTAAATTGGTTCCCTCCTTCTACCATGCTGGGCCCTGGGCTCTCATTCAGATCATGAGGCTTGGTGGCAAATGCCTTTACCTGTTGAGCCATCTCACCAGCTCTGAATTGTTTGATTCTTTTATGTACCCTGGATACTAATCTTTGTCAGATGGAGATTGCAAACATTTTTCTCCCAGTTTCACGTTGTCTCTTCACATAGAAGTTTTGTAGTTTGAGTCAATCCAGTTGGTCTGTTAGCACTTTTTTAAATTCACATTACATCCCAGTATCAGCACCCTCTCCCATTGCAGTGCCCCATCACACAGATTCTCCCCCACACTCCCATTCCCACTTCTCTTTCACCTCTGGGAAGCAGGAGCCCTCCTTGGGTATCCATACCCCCTCCCCAGCACATCGAGTCACTGTAGGACTAGGCACATCCTCTCCCACTGAAGCCAGACCAGGCAGCCCAGTTAGGGGAACAGGATCCACAGGCAGGCAACAGAGTCAGGAACAGCCCCCACCCCAGTTGTTAAGGGACCCACATGAAGACCAAGTTGCACATCTGCTTCATATGTGCGGGAAGCCTAGGTCCAACCCAGGCTCACTCTTTGGTTAGTGGTTCAGTCTCTGGGAGTCCCCAAGGATCCAGATTAGCTGACTCTGTTGGTCTTCCTGTGGCGTCCTTGTCCTCAACTTTTCCATAAGATTCCCAAAGCTCCATCTAATGTTCCGCTGTGGAGTCTCTGTATCTGTTTCCATTGGCTGCTGGGTGGAGCCTCTCAGAGGACAGTTATGTTGGGATCCTCTCTGCAACCATAATAGAGTATCGTTAATAGTGTTAGGGCTTGGTTCTCACACATGGGATGAGTCTACGTTTGAGCCAGTCATTGGTTGGCCATTCCCTCCATCTCTGCCCTATCTTTGTCCCTGCATATCTTGAAGGCAGGACACATTTGGGGACAAAGGTTTTGTGGGGTGAGTTGGTGTCCTTATCCCTTCACTGAGAGTCCTGCATAGGTACAGGCAGTGGCCAGTTCAGGATCCATATTTCCCACTGCTAATCTCAGTTAGAGTTGCCCCTATAGACACCCAGGGGCCTCCCCACATCCCAGGTCTCTGCCACATCCTAGAGATGTGCCCCCACCACCTACCACCAATTTCTGGTCTCTCTTCCCTGCTCTCCCTACACCCAATCCTTACCTTCATTCCCTTCCCTATCCCCTCTCCCATCCAGTTCCCTCCCTCCATCTGAGGCTAATATCTATTTTATTTCTGCTTCTGAGAAAGATCAGCCAACCTCTCTTGGACACTTCTTATTTGGCTTCTTTACTACCTATGGATTATAGCATGGTTATTCTGTATTTACTTAATGGCTAATATCTACTTATAAGTGAGTACATTCCATGTATATCCTTTTGGGTCTGGGTTACTTAACTCAGGATGATATTTTCTAGTTCCATCCATTTACCTGCAAAATTTATGATATCCTTGCTTTTAATAGCTGAGTAGTATTCCACTGTGTAAATGAACCATATTTTCTTTACCCATTCTTCAGCTAAATAAGGAACATCTAGGTTGTTTCCAGTATCGGGCTATTACAAATAAAGATGCTATGAACATAGTTGAGCAAGACTCCTTCTGGGATTGTGGAACATCTTTTGTATGCCCAGGAGTAATATAGCTGGATCCCAAGGTAGAACTATTCCTAATTTTCTGAGAAACCGCCAATTTGATTTCTAGAGTGGTTTGTACAAGTTTTCACTCCCACCAGCAATGGATGGAGTGTTCCTCTTGCTTCACATCCTCTTCGGCATATGTTGTCCTTTGAGCTTTTGATCTTAGCCATCTGATGGGTGTAAAGTGGAATCTCAGAATCGTTCTGAGTTGCATTTTCTAGATGACTAAGGACGCTGAACATTTCTTTAAGGGCTTCTCAGTCATTAGATACTCCTCTGTTGAGGATTTTCTTTTTAGCTCTGTACATTTATAAAGTGAGTTGTTTGGGTTGTTGGTGTCTAACTTCTTGAATTCTTTATACATTTTGGATATTAGCCCTCTGTCTGATGTTCAGTTGGTAAAGTTTTTTTCCCCAATTTTTAGGCTGTTGTCTTGTCATATTGATGGTGTCCTTTAACTTACAGAAGCTTTTCAGTTTCATGAGCAGCATTGACTAATAGTTGCTTTTAGTGCCCGAGCCATTGACATTCTGTTCAGGAAATTGTCTCCTGTGCCAATGATTTCAAGGCTATTCCCTATTTTCTGTTCTATTAGATTCAGTGTGTCTGATTTTACGTTGAGATTTTTGATCCACTTGGACTTGAGTTTTGTGCAAGGTGATAAATACGGATAAGGGAAGTTATAATAAGAACTCAGACTCAAACGGGAAAGAAACCTGGAGGTGAGAGATGTTGTAGAGGCCATGAAGGGATGCTGTTTACTGGCCTGCTCATCATGGATTCCTCAGCCTACTTTATCACATAACCCAGAATACAAGCCCAGGGAGGGTACCAACCTCAATGGCCTGGGCCCTCCCTCATCAGTCACTAATGAAGAAAATGCCCTACAGCCTGACCTTGTGGAGGTATTTTCTCAGCTGAACTCCCTCCTTTCCCATAACTCTAGCTTGGGCCAAGTGGTTGTAGAACTACCCAGCACAGACATCATGGCTGGGTACACTACTGGTTGTTCCTCTCCCTTGAAAGCTCACATGTTACCTGCAGAAGGGTTTTTCAAAACATTGTCTCTTTCAGCAGAAAAAACAAGTCTTCATTTCTAATAAAGCTTTCCCCATTAATCAAGCTCTCCATTCGATCAGGCTGAGTGTGTCTGAATGTACCTGAACACAATACTGCAGAAAAGATTGTCTGTAGCTGGCCATGAGTTCTCAATGGCACTCGCCATGATCTGTTTAATTACTCCAGTGTTAGCTGCTGTGCTGGGGTCTCTGGGAAGCTCAGCCCCACAGTACGCGGGATCCAGAACATCTTCTGCTGATTGAAGCCTGTACCCTGTGGAGATGTTTTAATGGGTTCCTTGAAGCATATCCTAAGAAATGCTGTCAACATGTAGTCTTCCTTGTCAGGCCTCTGTTTTGTTAGGAATACTCTAGAGCTCCGTCTGTCTGCCTGCGGTTTACTGCTGTGTCTCCTGTCTGGTCTCAAATCTAGTGTCGCTATGCTTAACAAAGCGCGCGGGGGGGGGGGCAGCTGACTCAGGGGGAGCATCATCAACAATGCTCCTCCAGAGGCCCTTCCCCATCAGATAAATCACTAACACAGCCATCAGGTTCTGATACACGGCAATCATACCCTTGCCACCTGATCACTCACTTGGAAAAAAACCACAGTCAGCAGAGAGAGCAAAAGGCACATGCAGTCAGCCACACGGTGATGCTGTTGGGGTTTACTGAAACCTCTGGCAGGGAGAATTTCAAAAGAAGGAGAAGGTTATGATAAAATAATAATAATGATAATAATAATAATAATAATAACTTATCCAAAACCTCACACTACAGTGTGATCTTTTTAATAACAACAACAACAACAAAAGTCCTTGACTCTAATAAAAAGTGAAAGAGGCATAGTCATCTAAGAATCCATTGTTGCTAAACCAGACACAGGTGGAAGTTTCGTTCTGTAGCACCCTGCAAGTCCAGGACTGAGGCTAATAAGAACACTGCATTATTTCCCTATTACTGCTTAATTTTACATTAGAACGCTCCTACAGAGGGCAATAGTAGGGCTCCCATCAATTTACAAAGGTACATATTCTTTGTGCACTTATTGCAGATACACTCACATGTGGGTGAATGATTCGTCGTAGATTGTTGAACACGCTTTAAAATGGTAGACGCTTAGATAGAGCCAGGGATAGTGGCGCGCACTTAGGAGGTTGAGGCAAGAGGGTTGCTAACTCGAGCTCAAGGTCAGTCTAGAATACACTGTAAGACTCGGTTTGGGGGGGAAAAAAAGGTTCTAGGGCCAGTTAGATGGTTACAATGGTTGCCACCAAGTCTGCTATTCACAGTGTGATCCCCAGAAACCCATTGTAGAATGAAAGAACCAAACCAACTTCTTCATGTTGTTCTCTGTTCTCGTGTGTGTGTGTGTGTGTGTGTGTGTGTGTGTGTGTGTGTGCGTGTGTGTGAGCATGCATGCACACACACACAATTAGTAAGTATTTAAAAAAATCAAATCAAATGTCATTTATTGATTACAAACTAAATAAATAGAGTATATCACACAACTGAATAAATCAATTGAAAAAAAAAAAGAGATATTTGGGGGCAGAAGATGTTTGAAATAGGGTCTTCATGAGTTCTTGACCAAATCTCCTGAGTGCTGTCACTACAAGTATGTGTCACCATACGCAGTTCAAAATAAAACATTTATGGATCTACCAATGCGCCTCAATGGTAGAGTAGGGGCTTAGGATGCATGAGGTCCTGGATTTGATCCCCAACATCAACACACACCAAATTAGTTGCATGCTAATATGGGAAACGTTCCCTGGTGTAACGTCAAGTGAAGAAAGCAAAGCGTGGAGAGAGTGTACGTGTTCTGCATGTGTGCTAGTTTCTTTCATTCAGTGCAACCTGGGGAGGAGAGGATTATTTGACTTAAACTTACACTTGGAAAAGTCACAATTTATTATTTCAGGAAGTTAAGGCAGGAGCCTGGAGGCAGAACCATGGAAGAACTCTGTTTGCTGGCTCACCCTTTGGCCCTCTCCCAAGGCCACCTGCCGAAGAAATAGGGCCACTCACAGTGGGCTGAACTTTCACACATCAACTAAGACAACCAAGACAGTCCCTCACTTACAGACTTATACGAGGCAGGGGTACTCACTTGTGACTTGTTTTTTTTGTTGAGGTGATTCTAGGCTATGTCAAGTTGTTAGTTAACACAAATGGATCAGTGGAGAATACATGACTGCATTTACATTGAATTTACATGCTTATAATGTATATTTGCATACAGAGGAAGACCAGAGGTGGGAGGAAAAACTTTTATCATGTATGTCTTAATAACTTTGGGTTTTTAATCAACTTTAATTTAGTACCTATGAAACGACTTACTTCAAATCTGAATTGAATGTTTTTCTCTATGAGGCATTTGAAAATGAGCCTCTTTATGTTATGAGATGATTTTATAGTTCTCTATCAGCTTTAATTTTTAAAAATGTTTGTTTTGTTTTGTTTTTTCAAGACCAGATTTCTCTCTATAACAGCACTGCCTGTCCTAGAATTCACTCTGTAGACCAGGCTGGCCTCAAGCTCACAGAGATCTGCCTGCCTCTGCCTCCTGAGCGCTGGGACTAAAGGTGTGCGCTACCATGGCCAGCTATGAAGTGATTTTATGAATGTATATGTATCAATGCCTTCTTTTCAGAGGGGTCATAGGAAAGGTTATCCTGTCTCAGCACTATTAACTGTTCTCTCATACTCAACTTTAACATAAGGCTTATCACATTACTATAATTCAAAGTATATATTCATGAATTTATAAGTAAAACCTTTCCAAATAACTTGGTTATACATAATTCTCTTGACATTAAAGTGAGCGGAGGAAATTGCAAAGGGAACGATTTATACTATGTTGTGCATCCATGTGTAGTGCACATTTATAAAGGAGCTGAGGCGAATTTTCAAACATGACTGTGCTATCTGAATACCTTACTATTAGTTCAGATTGTTCACACAAACAGCATGTACCACCACCAAGTGATTCATGTTTACATATAAAGAAATACTATACAATAAAACATTACATTTGCTGACCACCCCCTCCCAAAAAAAAAAAAAACCAAAAACAGAAGTATCCCAAAGAAATCAATGGACTTCTGTCATTACAGAAATGCCACCAGTTGATCCATGGAGGGAACATACATGCTGAATGTCACTTTTGCCAAGAGATGAAGAATTCTGGAATAAACTCAGTCTAAATTGGAATCACTGCATGCAGAGCCCTGAATGACGGTCTTCCTAAGAGGGACTTTCCTACCACACAATAGATTCCTCCTTATAGGGATTATTTATATGTAAATGAGTTAACACAGACATCTACATAAATTTCAAGACAGGGTTTCTCTGTATAGCTCTAGCTGTCCTGGAACTCACTCTGTAGACCAGGCTGGCCTTGAACTCAGAAATCTGCCTGTCTCTGCCTCCCGAGTGCTGGGATTAAAGGCGTGCACCACGCCCGGCTAAGAGTTCTACTTTCATCTTAGGTCATCTTTTCACTACGTGATTCTTTCTACATTCAAATACATGCATGCTAAGAAACAGTATGAAAATAAAAAGAATTCAAAATCTGTAGAAAACCATGGCCTCCCAGGAACAGTTTGCAGGGGATGCAAACATGAAACACTTCTCGGTGGAGTAACTCAGAAACGGTCCAGGACTCTGAGGGCTTTGTGAATTCCCCAGTCGAATCCCTTTTAAAATCCCCAAATATTTCAACAGGTTTAACTATTAGCATTCAGCACCGCACATTGAACGGATGATGGTTTCATGAAGAAACACAGAGAGATCATCATATAGAACTATCTCCAAAGACAGGAAGACAAACAGCAAAACTGTTCCGCACAAGGAAAGAGCCAGGGCTTGCGGGTTTAGGGCTATAGATAACCAGGGACTAAAGGTGGGTGGACTTGGAGGAGAATTCTGAAGTTAGAGAATACAGCAGCTCCGGAGTGGGAGGAGCATGAAGGGCTTTGAGTGTAGTATAGTTAAAATTCAATTATTAGCAGCTTGGGCAACTTAACTAAGATTTCCACATATCCCTGAGCTGTCAGGACATTGGGCAGTGAAGGAATTAGGATTATATCCAGAAAGAAGATGTAGATGTAGGCTGGAGAAAAAGGTAATGTACATGTACAGTGGAAGAAGAGACTTCCAGAAGCAGCGAGGCACAACCAAGAACCAAAACCCCGAGCTCTCCCACGCGACCTCGGAGAGAAAACATGGAAGAGCAGAAAAAGGTTGCCTCCCTTCATTCATACCCCAGATGGAATGAAGTACTGAGTGTGTTCATTAAATCTCTGAGGATAGGGTCACCCATCCATGCGCAGCCTTTGCTAGCTCTCATTCTCTCTGGCCTTCCACAGGTGGAGGAAAGAGCAAAAGCAGGAGCAAGAGCGCCTGGCACCCTAGACTGGCAGCACACAGGCAGCACAGAAGTTCAGGGCATTGCCATGTAAAAGGTGTCAAAGTCACCTTCTCAGGAAGACGCCGCTCTCAATAGACGGCACTCTTGCTTGAGCAGACCCCACACAGATTACTAGCTAACACTTTAAATATTGGTCATCTAAATTTAAGTTTGCACATGTTGTGGTGAGTAATCAAATACTAGATATGATGTGCTACTGGGAGGAAAATATTCTATCTACAACACTATACAATAGATACAATAGAGAATTTTTTAAAAATCTAGAATTTTTTTCACATGAAATGATTCCTACCCAGCAGAAGAATTAAAATTAGGTCATGAAATAATCTTACCAGCCTTACTTCTTCTCAGTTGTTAATAGAATGCTTTTGTGGCTCATCAGAGATAGTCCCACCTTATGAGATAAGAATGAATTCGGGGGCTGGTGAGATGGCTCAGCGGGTAAGAGCACCCGACT
>NC_034593.1:25259220-25260284 GCF_900095145.1 Mus pahari
AAAAAAAAAAAAAAGAATGAATTCGGGAGAAACCAGCCAGTTCACACCTCCATGGTCACTCTGCATTCCCAGCAGCCCGTGGATGCATGCTATCAAACTGAACTTTTAATGCCTCCTGATGTGGAGGGAAGCTTGCGGATCTTAAGGTCTGTGCTGAAATCCACACTTGCCTTTGTACAGAGTTGAGGCCATCACAGTAGATGTTGAGCATAGGCTGCCGTGCAACAAGAGAGATGCGCTATGAAGAAACTCAAACTGTTTCCTGGGACAAGAAGCACATAGACATGCACAGGCTACAACAGTGCCCCCAGCTGATCTCACGGCGCAGCTTAATACGATGAAAGAAATGAAATTTGAAATTCTGCCTAATGTAAGGTACGTTATTAATAGTAAAGGCGAGATGACCAGTGATCCTAAAAGTAAGTGCCCTTCAGTTGCAAAGCCACCCTCTCCTGGGAGACATGGAGAGAAACACAGCTTTCCTCTACAGGAAACTCCCACAAAGACCCAAAACATCTCCTTCATTTAACTATAAGCCCATCGAATGTTCACATTTATGTAGTGCCTATGTCCCCTTCAAAATTTTATGAGTTCCCAGTCAGAAATTTAAAATCAATGTAAATCTTCAGAATCCGAAATTAACAGTTGCCAACACCAGCAACCTGAAAAGAGATGAAATCGTATTCCTCTTTCAAATTCCAAAAGATTTACTCTTGAAGCTGGAAAGATAGCTCAGCCGCTATGAATGCTTAGTGCTCTTGCATAGGATCCAAGTTAGGTTCCCAGTCCAATGTGTGACAGCTCATAACTACCTATAACTCCAGCTCCAAGGGATCCAATGCACCTCTCTGGCCTCCTCCAGCACCAAAGTCACACACACACACACACACACACAAATATATATATATATATATATATATATATAATACTTAGGGTTGGAGAGGTGGCTCAGCAGTTAGGCACACCTTCTCCTCTTCCAGAGGACCAGAGTTGAGTCTCAGCACTCATGTGGTAGTGTACACTGTCTGTAACTCCAGTTCTAACTCATGTGGTAGTGTACACTG
>NC_034593.1:25260295-25261344 GCF_900095145.1 Mus pahari
CTGTAACTCCAGTTCTAACTCATGTGGTAGTGTACACTGTCTGTAACTTCAGTTCTAACTCGTGTGGTAGTGTACACTGTCTGTAACTCCAGTTCCAACTCATGTGGTAGTGTACACTGTCTGTAACTCCAGTTCCAACTCCCTATACTGGCCTCTTAGATCACTAAGCACAGACATGTATGTAAGCAAAACACTCATGAGCATAAAATTAAATTTAAAAAAATAAAATATTTTTAAAACATTTACCCTTAAAACCTAGCTACTTAACATAAATCATTTTATCCTTTAAAATGAATCCAAATCCAAAAGGATTATAGTTGAATTTATTGGTTCTGATTGGATTTATTGGTTTTATTATTAACTATAAAAATAGGGGGATAAAAAGTGACCAACGTCAATGTGTACCATAAACACCTGATCAGCATGAAATTGTGGAAACCGTGTTCATTTGATGATGTCAAGTACGAAACATCCCCTCTTTTTCTCAGTATTTAGCATGTAGCCTGATGGTGAACAGAGATGCTTGCCATGCGTCCTGCCAGTTCTGTCTGAAAGGGGTCTTTTACCAGCCACAGAGTTCCCAGAGGCAAGCTGTCACCGACATGCTATCCACAAGGCATGACTTGTCCTAAAGCCTAGACCCAAGCCAAGAATGGTGGTGAGGACCCATTACCCAAACACTTAAGGATACCTTAGGCGACATAGTGGCTCAGAGAAAGCAAAACCAAACAAAAGCACAAAAGGGAAAGCTGAAAGTTATTTCCAACCAACAACCCTCTTGGTACCCAACAGTACTGTAGAGAGAAGATCTTGTGTGTTGTATGGGCCTATGGCTCAGGCAGGAAATGGAAAGGAGACATCCAGGAGGAGAAAGAATTGTGGGGCAGAGCCAGACAGGAGATATGCTGGGAGATCTACCTGCCCAGGAAGATGTGAAGAGTCAGATGCATGGTACCTGAGCACCAACCACGTGGCAGAATGTAGGTTAAAATAAATGGGTTGTCTAAGGTTGTTTGCTGAGCCCCTTCTGCACCTGTCTGCTACCTGGG
>NC_034593.1:25262284-25270674 GCF_900095145.1 Mus pahari
AAGGTTGTTTGCTGAGCCCCTTCTGCACCTGTCTGCTACCTGGGTCCCTTTGGTCACCCACACTCCCAGCAACCCTCCAGGAAGCCACTGCCTGTCCACAAGGCCTGCTTTTATGGACTTGCAAACATCTCTATGTCTTCAATCAAAATATTAAACATAAGATCACTCGTACACAAACCGTTTTCACCTTCAATTTGCCATGTTGAATAGAACAATTTCATTCTCCTGAGTGACAGGGGGCGGAAAATCAAATCCTACAGCTATTGGAGTAATTGGAGTCTTTGCTACAGGTGAACATATATTGCCATCTACTGCTGAGAAAACGTAAAACAGTCAAGCCAAAAGTTTTTTAGCCTTATTGGGGATTGAAATGCGTTATACAATTAAAATGGGGGGAAACATAGTTAAACATAGCTTCTTCTCATTTATGTAGAATTTAGTATTCTTAGTTTGAGAACAAAACAGAATAGAGTGTATGATAAATGAGGCGAGTTTGCTCCTAGAACCAGAGAAATTGTCGGAATAAACCGTTCCTAGTTTTGATTAAAAATTGAAAGCAAATCGCGTTTTATCAGTTTCCATCTGGCTCACCATATTTGTTACTATAATATAGGAGAAGAACTGTGCTGGGCTGGTTGTGGTGGCACATACCTTTAATTCCAACACTCTGAAGGAGGCACGGTTGGATCTCTGAATTCAATGCCAGTCTTTTCTACGGTTAAGTTCCAAGTGAGGCAGAACTACACAGTGAATTTGTCTTCCTCTCTCCTAAAAATGTGATATCCCCACCTTTTTTGATTGTTGGAGTCCTTATTTCTTTTTGTACATTAGGCTATGCAAGGGGCTCCAGCAGCTCAGGCTCCGCCTTCCCGTTCCTCCCGGAGTGTACATCTCTGGGGAGCAGAGGCGCAGGCGCAGGCTGGCACTTCAGCAGAGCCCAGGTTGCTTTTCCCTTTGGCGCTCTTCTGATTTTCTGTCACCTGTTTCAGGAAGCTGTCTCTGCTCTTCGAGTGCTTGATGGGTTCAGTATGCACACTGATTCTCTTGGCAAGAATCTTGCCCTTAACTTGCCCGCTTCCAATGATGTACATGGCTTGCTGGGTGACATTGTAGACGCTTCCGGTTTTGCCAAGGTAACACATATAATGCATTACTTTTTGATCTGTGCTGATTCCCATGATGTCTACAGTATCATCCTTGTAGATTGTCATGTATGTGGCCAAAGGAACAACTCCATGTTTCCTAAAAGGCCTAGATAACACTTAAGGAGGGCCCCTCCTCTTGCCCCTTTGTGTCTGTTATTTTGGCGACTTACTGGAAAGTGGCTGCCAGTACCAAAAGCGGTATTTCTTTCTTTAAAATACCTTTACCTGGGGCTGGAGAGATAGCTCAGTGGTTAAGAACACTGACTGCTCTTCCCAAGGTCTTTAATTCAGTTCCCAGCAACCACATGGTGCCTCACAACCATCTGTAATGAGATTGGATGCACTCTTCTGGTGTGTCTGAAGATAGCTACAGTGCACTTATATAAAACAAATAAATCTTTAAAATAAAATACAATACCTTAACTTCATTTCAAAAATTAACTTCACACTGCACAGTTTCTTTTCTTTGTCTTCCCACAAAACCCACTGGAAGTGCTTATGATAAAGAATGTAATTTTGCACTCACTTATGAGTAAGTTTTCTTTAGAAAATTAAGGTAGTTATCACTTAGCCTGCGTTAGGCCTCTAATAATGCATGCTTAAGCTTAGATATAGAGGAAGCCACTGTATACTTAAAAAAAAAAAAAAAAAAAAGTTGCCACAAAGGCCGGGCATGGTGATGCACACCTCTAGTCCCAGCACTCGGGAGGCAGAAGCAGGAGGATCTCAGTGAGTTTGAGGCCAGCCTGGCCTACAGAGGGAGTTCCAGGACAGCCCAAGCTACACAGAGAAACCCTGTCTTNAAAAAACAAAATAAGACAAAACAAAACAAAACATGCCACAAAACCAACACCTCTGAGTCAGAGAATCTAGCCATGTTCCACATCTCCTGCTGGTCAAGGGAGGTGGAGTCTGCGCCCTCAGGCCAGCTGCTGTGAAGGATGGTCTATCGGTGTTCTGGGGGCTGCTGTAGTGCTGGGGGAAACGGTTTTGAAGGAGAAATTCAGTTGGTTTTGCACATTGAAAAGCATTTTCTCCTTTAAAGAATATTTAACTACGTCAACAGCCAAGCTTCGCTCTGCTTTTAAGTTTTAATTATTTGTACTATTATCATCAGTGTGTAAATGAGTGTATGACATATGAGTGTGTATCATGTGTATATGTATGTAAGAGTGAGTGTACATGCGTATGATGTGTGTATGAGTCTGTATATGCATGTATGTATGTATTATGGGATGGTGTGTGTGTGTGTGTGTGTGTGTGGGTGTGTGTGTGTGTGTATGTGTGTGTGTGTGTCCAATCCCCAGTGCTGTAAGAAGAAAAACTTCTCATCCCTTAAAGAGGTTCATGGTCTAGGGGAGGCAAGAGAGAGGCAAACATTCTGTGATAGAAGGAAGGTTGCCTTGTAAAATAAAAGGTGACAAATGGGTTTTTGCTTAGATGGACACAGCAAGAATCTAAGGAGGTGTGGTGGCAGAAAACTGAGCAGCTCCCGATCAGCAGAAAAAGGATGTTTTCTGAGACCCTCGGGTTCAGTGATCGACGTCACGTGCTCGATGAGCATCAGCAAGAGTCTGCTAAGAAGGGTCCTGCAGAGCTGCCCCAGCCTCGTGTACCTGGAGTCACGTGGGGAAGACAGCGAACAAAGGAAGTAGAAGGGAACTAGAGTAGGCCACGCTAGACGGATCGACAGAGAGGGGAGGCAGAGAAATGCGGGACATGATAAAACGGGAGGACACCACAACGGAGGGACAGGGATAGGATGGGACACCGGCTGCTCAGATTAGAGGCAGAAGGCAAGAGTAGACTTTAACGTTGCCTGGTCTCTGGGGAAATAGCAAGTTGGGCCAAGGAAGAGAAGATACAGAGGCACACAAGGAAATCAATTATTTTGTTGTTGTTTTTTTTTAATTAGTTCTTTGAGTTTCATACAACGTGTCTTGATCATATTCACTGCTCCCTCCAACTTTTCCCAGATACCCATCTTCTCCAACCCACCCACTCTGTGTCCTCCCCTGCCCTTCTCCAGACCCACTCATGGTATCCAAATGCCTTAGGCACATGGTCTTTCACAGGAGTGTGATCAGATTGTAAGGAGCTACATGCTTAGAGAAAATTCTGTCCATCCTCAACAGCTGTCAGTGACATCACAGCTCAAGGTGGAGTTGTGTGCCCAACTCCCTTCCTCATGCTGAGATTTGGTCTATGGGCTTGAGCAGGCTGGCCCAAACAGTATGAGCTCATATGTGCAACTGCCATGGATGGAACAATTTTAAACCCAAGTTTTAATCATTAGGATATTTGTGATCCTTCTACAGTATAACTGTTTAAGGTTGTGTGTTATTCTCCTCCATTGCTGGTGGGATTGCAAGCTTGTACAACCACTCTGGAAATCAGTCTGGCGGTTCCTCAGAAAATTGGACATAGTACTACCGGAAGATCCAGCAATGCCTCTCCTGGGCATATACCCAGAAGATGTTCCAACTGGTAATAAGGACACATGCTCCATTATGTTCATAGCAGCCTTATTTATAATAGCCAGAAGCTGGACAGAACCCAGATGTCCCTCAACAGAGGAATGGATACAGAAAATTTGGTACATTTACACAATAGAGTACTACCCAGATATTAAAAGCAATGAACTTATGAAATTCTTAGGTAAATGGATGGATCTGGAGGATATCATCCTGAGTGAGGTAACCCAATCACAAAAGAGCACACATGATATGCACTCACTGATAAGTGGACGTTAGCCCAGAAACTTAGAATACCCAAGATACAATTTGCAAAACACATGAAACTCAAGAAGAAGGAAGACCAAAGTGTTGATACTTTGTTCCTCCTTGGAATGGGGAACAAAATACCCATGGAGGGAGTTACAGAGACAAAGTTTGAAGCTGAGAAAGAAGGAAGGACCATCCAGAGACTGCCCCCACCTGAGGATCCATCCCATAAACAGCCACCAAACCCAGACACTATTGCATATACCAGCAAGATTTTGCTGACAGGACTCTGATATAGCTGTCTCCTGTGAGGCTATGCCAGTGCCTGGCAAACACAGAAGTGGATGCTCAAAGTCATCTACTGGATGGAACACAGGGCTCCCAAATGGAGGAGCTAGAGAAAGTACCCAAGGAGCTGAAGGGGTCTGTAACCCTATAGGAGGAACAACAATATGAACTAACCAGTACCCCCAGAGCTTGTGTCTCTAGCTGAATATGTAGCAAAGGATGGCCTAGTTGGCCATCATTGGGAGGAGAGGCCCTTGGTCCTACGAAGATCATATGCCTCAGTACAGGGGAATACCAGGGCCAGGAAGTGGGAGTGGGTAGGTTGGGGAGCAGGCCAGGGGAGGGTATAGGGGACTTTAGGATATCATTTGAAATGTAAGTGAGGAAAATATCTAATAAAAAAAAGGTTGTGTGTTATTGTCACTTTTCTAATAAAGGTATTCTTTACCATTAAAAAAAAAGAACACTTTTATTTTGAAATACTTAACAAATTCATAGGAAGTTGCAAGGATAACACAGAGCAGTTCCCAGTGTTCTTCACCTAGTTTTTTTACATAACAATAGCCCAATGTCAAAATCAGAAAATTCACTTAGATACATTGTGTGCTTGCAAGCATGGATACATGCATATGTGTCTGTGTTTCTTTGTCATGCTGTCATGCATAGACTTGTATAACTACAATGAGATCAAGACACAAGACTATTTCATGTACCCCTTCATGGTTAATTCTTTTTAAAAACAATTTATTTATTATAGGTAAGCACACTGTAGCTGCCTTCAGACACACCAGAAAAGGGCATCAGATCTCATTACTGATGGTTGTGAGCCACCATGTGGTTGCTGGAATTTAAACTCAGGACCCCCAGAAGAGCAGTCAGTGCTCTTAACCGCTGAGCCAACTCTCCAGCCCCATAGTTAATTCTTTACCTTCCTTTCCTCTGCCAAATTTACCCCTGGCAATCATCAATGTTTTCATCTCAACAATTTTCTCATTTCAAAGATCCCTCATTGATAGAATCATATGGAATATGACCTTGTGTAACTCACTTGTTTCATACTTGATGATGTAGATCAATCAGAATCAAGATACCTAAGACATACCCAAGTTATTATATGTTGTAGTGACTTGAATATGCTTAGCCCAGAACGTGGCACTATTTGGAGGTGTGAACTTGTAGTGTGGCCTTGTAGGAAGAAGTGTCTCACAGTGGGAGTGGACAATGAGACCCTCCTCCAAACTGCATGGGAGCCAGTCTTCTCCTAGTGGCCTTCAGATGAAGATGTAAAACTCTCGGATCCTCCTGCACCATGTCTGCCTGGATGCTGCCATGCTCCTGCCTTGATGATAACCTGTGAGCCAGTCTCAACTAAATGTTGTCCTTATAAGAGTTGCCTTGGTCATGGTATCTGTTCACAGCAGTAAAACTCTAAGATGTATGTACTGTGTCAAGTTCAGTCCTCTTCATTCTATACTCAAGTTATGAATATGACATAGCTTGATTAACACAGACTGACTAAGAAACATTTTGGTTGTCCCCAGTTTGGGGCTGTAAAAATAAAGCTGTTATGGACAGTTGTGTATAGGTTATGTATGAATGTACATTTTCATTTTTCTGGGACAATGCTCAGAAGTGTCTGCTGGGCCATCAAGGAAGTAAATACACCGACACACAGACACAGACACACACACACACACACACACACAATATTAAAAGAATATTATAATAGTATCCTTCCAGTTAAGAATCATTTATTCCACCTCTTAAATGTAAGACACAAGAGCTGGGAGTGGTGACACATTTATAATCCCAGAACTTAGGAAACTAGACCACATACTCTGTTCTAGGCAAGCCTTAGTTGCCTAGTGAGAATAATCTCAGAAAGAAATGAGTGAGGAGAAAGTGATGGAGGCAGTGGAGTTAGAGAGGAAGAGAAGGAGGAAGGAGGAGGGGAAGTGAGGAGAGGAGGATGAGAAAGGAGAGAGAAGGAGAGGGACAGAGAATGATGGTCATCAGGGGCTTGGGAGATAAGTAGACTTGGAGTTGAATCTGGTGTCACCATAATCAACTGTTGGGCTTGGGGAATCGAATAACCCTGCTATAATTTTGTCATTTTTTTTCTAAAGTGGAAATTCCTGTAACCTCTCAATGACTCCAAAACAGTACCTAGGAGCCTACGCTAGCGTTCACCAAACCAGGAGAAGTTCTGGATATTGGATGCCCAGTTCTGCTGACTATTAAGTGAGAAGGAAACAGAGTGGAGTACAACCAAGAGCATACACTTTAACTGAGCGAAGCAGGGGCTAGCCAAGTAATCCCACAGACTGAGAGGCTGAAGCAAGAGATCAGTGAGCCTCCAGGAAGGTAAAACCAGCCTGTGTAACAGCCAGAACATGTGGGCAGGGACAACCAGGAGACGTTCTGGAAAGTCAGAAAGTGAGTTAGGAAACCAAAGGGTTGGTTAACATTCAGAATTGAACAACTCAACGGAGACCTAAAATAAAAGTTCCAAGATTCACATGGGAAAAACCAGAATCCAGAAGGTGTGGTATGTGAGTTCTAATTTCAGCCCAACAAGGTTCTGGTTACAGATTGTTTCCTAAGCTACAGATACTGTGACACGTTCAGACACAGAAACAGGAGGAAGGCTGAGCAGTTGTTACGTTCAGGTCCTCAGACACTGACTCGTGCCCTGCATAGGACTAAGTAAGCTTTAAAATAAAGGTGGACGGCTCTGGAGTGCTGACGGCAATGGGGTGGGGTCACTGAAGAGGCCAGCTCCAGATAGGAGCCTAGACAGGTAGAAAAGATCAAATAAAAACATAGATCTTGGCACTGTGTCAAGTTCAATACCAACAAAAGATAAAACCAAGAATAGTCCAGTACAGTGGTGGAGCAACTGATATGGAGATATCTCTGGTTCCAAACCAGACTTCTTGAGTCTGGAGTCATGGGTCAACATGCAACGGTGCTTGCTACCAAGCCTGATGATCTGATTTCAATCCCCAAGACCCATAAATGGTAGGAGTCAACTGACTTCCACGGTCGTCCTCCCTCACAGACATCATGGCATCCATGTTACCCCTAAGTAGGCAAATGGGTAAGTAAATAAATGTAATAGGACTGACTCCTTGCTTGTTATCTATGTCCTGTCAACTGCTGCTTCTGTAAAACCTCAGGACCATTGTTTATTCAGAAAGAAATCAAAGACCTGCTATAAATGATTTAAAAAAAACCCTGAGACTATCTCATGTAAGATTAGTATAAGGCAGTATATTGATTAATATGCTTTGAGATGAAAATAATGGGAGACTCTAACTGAAGGCATCTCCCACAATAAAAAAAGAGTTAAATCTTGTGGAAGAAGCCTTGGGTCTCAGAGGATGTCCAAGAACCACACATCAGTGGCCTTAGGGCAAGCCCAACACACTCTTTCTGTAACTCTATACTGCTATAGCCATGGAGGGAAGATTCAAGTGCAGAAGTTTTAATCAAGATATACTCAAGGCATTTACTTGGAGGGCTAGAAATGGAAAATACATAATTAATATTGACTTCCATCAATCACTTTTTGGTTAGCTGAATTCTGGATGACTGAGACTGTTCTTGACGTCACCCTTCGCATTTCCTGTTTTGTCAGACACCTCCTCTAAGGTTAGAATCAGATTCCTTCCATGGGTTTGAATTATTTTTCTCTTTTCTTCTTTAGTTTTCTTTTCCTCCTCCTCTCTTCTTCGTTTCTTTTTAAGATTTCTTTCTTTATTATATGTAAGTATATGTAGCTGTCTTCAGACTCCCCAGAAGAGGTTATCAGTTCTCATTACAGATGGTTGTGAGCCACCATGTGGTTACTGAGATTTGAACTCAGGACCTTCAGAAGACCAGTCAGTGCTCTTAACCGCTGAGTCATCTCTCTAGCCCCCTAAATTACTTTTCTTTACCTACATTCTTGGGTTGATTCATAACAGTTCTTGTAAAGATAAGGGAAATGGGAAGTGGTTTAAATTGTATAGCGGGACATATTCAGATGGTTCACCCAACCCAATCAGAGAAAGCAGTTTATGGTCTTCTCTATAGAAAGGGGCTTGACAGCTATTGGATGGAACACAGGGCCCCCAATGGAGGAGCTAGAGAAAGTACCCAGGACCTGAAGGGGGCTGCAACCCTGTAGGTGGAACAACAATATGAACTAACCAGTACCCCCTGAGCTTGTGTCTCTAGCTGCATATGTTGC
>NC_034593.1:25271164-25274973 GCF_900095145.1 Mus pahari
TTGATTTTAGTCGGGATTGAACACTAGACTTTTCAATTCTCTTTGTTATAACTATGTATATGACTTCATATTCTCCCTTTTAAAAAGATTTGCTTTACTTAAAAAAAAAAAAAGAAAGAAAGAAAGAAAGAAAGGGGCTTGAGTCTGTGAATATCCGCAAGACTAGACAGTACAGCTGAGGACTAAGCACAGGAAGTGTCTCTCTTTAGAGCTCTGTCTCCATGTGGAGATGTTAGGACAGCTTTCTCTGACCTGTTCCAGATTTTACATACCAAGCAATCTATTTAGCACTATGTTAAATTCTGATGGAATAAGTGTTAGATTTTAAAGTAAGAGTATCTACTGAGTGTGGTGACTACTCCTGTAATGTCAGCATGAGTCTGAGCAAGGAGATCATGAAATCAAGGCCAGCCAGGGCAACATAGAGTTCCAAGACAGCCAAATTCAACCATATCCCCTAACCCCTAAATGCCAGCTATGGTTACCTCTCTGGTGGGGAACAGGGCATTGATGAGGACAGGAAAACACAGAAATGAGACAAGCAGCTCAGGGACAAGAATCCCCACTCATGGTCTGGGTCATAAGATAAAGGAAGAATACAGTTGAGAGGCTACTTGGAGGAACATGGCATGGAAGGCAGGCAGAAGGAGGGAAAGAGAGGATTTGCTTTCATAACTTTAATTTTTTAATGTTATATATATGAGTGTTTTGCTCACAGCTCATGCCTGTGCTTGGTAAATCGGGCAACTTTATGGCTCATGGTGGAAACCTTGGAGGTAGTGGAGGTAATTTAGTTATAGTGGAAACTTTTGTAGAAGAGGAGGCTATGATAGTAGAGTCTGTGGTAGTAGTGGTAGTTGTGAAGGTGGTGATGGTAGGTATAATGGATTTGGAGGTGATGGTGGCAGCTATGGTGCCAGTCCTGGTTACAGTAGTAGAGGAAGCTGTAGTGGTCCTGGTTAAAGTGATAGAGGAAGGTATGGTGCCTGTCCTGGTTACAGTAGTAGACGGGGCTGTGGTCCTGGTTACAGTAGTAGACAGGCTGTGGTCCTGGTTACAGTAGTAGAGAGGGCTGTGGTGCTGGTTACAGTAGTAGGGGGGCTGTGGTGCTGGTTACAGTAGTAGGGGGGCTGTGGTCCTGGTTACAGTAGTAGAGGGGGCTGTGGTCCTGGTTACAGTAGTAGGGGGGCTGTGGTGCTGGTTACAGTAGTAGAAAGAGCTATGGTCCTGGTTACAGTAGTAGAAAGAGCTATGGTCCTGGTTACAGTAGTAGANGTAGAAAGAGCTATGGTCCTGGTTACAGTAGTAGAAAGAGCTATGGTCCTGGTTACAGTAGTAGAGGGGGCTGTGGTGCTGGTTACAGTAGTAGAGGGGGCTGTGGTCCTGGTTACAGTAGTAGAGGGGGCTGTGGTCCTGGTTACAGTAGTAGAGGGGGCTGTGGTCCTGGTTACAGTAGTACAGAGGGCTGTGGTGGTCCTGGTTACAGTAGTAGAGGGGGCTGTGGTCCTGGTTACAGTAGTAGAGAGAGCTATGGTCCTGGTTACAGTAGTAGAGAGGGCTGTGGTCCTGGTTACAGTAGTAGAGGGGGCTGTGTAGTAGTAGGAGTTGTTGTAGAGATGGACCAGTATATGGAAACCAACATGGTGGAAGAGGAAAATACGATTGTTACAATGAAGGAATAAATTTTAGTGGAGCCAACTATGATGTGGGTGGGAACTATAATGACTTTGGAAATTACAGTGGACAACAGCATTCAAATGTAGACCAGTGAAGCAGTCCAGTGTGGTGGAAGATGCTCAGGCAGTCCCTGTGGTGGCAGCCATGAGTCTGGTGGTGGAAGTAGTAGGTGAGGAAGCAGAAGATAGATAGATAGATAGATAGATAGATAGATAGATAGATAGATAGATAGATAGATAGATAGATTGCACAAGATTAATTAAGAATTAAATTTGCACCGGGCATGGTGGCTCACGGCTTTAATCCCAGCACTTGGGAGGCAGAGGCAGGCGAATTTCTGAGGCCAGCCTGGTCTACAAAGTGAGTTCCAGGACAGCCAGGGTTATACAGAGAAACCCTGTCTCGAAAAAAACAAAACAAAAAGCAAAACAAACAGACAAAAAAAAGAATTAAATTTGCTGCTTATAATAATAAAGTAATGCTTGCTGTTACATAATTCTATTTTTTAAATTTAATGTTATTTTTTACATATTTACCCTGCATCCTACACAGCGCCCGCTCCCCATTACTCCCTCCCACAATCCTTCCCCATCCCCTCTCTCCTTCTCCTCTGAGCAGAAGGTTTTTCAAACATCAGAGAAGGACTTACAGTTCCTAGCAGAAAAGCGAGAAGTTGTCAGGAAAGCTGATGGTTACTCTGAGACAGTCATCCCAAATACACTAGAGGAACTACAACAATCTACCACAGAAGGAGCAATGACCCATAGTCAGTTGAGTTACTGTAGTTTAAACAGGAAGCGCTTTTTTTTTTTTTTTTTTTTTTTTTTTTTTTTTTTTTTTTTTTTTTTTTTTTTTTTTTTTTTTTTTTTGGTTTTTTCGAGACAGGGTTTCTCTGTATAGCCCTGGCTGTCCTGGAACTCACTCTGTAGACCAGGCTGGCCTCGAACTCAGAAATCCGCCTGCCTCTGCCTCCCGAGTGCTGGGATTAAAGGCGTGCGCCACCACGCCCAGCTTAGGAAGCACTTTTATTTCCAGGACTGTCATAGCCACAGTTTGCAAGAGGGCAGCTATTGATTTGTGATTTGTGGATGCAGTGTCCCCTAGACATGCATTCCCGAGGCCTTCTATCTGTGGTAGCTTTGTCTTTGTCTTTTTCTTTTCATCACATTGGGTAGATTGTGGTAAATTGTGGTAGTGATACTATGAATTAAAAATAATAATAAAGAATTTTTAACTATCCAAAAATTAACATATAAATCAAAATTATCTTAGAGACTACTCTTCCCTTGTTTATAAGAGTACTCATAGGAATCTCTCTGTAATAAATAACCAATCAAATAAGGTGCGAGCTCGTGATAGGAGAAGAGAGAAATGGGCAGGGAGAAGGGAGAGAATATGAAGGTGAATTTTCATTGTCATATATACCAAATAAAGGAGAAAATGTGAAGTTCCTGTCACTTCTTGTAAATATCATTATTTCGTCGTTCTTTGTGGCAGAATAAAATCCCATTGTGCATATGAACTGCACCTGCTTTAGTACGTTCATCCGCTGATAGACATCTACAGTGATTCCATTTCTTGGCCTTTATGAATAGAGTGGCAGTAACCACAGTGGAGCAAGCCTTGTGTGGTATGCAGCTGACTGGTGTAGCCAAGTCACACACAGCTCTGGTTTTAGCTCGGTCTTCTGTAGCAGTTTAGTCTCAGCAGCAAGTAAGGTGCCTGAGGTGAGAAAGACTCTCAAAGCAGTTCTAATTTGCAGTTTCCTGATGGCTACAGATGTCGACCGTATTTCAGATATGCATTTATTTGGTATTTATACCTGTGTTTATTTTGAGAACTGTCTATTCATGAGTCCATTTATGAGCCAGACAATTTACTTGGGTGTTTAATTTTTGTGTTTCTTCTTATATACTCTAGACATTAACTCTGTCTATAGTTGAGAGGTTTTTTCCTTCTGGTTGCCAGTGGCTACAGAGAACTGGGTTCCTGAAAGAAAAGCTGAGGCTGTATGGGATGGACAGTGAGAAGAAGAATGAGACCAAGACAAAGTTTCTGATCAAGGCCCAATACTTACTACTTGAGTCTGAATTTTTAAAGGGGGGAAACCCACCCCCCTCCCCACACCCCAC
>NC_034593.1:25275339-25315588 GCF_900095145.1 Mus pahari
TGTGTGTATGTGTGTGTGTGTGTGTGTGTGTGTGTGTGTGTGTGTGTGTGAGAGAGAGAGAGAGAGAGAGAGAGAGAGAGAGAGAGAGAGAGAGATGAAAATAGAAAAGAAAAAGGAAAAAGAAGAGACCATAAGAGAGAAAGGAGGAAGAGGGTGATGAGCCACACATGACATAAAAACAGAGAGGAGACGTAATGGTGGGGGCCGCAACAGAATGGGGCCAGGAAGGAGGGTGCTCTGAGGGCCAGGGATACATAAGAGCATAATTTAATAGTATGTATGCATGAGCTTTCCATAATAAAACCCATTGCTTTAAATGTGAGCTTAATAAAAAAGAAAACAAAAATTTTTTTAATTCCCTCATTTTCTACTTCTGACCACGCCCACAGTAGTGTTGTTCCTGGTAAAACATACAGCGTTAATTGCAGGCAAATGCTCAGCGGGTTTCATTTGTGCTAGTAGAATAAGGAATGACACCAGATAGTTCATTCTTTGCCGAAACAGTATTCGCTTATTCATTCATTCATTCATTCATTCATTCATTCAACAGTGTCTGAGCACAGCAATAGTTTGGATCTGGAATGGCCCCTATGTCACTACTTTAAGAAGCAGGGCCTAAGGAGAAGTGTTGGGTCAGTGAGGTGATTATAGGACCCTGGTTCCATCCTCTTTCTCCAGTAGTTGATACTGCTCTTGTCAAATGCTGCTGTGCTGCTGCGTCAGACTCCAGAACAGGAGGGACTGTAATCCCCCAAACTGCGAGCCAAGACAGACCCTTTCTTTTTATATGTTGGTAGTCTCTCAGGTGTTTCCTGTAGTAAGAGAGGGCTGACACAAACACCTTTTATGTTCTGGACTCCAGGAGTCTGCCCATTAGTTAAATGATTTGTTTATATATAGTCAGGGGGAACACAGGCTATGCGCAAATAATTTATTACAAACTAGGAAAACAAACCGGCCAAATGCCATAAGAGGAAGGAGAACTTGCTTTAAAATGATTCCAGAGAAGCTTCTAAGAGGTAGCCATGGAGACTTGAGAATGAAAAGGTGCCACAGTCTGCTAGAGCAACGAAAGCAGAGACATTCAGGGGAGAGAGAGCTTGGCGAGACCCGGGGGTGTGAAAGAAGGAGGGTGTTGTGTCTGGAAAACAACATGGGAAATGGATGGTTAACGTGAGGTTGGAGATACATGTGAGGACCAGTTTGAACAAGGCTGTGATGGGAATCCTCTACTGGACTCCAGGTTTCACAAAAAAAAAAAAAAAAAAAAAATACTGAAGGCTATGCAGAGGGGTATGGCTCAGTTTGCTTTTTAATAAAGTTATTCTGCCTGATTTGTGAAGAATCTACTGGTAGCAAGTTATGGTGCTTTAAATAAAACAGCCTCATAGGGAGTGGCACTATTAGGAGGTGTGCCTTGTTGGAGGAAGTGTGTCACTAGGGGGTGGGCTTTGGAATCTCCGAAGCTCAAACCTGGCCAGTGTGTCACGGTCTTCCTTCCTGCTGCTTGCCAATCTGGATGTAAAACCCTCCTCCAGCACCATGCCTTCCTGTGAGCTGCCATGCTTCCTGCCATGATGATAATGGACTAACCTTGTGTAACTTCTAAGCAAGCCCTAATTGAATGTTTGCCTTTATAAGAGTTACCATGGTCATGATGTCTCTTCATAGCAACAGAAACTCAAACGAAGCCATCAGTTGAAGACAAGAAGTGTGGAGACTAAAGAGGAGGCCTTTGTAGAAGACAGTGAACTAGAATCAGACTGAGTGGCTGTACAAATTTGAAACAGAACTAAAGGTGTGTCTTGTAAGAGAGGGAGGAGTAAAATGCTGAGTGTAACGCCCTGATTACTGGATAAAGAGCAGATGTATGGCCTTTACCGAAATGAGAAAAATGAGGAAGAACTAGGCTCAGGAGTTTAAATGGAGAACTTAACGGTTTAAACAGCACAGAACGGTGCCATACAATGTTTGTACAATCCTTCCCCCCAGGAAGATCTTTAGGGATGGATTTTCACCTTCCATGCCTCAACATTCAAACAATACAACAGACTGCAGTCAGTATGCAGAAGAGCTTATTAAGTGAATATCACCACTTTGTAAATACTTGATTTATTTCAGCCTGGAATAACATTACCGCTCTTGTGGCTGGGATGCGGCTAAGGGGCAGGATGTTCACCACACAGGTACAAGACTCTTCCCACCGCAGACACTGATAGGATGCTGGTTACCGTGCAAAGCTTTTAAAGCAGCTTTCCTTACTGAGGCAGACCAAGGCAACCGCAAAATTTGGTTGGCATTTGTCATTTAAGATGAGAATGGAATGTTTGTCTCTTTAGTTGTTGCTTCTTTAGTTTTCTGTAGTTATACTAAAAAATGGAGTTAAACGGTTTAATGTTTAAGTTATTGGGGTCTGCTTCTGACCTTCCTCCAGCAATTTTATTTCTCTGGGTTTCACTTTCTCTACTTGAAAAGGGAGGTCATGTTAGTTATCTGACCTCAGAAGGATGTCATAAAATGAAGCCAAGTTCTTTTTGTTATAACAATAACAAAAAACAACAGTTTTTGGTTTTTTTTTCTCAATGGAGAGGGGCCCAGAAAAACAATGATTATTAGCTGTGATGGAGAACAACAACTTCAAAGTACTTTTAAAAAAACTTTTGAGAAAGTCTTTTTAATTAATGTATATGGGTGTTTGGCCTGCATGTATGTCTGTGTACCATATGCATTCAGAGCCTCAGAAGGCCAGAGGAGAATGTTAGGCCCTGGGATTGGACTTGGGTTGCTATGAGCTGCCATGTGGGTGCTGGAAATTGAACCCAGGGTCACTGGAAGAGCAGCCAATACTCTTGGCTGCTGAGCTGTCTCTCCATCCTCTTCGAAACTCTTTTAGCTGCCCACAAAGTCTTTGAACACGAGAAGCTTTCCAACAGCATTCGAGTTAGGTGTTCTGATGTTTCTGGAAGGCTTTTTCATCTTCTTAGAGCTGTAAATAATCTTGGAAGGAATGTATTTTCCTTCTCTGACAGATATGTTTGTGCCCTAGAGAGGTGATTATTATCTGACACACAAGGTTAAGTTTAACTCCTTGGTGCTATTGTACATCAAATAGCTTTTAAATTTTGTCTTCCAAGGTTGAAAAGAAGCCACTTGATTCAGTTTAGCAAGCTACTTACATTAAAAGAAAACTATGTGAGCACAACTATTTTCAAATGATATATTTAAGTAGTGTTTTTCCATTTTAGCTACAATATACTCATTGAAAAAAATATCCCTATAAAAGGACAGTGTTTGGCCAGGGAAATGGCTCTGTAGGCAAAGGCATCTGCTACTACACCTGAAAACCCAAGTTTGAGCCCCAGGCTCCACACAGTGGAAAGGGAGAAGAGTTGCTCCAAGTCGACCTCTGAACGTCACAGACACACAAAACAAATCTATATTTTAAAAATGTAATACTTGAGTCCAGTGGCGGTAGCACACGCCTTTAATTCCAGCACTCGGGAGGCAGAAGCAAGCAAATCTCCGAAAGTTCAAGGCCAGCCTGATCTACAGAGCAAGTTCCAGGACAGCCAGGGCTACATGGAGGAATGCTGTCTCAAAAATAAACAAAAAAAATTTTTTTTAAACTTCAGTATATTTCTTAATTGCTACATCTTCTTTCCTTTAAACTGCTTTTAGTAACTGTAATTATGCCTTTTGGATGTAGGTGTGTTGTATATGTGTGTGCTTACTCCTCTGTAAATGCATGTATGCGCATTCATGTAGAGGCCAGATATCTTCTTCAATTGCTCTCTTTTTTTTTTTTTTTTTTTTTTTTTGAGACATCTTTCACTAAAATTAACTGATTTAGCTATACTGGCTGACCAGAAAACCCAGGGATCACCTTTGTCTTCCCAGCCCTGGGATTACAGTGCATACCACTATGTTCTTCTCTTACAGGGGTTCTGGGAATTTAACTCAGGGTCTCATGCTTGTACAACACACCCATTTCCTCTATAGTTATGCCTTTTAATACTTCTGATATAGCCTAATAGGAATATACTCATATCATCAGTATAGTTGATGTATATAATTATATATCATCTACATATATATCAATATATATTGATGTCACATATATATCACTATATATCATCTATATATGTTTATGTATATATCAACATAATTAGCCTTCAAGACAAAATAGGCTAGTCAAATATCTAAAGCAACAATTTTATTGATATTCATCAAGTTCATGATTCATATAAAAAAGTTCACAAATTGCCATGACTTCTGCCTTTCTCCACATATCCATTACCCACACACAACATAAAACAAAAACACTTCCTTGTAGAGTAGCTACAACACTGCTGAAAACCCTTAATTGTGACGTATAGAATACGTGACCCCCTCCCCCTGCATACCATTATTGCTGTATTCTACTCATGCAGTCTCTGCTTCACCCTTCAAGGGAGGTCTGGGCTATGCATTGAACACCTGTGTAATCCAGAGTAGAGTCACTCACCCACGGACCACAGTGATGCCCTTATGACCACTTCTCCTAGTCCCCATCATACCAAAGAAGAAACAACACTTGGACACTTTCCCAGAAAAGAACAGGTATGGAGAAATGGCCTCATCTTCACGACATGATGGGAGCCGTCCCTTCACAGCTCTAGACAGAGCTGACTCAATGAACACTGAACAACAGACCTGTCTTTCAGGAAGAACCACTGAACATATGCCCTACGTCCTGTATGTGGGCAAGGAGTGCTGCTATTTTCAAAACATCTGTGCTGAGTAATAGCACCGGAGGCCTACCAAAAAAATACCAAGAACCATAGCTTCCTCTCAAATACTTTTATACGGGGCTTGGTAGTGTCCCTCCTGCCTATGGGAAGCATTCATGACTGCATTTGCCAAGACCAGAGGTCATGAGTTTGTAAATTGTTGTGGGTCAGACTTTCTCTCAAAGGGTTTTCATTTTTTAGACATGTATTTGTTTAATGTGTATGGGTGTTTTGACTGCGTGTATGTCTGTGCACCATCTCTATGTCTAGTGCTGGAAGGTCAAAAGAAGGAGAAATGGAGCTAAAGTCAGTTTCAACGCACTGTGTGAGTGCTGAGACCCCATCCCAGATCCTCTGCAAGACCAGACTGCCTCTCAGTGGGTTGGGTTTTTTTTTCTTGTTGTTGTTGTTTTCGGTTTTGCTTTGGTTTTTGTTTTGTTTTTGATGGTCCAACTGCAGCAACATTAGACACCAACAATGGGAGGCAGTCTGAATTTCACCGACTGTGGGAAAACTCTTTAGTAAGACCTCCCTTGTTTCAGACACCATCCTCGGGATTGTCTTGAGCACCCTCACTTCTGACCCTCACATTCAGAAGTTTCTACGACCTCCTTATTATCTGTGGCCATTGTCTGGACTGGGTGTTACCAGGTACTTGACCTCTTCTTGAAAGTGACGCACCTGAAGCAAGTTGTTAGAGCCAAGTGTCTGGTTGCTTTGTTTTGGAGAGGGGTGTTCGTAGCTCCATGCAGCTGGAGGGTCCTGAGCTGCTACATTCTCTTCACAAACTCCCTGCCTCTCCCTCCGGCTTGACAATTCATTCTAACTCACAGAGTTAAGAAAAGTGCTATACTTAGAAGTGCAGCGTTTGCTTTGACTAGTCTCTATGTATGTGTGCGTGCGCGCACGTGTGTGTATGTGTGTGTGTGTGTGTGTGTGTGTGTGTGTGTGTGTGTTTAGCCATGGCACGCAGATGAGGATGAGAGAACAAGTTTCTGAAGTACCATATGACTCAGGTCATCGGCTCGGCAGCAGGTCCTCACTGAGTCATCTCACTGGAGCAGCAGCAATCACAGCTCCACTAGAACAGAAAGATTCATACCAGCACCAGACACATAGAGTTGGGTAAGAAGATAGCGCCTCTATTCCTATCTTTCAAGGACACAGAGTTTGCCAAACAGCGAAGTTCACCCAAGCGTCAGGGTGTCCAGTTTTCATTGGCAGCTCATTATGGGCACAGTTGGTCAAATCACTGACCCTCCTCCCCTCCAGAAAGGCTGAGTTGATTCATAGGCTAGAAAGCACCAGCCACATGGCTGAGCTTTAAGGCTGGTCTCCATTATGAGGCGTTTCGTTAGCATAGGCCATTGGGTGTATTTCAAAGGTCCAGCATGAGGAAGACATTCCTGACACTCCAGCAGTTCAAAGGGTGCAAGCTCCTCTGGGCTTCAGGAACTAAGAGCAGCTAGTCTATTATTTATTGAGTATATTTTATGTCAAAGGCTATACTAAAACTTTTAGATCTTTGGTGCTAACACAAAGGTCTAAATTGTTGGGCCTGGGGGAGTACCTCAGTAGTAGAGCATGCCAATTCCCTGCACCACCCAAAATCCACACAAAAAAACAAACCCTTAAATTCTGATCTTTCTTTTCAACTCTGGCAATTTTGGTGTCTAATCACAGGAGGCCACGATCCTCTTAAAACACTCTATTTTGCTAGGCAAGGTGGTCCCTGCATTTAATCCCAACCCAGAGGCTGAGGCAGGTAGATCTCCCTTAGTTTAACAAAGCCAGCCTGGGCCAAATGTCAAGTTCCAGCCAGGGAAAAATAGTGAGATCCTATATAAGTTACACTTAAAAAACAAAACCAGTCCTATCTTCACAGTCTCATCTTCTGCATCCACTCCTCTGGCTCCTCCAGAAACAACCGCAGATGTTAATACTTGAAAACCTTAGCCTAAATCCTGTGTAATTTTGCTGGTTTTGTTTCTGTTAAACAGTGGTATCTCAAGAGAAGTAAAAGGAAGCCGGGCCTGGTGGCGCAGGCCTTTAATCCCAGCACTCGGGAGGCAGAGGCAGGCGGATTTCTGAGTTCGAGGCCAGCCTGGTCTACCAAGTGAGTTCCAGGACAGCCAGGGCTATACAGAGAAACCCTGTCTCGAAAAACCAAAAAAAAAAAAAAAAAAAAAGAGAGAGAGAAGTAAAAGGAAAGAATGACCATTGGCTTTGTCATTATTACCTCAGTTCAGAACTCCTGGGGATGGGGAGAAGGGGATATGAATGAGTACTTACTGCTCAAACATGAGAATATAAGTTCAAATCCCCAACAACCACTTAAAAGCCTGGAGTGACCATAGCTATAGGCCTGGGGAGTGCACACAGAGAGTTCCTCCTGCTTGTGGGCTGCCAGACCAGCTCCAGGTTCAGTGAGAGAGTCTATCTCAAAGAAGTAAGACAGCTGACTTCTTCCCCTGGCCTCTGCAGGCAGGCATGCAAGGGCACACGCACACACACACACACACACACACACACACACAATTACTTCTGTTTGTTGCATGTTATGTTGCATGCTTATAAATTCCAGCTTCTGGGAAGCTTAGGCAAAGGGATTCTAAAAAATAATTCTTTGTTGGGGTGAGTATAAGTATATTGATTCTCCTGTGACATCTAATACCTTAAGTCTTGATTAGAGCAAATGTGAAATTTGGGTCATTTGGGGTTTTTTGTTTGTTTTTTGGAAATAATCTATTGTAGCTATTCTAGTTGCTGATGAGAGACTGGAGAAGCTGGGCCTACAAATGAGATAGACTAAAGTCTCATGCAATAGCCAACTTTATTCAGAGCATCAGACCGTTTATACTCTGAGGGTTAAGGAGAGTCAGCAGAAGAAGGTGTTCAAGCACAAGGGCAAACCACACTTGGCAAAACCATGTTTTTCCATAGAAGCATAGAAGCAAATAATAGCCGGTTGTAATGAACAAACTGAAGTAAACTCACTCCCATCCACCATAACTGGGAGGGGCTCAAAAATGCTTTCCAAGAACAGCTCTGTGTTTTGAAGAAATTGATCAAAAGACTCTTGACTTGGTTTGTTTGTTTGTTGTATTTTTCTCACAAGCACTCAGAATTCCCCTTACATGACTCCCATCTTGGATTGGGTTCTGACAGTCTATGAGACCCAGGCTGACCTCGACCCCTTGACTCTCCTGCATCAACATTTCCAGAGCTAGAGTTACAAGTGCGCAGCACCACACCCAGTTTAGTTTAGAATGTCTGCAAGTCCAGATCTGATTGATAGTACCTTTCACCCACATAGACCTTTGCTCTCCATACTGTGATCAAATAACTGAAAGAAAGCCACCTAAAGAACAGAAGATGTTTCAGAGGATACAATTCATCCTGCCAGGTGGTCATGGCAACCCAGTCACACATGGACAGACCAGAAAACAGAAAGGCTAATGCTGTACTCTTCTGGCTTTCTCATGGGTAGCCCAATCTGGCCTTGTCTCAGTTAGTCAGTCCTGCCTCAAAATTTCTATGTAACAGAATGGGTTTGAACTTCAGAGTCTCCTGCCTCTGACTCCCAGATGCTATGATTACAGACATGCACCACCACACAGGTTATGCACTAAATCCAGCCATTTTTTTTTTTTTACTTAACTTCAAATAATAAGAGATGTAAAGAAATAACGCCCGCGAAGAAAAGTGTGGGGGGTTTTGTTTTGTTATATAATGTGCATTTTAAGAAATATCAAGAAACATGAATTTTGCTATATAGTACATCCCACAACTCAACATAATAAACAGAGAGCTGGTCTAGAATTTGAAAGGCAAGTTTACTGGAGAGAAGGAAGTGGAGGAGGAAGAAGAGGTGGGGAATACAAAGTTTAGACCCAGTCCTTTAATAACTGCCTTTACAAACTGGTTTTAGATGATTAGACATGGGAGTTAAGGGCCAGATAGCAAAGTCATGGTTCTGAGTTCATTGTTAGGTTGTTTTCAAGATGTTTTAATTATAAGTAGCTGAGGGTAGTTAAAGGACAACAGTCCAGATTACTGTACATAGATAGATAGTTTCCAAAAACATGAGAAATCCACAGAATGTGACGTTTAATGTTAATTATTTGTTGTTGAGACATGTCTGCTCCTGACAGCTCTCCATTCATGAGTTCAAAGAAGAAACTGAGCATCTTACCTCCAGGTGAGGTTGTACATTGTGGAACGGTATCCACTGAACAAAACTTGCCTGTTCATCTACAGACAAATTACGATCCAGGAAAAGGACACACTATGCAAAATAGTTGACTGGTTATCTCTGCCAAGACGGGGTAGTCAATCCTTCATAATTCTGCATTATAAAGGTCTGCCAGGTGATCCTGGGTCAAACAGCCACAGTGTGATGCTCCAACATGTTGAAAGCAGGGGACTGTATAGGTAGGCAGCTGTCTCTACAGTTCGTTTCAGTTCTGGAAGCTATGTTAGGCATCCTATATTTTCAGGTAACTTTTATTTCACTCTTGGAATTCTGGTGGAATTGAAGACTAACCATCGTCTCTTAGCCAATCCAGGCTATTTAGCATTGAGAGAATATATATATTTGAGAAGATGGTTTTCAGATAATATACAAGCTAAACCAGGACATAACAGGTACAGAACTATAAGCTTTTTCAAAGTTAGATGGCAGAATGCTTTATTTAATTCACAAAATGATAGACTGGGTGTTAGGTATATCTTATACTTTATAAATTACAGAATGGTAATAGTTGTGCTCAGTTTATATCTGAGAGAAAAGATCCTTTTAATTGGACAAAAGGGGGATATACATGGCCATCTATAAGCAGGTGAGGACAGGTGAAAGATAAGACTAGAGCCTGTGACTGGGCAGTGGAAAAGAAAGATGGACTGAGAGTTTTAGAAGGACAGAAACAGAGATGGACTTGGGGGAGAGGGAGGGAGAGGGAGAGGAGAACAGAAAGGAGGAGACAAGATAGAACTTATAAGAGAGGAAGATAAACCTGACTCGTGTGGCTTAAAAGAGTCACAGGTAGCTATGGACATCATGGAAGAGCAATAGAGTGGTATAGGGCAATTTGCCCCGTCTAGGAGTGCAGCTTGTGTTTTTATCAATTGAGTTTTGAGTTCTTTGTGTGGGCATTTTGGGGGTTGAGAATTTACTGATATAAATCTGACCGGTAAATTACAAGCCTCTGGAGTTCTTTATACAGGGCTCAGGGTTTAGAGCATGTTGTGGCAGACTAGCCACAGAGGACGGATGACTGAGAAGGCGAGTGTGTGCCCCCAGCTAACTGCCGGGAAACTGGGCAGACTGCCACATGGGGATAGCCATGGGGGCTGGGAGACTGCTGCTGGTGGGAGAGTCACCGGTGATAGCATGGATTGTTATTTAATAATTACACGCTACAGAGGAGGAGGAGGGGGATGGGGAGAAGACAAAGAGGACAACAATTCATTGAAATTCCTCCAAGTAGCCTTTTACATTCCAGAGCAATAGTAACATTTGAGCATAATTATCATCTACAATAGAGCAATAGGTGATGTGATGGCTATTCTTAGTTGTCAACCTGATCATACAAGGAATTAACTAAAACATCTGTAAGGGATTCTTTCTTAATTAAATAAGTTGAACTTGAAAGACCCACTTTTAATCTAGGTCTTTTGAGGTGGGAAAATCCATCTTTAACCTAGGCCACACCTTCTCCTGGCAGCCGTTATAAAGGACATGGAAGGAAGCTTGATCTCTTTCCTGGCTTCCTCTCCTTGGCAAATCCGTTCCTTCATTGGCATTGGAGCCTTCTTCACGATTCCAGCTTATACTGAAGACCAGCTGAGACACCCAGCCTCATGGGCTGAACAACTACTGGTTATTGGGCTATTGGGCCTTCTTTTGGTATACAAGCATTGTTGGACCACAGCGTGTAAGCCATTCTAATATACCCCTTTCCAGATGGATAGATGAAGAGAGAGAGAGAGAGAGAGAGAGAGAGAGAGAGAGAGAGAGAGAGAGAGAGACTCAATCTATCAGTTCTAGTTTTCTAGAGAACTCTCACGAATATAGGTAACATTTGTCATAATTATCATCTATAAGCAGTTTTCATATATATTGTTGGATGAATTCAATAGCCCTTTCTTACTCCAATATTATGTAGTAATCTTACCAAAATATTTGTAATTTTTCTTTGTAGTGCTTGTAAGACATTAATTAAAGTGAAGTTCTCAAACCTAGGAACTAGACTACAGTGGGCTTCTCTTAAAATTTAAGTTTTTGCCCATGGTGGCCCATCCCTATAACCCTGTCCTCTAAAGGCCACACCAAGATCACAAGACAAAATAAGCATAGATACGTACTAAAACTATCTCAAACAACAACTTAAAAGGTTTGAACTTTTTCTTCCTTCAACGAAAGGAAGGAAGCCCTTCATAGTGTATGACTATCAAGGACCAAAACTAGAAGGAATTTTCTAAATGTGGAGCCTCTAAATGACCACTAGATGGAGCAAGAAGAAAAGGCGTTTCTATCTGCAGTCCAGGAACTAGGCCAAGGTTTGGGGCTAATCTTAAAAGGACTTAATGGGAGACAGGCAGGATGATGAGGAGCTCATGGCTAGCCTCAGGACTGGGAATGTTTGCTTAGCAAGCACTAAGCCCAGCTCATCACGAACTGGACATGTACTGTGCACCTTTTAATATCAGCACTCAGGAAGCTGAGACTAAAGATCAAAGTTCAAGGCCATTCCCCCCTGATCAGCAAGTATGAGGCCAGTCTGAACTACAAGAGGCTCTCGGAAGTGCAGCCAATTGCAATCCTGTTTGAGCTATAAACACAGTGAGTTCTAGGCAAGCCTTGACTACAGTCTGAGACCTTGTGTTTAAAAAGTTGGGGTTTTTTTGTTTTGTTTTGTTTTTTTAAAAAAGGAGGAGGTGCAGAAAGAGTTGTTACACCAGCAACATGTTCCAGTGACTGGCCAAGCTGGTACTAGAGCTTCATTCCTCCGGTATCCACAGCTCTTCTCCATAAATGCTGGCAAATTCTCAGTCCATTACACGGAGTCAGAATTTTAAAGCCTAAAAAGTAATTTGCATTTTTTTGTACGCGTATTGCATTGGGTGTGTATGGGTGTATGTTTGTAATGCATGGGTGTGTATGGGTGTATGTGTGGAGTGCAGGTGTCTGATCTTACCTATTGTTGGCATCAGGACCTCCCAAACCTATGACATCACATAGGGGACAGTGCGACCTACAGACCTGTTACCAAGACAACAGCTACCATATTCCCAGAATCCACTTGGCTTACCTCCCACCTTTACCTGCGTTGTGTCATTTTCCATATAAGTGAGGAGAACGCCCCTCCCCCTCTCTTTTTTCCCCCTTCTCTTTCTACAGCCACCTTCCCTCTCTCTCCTAATAAACGTCTCACACGTGGAACTGTTTGGCCCAGTGTGCTGTGTTCAGACGCAAGCCGCTATTTTAACATCACCGACTACCTTAGTGCAGAGTCTCTGGATCCTCGCTGCTTATGTCAGACTGCCTGGTCTGCAGGCTTTCATTTGCCACACAGCACTATGCTGGGCTCACGGGTTTACACTACCATGTCCAGCCACATGTGGGTTCTGGGGACTGGAACTCAGGTCCTCAAACTTAAACAGCAAGTTTTTTTTTTTTTTTTAAACCCACTGAACCATCTCCTCAGTTCCAGATTGTACAGACACACACACACACACACACACACACACACACACATGCCTACGTCTGTGTATGTTGTTCCCCCCATCCCCCACCCCCACACACATACCTTTTTTTGGCTGGGTACTAAACTCAGAACCCTTAGCATTCTAGGCAAGCTGTCTACTTGAGCTACAGCCCAACTCATTTCCCCTGGTCTTTTAATAACAGTAATACTAAATACTAAAAAATGTTAGCTGCAAGGGGCCTGTTTCAGGTGACTGAGTTGCTATATGCATATAGCTCACAGAAGTACTGGACATATGCCTCGTCTCATCTCTTCCATGTTTTATTCACAGGCGCTGGCTAGCACCTCAGAGAAGTATTGAGGAAGTCAAGGCACTGCATTGGCATGAGACATTCCCAGACATGGAACCACTCCTGAGGAATTGGTGGGCTACCAAGGACTCTTCTTTCCATGGGCTCATCTCCTCCTTCTCCTCCTCTTCCTCCTCCTCCTTCTTGTCGTTTTTTTGTTTGTTTGTTTGTTTGGTTGGTTGGTTTTGATTTTCGACACAGTATAGTCTTAGCTGTCCTTTACAGATATCCACTTGCCTGCCTCCCAAACACTGGGATTAAAGTCGTCTGCCACCCCTCCACCCCTCACCCCACTACACACACACACACACACACACACACACACACACACACACACCACCGCCGCACAGATCTTTTCTTCTTTCTCTGTCTTATGATATATAGTTTCCTGGTGTCGCCTTTGTTGTCCTGGAACTCGCTCTGTAGACCAGGATGGCCTAGGAATCAAGAGATCCACCCACCTCTGCCTCCAGAGTGTCTATCTCATTTTCTTTTCTGAAAAGAGATCAGACTCAGTGTGTGAAGCAAAGGTAGGTAGGGGAAGATACGGGTATCTCTCTAAACTTCTTTCTCAGTTTCCATTTAATGTTTTGCACCCAAAGACAAAGAAAAGTAACGTTCTCATTAACAAAACTACTATATTTTCTAATTGTTTACAAAATATTCAACGACCTCATACACAAAAGAAAAAAAAAATCTCCCATAGAATGAGAATACCAGTTGGTAGAGAGTTTAGGAAGCTCTAGGTTCAGGTCCCCGCACTACACAAGCCCAATATGAAGGTCCACACCTGTACCCCCATCTTCCCATCCCTAAGGGCCTAGTTCAGGCAGAGCCAGCGAAACTCTTGCAAAACCAGCAGGGCAGAAACATGAACAGAATAGAATAGAATAGAATAGAATAGAATAGAATAGAATAGAATAGAATAGAATAGAGTAGAATAGGTGGGGCGTGAAGGCTAAAAAACACCCTTTGGCTGGCGACCCTAATTCAACCCCTGTTCATTTGGGAGCACCGTGCTTAGCCCCATTCCTCTTCCTCGGGGTCGCAGGTTCTTGTGGCCCGCCGTGCAGCTGGCCTTTTCCCCAGCGGGAGTCGGGGTTGAGAGAGCCGAGGTCCGGGTGCACATCCCGCAGCTCAGTGGAGCCACCGAATGCGGGGACCAGTTCTATTCCTGTCCTCGTGGCGCTCGCCGGCCCGGCCTGGCCCCAACCCCAGGCGACCCGCGGCTGACAAAGCCGAGCTCTTCCTGGTGGCAGAGGAGTCCTAAGACCCCAGGCGGGGTGGCCGGGCGCTGCGGGGCTCCGGGTGAACCTGGAGCGCCTGCACTGACGTTTTTTTGAGGCTTCGGACAGGACCGCAAGGTGACCCGCTGCACGTCTGGACTTTCCTGGGACACTGGAAGTCAGTGAGAAAAACAGCGGGCGGGGGACAAAAGAACAGAATCCACAGCTAAAGCAAAGCAGGGTTAGACACAGGCCACACTGCCCGTGGCCCAAAACACCCCACAGCGCGCGCTGATTGGCCTAGTCCAGCACTCGCGTAAGTGCTCCCTCTTCCTCACTTCTCCCTTTTCCTCACTCCTCCTAGACCATCACTTGCATAAATAAATAAATAAATAAATAAATAAATAAATAAATAAATAAATTTGTTTCTTGCTGTTAGCACTGTGACACACCTCTGAGACTTGGCTTCTGAAATACATTAGAGTGAAAACGAGGGACACTTTCAATTCCCCCAACCCGTATTCTTTCTTCATTTAAAAAATACATAAATTCTCCCTTTGCCCCAGTCCACTCCCACCGGGGAAGTGGCGCAAATCTTTAATCCCATCTCTTGTGAGTTTACCATGGCCAACCTGGCCTATGTATTGAGTTCCAGAAAGAAAAAAAAAAAAAGAATTTCAAGGGTAGCTGATACAAGCCTATAATCCCAGCCTGTAGGAGGCTGAGGCAGGAGGTCAGCAGTTCAAGGTCACCACAATTTTTTTTTAAAATATCTTCCTTTTGGCTGTTTTGTTTTCAGGCCAAATTCCGTGCCTGTTGTACCTGCCCATCCTTTTCACATCTCAGTTCTTTTCCCCTGCAGTTCTCTACAGGGTAGGAGGGCTTCTGATCAATTTGGTGTCTACACATCTACTGGCAGAGGACCAACGAAGGCATGGAAGGGGAAAGAGATGGAAAACAAAAACAGGCTACCCCTTCCAAGAGCACCACTACTAATGGAGAAAGACAAACCAAAAGATACTACTGCACAAACTGACCCAGTGACTCATAGATGTAGGATCCAAAGCCAACGTGGAGTCTAGACGACACTTGTGAAAACTGTCCCGGAAGACAAAAACAGGGACTGGGTAGACACTGTGAAACCATGCAGTACCTGCGTGGTAGACGTAGGAACAGATTCCTACTAATAAGTAAACAAACAAACAAACAAACAAACAAGGGTTAATAACGAGCAAATGAGGGACCCCTGCATAAGCCAAGTGGTCAGCCATAGCCCAATATAATGCTCTGGCTAGCACAAAGATATCATCTGGACACTGTAGAGAATGTGTCATTTCAACTAGATGACATACTACTGTCTTTCTCAAGGGGCACTAGAACCCAGATTGGGGCCAGCAATGGAATGGAGAAAGGACAGAAGCACAGACAATCAGAAAAGCGGGGCCAATAGAGATGTGTTCACCCTGATGGAATGGCACCTATTAGCAGCATGTTCTCTGTAACTGCCCGCCTCCGGAAATTCTTTCATTTTTGAAAACAAACCCCAATATCTTGTTGTACTTTCATGTGCCTTTAAATACGTTTATACCAACGGAACTTCCCAATGACCTAGAGCAGTCCCCCCTTATCAATGAGGAACTGTAACTTCCACAGCTTGCTTAAATCAGAAAACTGGTACATGGTTTTCCCTAAATGTAGGGTGGGGTGTCAAAATAATCTGCAGTTTATCAAGCCCGAAGCTTGAACCAAATGTACCCAAAGACTACAGAAAAATGCATGCATAGTCCTCTGGGCCAAACAAGGTCACAGCAGGGTCAGGAAGGTACAGAAGGAAGAACTCACAGAAGGAGGGCAAAAGATACTGTTGTTGGGGACCAGGAATTACCACACAAGCACCAGTCTCACTCAGTCAGACAGGCGTAGCTTATTGAGCATACACCCCAGGACTGATAAACCAGGGCCACAGTCCAGATTCAGGAACCTGAGGTAAGATCCTATAGGGTTTTAAAGCCCCAGATTCACAAATATCTGTGCCAAGTTATTTTGCCAATCAGGATTTAGGGATAGGGGATTTCCTCAGGAACATGCCTTTGTTGTACACTTATCCTGCTTGCATTGGTTGGGGTATTCAACTGTGGCAAGGGAGTTCCCCTGTCGAACATTCATGTCCTAACTTGCCAACCAGGATGTCCCTTACACACTTATATGTCTCTTTCTGCCAGGTAGGATGTCATTCCCAGAGAGGACTTGAGAACTTGAACTTTACTAGACCCCTACTCAAGATGGAAGTCTTACTCCAAATAGTTTCCTCTATTGGTACAGCTGTCTCTCTTATGTCAGGGTGCATCCCAGGGGCAGTTTATGCCATGAAAGCTAATACACAGGGGCAGGAAGTGCTGTTGGCTGGTTGGTCTGGCGCCAAGCTTCTTGTGGGTAACTATACAAAATAGCTCTATTGGTTTCCAAGGGTATAGAACATAGCTCAGGAAGTCTCTATGTCTAGAAATGAGCTCAAGTTAGACTATAGAAGGACTTCCAGTCGTTGGATAACAGTTAGCATTCTTCAGGAACTTGGGAAATGGGTTTTTTTGTCCCCAGAAGGCTACTCGTCCTCCTTGTTGTAGAAAGTGAGGGCATGCCAGGGTCTGGTGGCGTATCCCTTTAGTCCCAGCACTCCACTCGGGAGGCAGAGGCAGGTGGATTTCTGAGTTCGAGGCCAGCCTGGTCTACAAAGTGAGTTCCAGGACAGCCAGGGCTGAGAAGGAGAAGGAGAAGGAGAAGGAGAAGGAGAAGGAGAAGGAGAAGGAGAAGGAGAAGGAGAAGGAGAAGGACATCTAGGCTCAATTCTCAGAACTACCAAACACATTTTTAAAAAGAAAGTGGCCCATCACAATAACAGAAATGCTTTTCACCCTCCCCAAATAAGAATACCCAAAGCATTTTGTTATGTACACTCAAAGCATTCTTATTTGTCCTTCTATCTGCATTTCAAAAGCATCTCTGGTGTACAATGTTGGGTCCAACTTCTTCGAATTCTGCAGCCGTGATCCACATGTCTTGGAAGGCAGACAAGGATGCAAGAATAGACCCTCCCATCCACACTGATATTTTCCTTTCTGGGGGAGCTATAACCTGCACAGCGGTATTGGTGGGTGCCATCTTTGCTACATCCTTAATGAGTCGCTTATCTAAACCAGGAAAAGACGTCGATCCTCCCGAAAGGATGATATTGGAGAAGAAGGAGTTCCTGAGATCAGTATCACATTTCATTATGCTGCCGAAGCACATCTTGTCGATGCCCAGAGCATCAACATTCACAAGATGTGGAGAGAAGAGGGCCTCTGGGCAACGAAATACCTGCTTATGGAGTTTGACAGTCTTCCCATCAGGCAGGGTGTATATTTTCTCTAGGTTAGAGTCCTTGGTCATTTCATCTTCATAGTTCATCGCCACATAACAAGCATTCTCTTTAATGTCTGTGACAATCTCCCTGTCTCTGGTTCTAAGCAGCATGATACCATCATCCTTCAACAACATCATGAGGTAGTTGGTGAGGTCAGATCCTGCCACATTTAGCTGTTTTACACCATGAGATAGGCAGTAACCCTCAAAGATGGGCACGCACTGAGTAATTCCAGCACCTGAGTTCAGCACCAGGCCGGTAGTAAAGCCAGCAGCAAAGAGAGCCAACACCGCCTGGGCAGACATGTAGAAGGCAGGGACTCCCAGATTTTCAAAAAACACTTCGGAGATGTGTTGCCGGTCTGCCAGTGGGTTCAGTGCAGGTTCTGTAACCAAGACTGGGCCATCACTGGCGTTCAGGTTCAGGTTATAGTCATAGATATGCTTCCACATGATCTCCATGTCCCCCCAGGAGGAAATGAGACCCCGTTCCACTGGATAGCTGGAGGGAGAACAATAAAATATATAAGTCTTGTGCTTTTATGGTTGTTGTTAATGGTGGCTTTTAGATTTGGCTTAAAATTATTATTATTATTATTATTTGATAGTTCTTGTTTTGAGACAGAGTCTCACTATGTTGTTCTAGCTTAAAACCCATGACACTTGCCTCCAGTACTCAGGAGGGAGAGACAGGCAGATCTCTGATTTCAGACCAGTCCAGTCAACAGAACGAGTTCTAGGATAGCCAGGGTTACACAGAGAAACCCTGCATCAAATAGACAGACAGACAGACAGACAGACAGATAAAACAAACTCAGTATGCAAACCAAGATGGCCTGGAACTCACAGACTCCCCTGTCTTTGCCCGATTGAAGGTGAAGGCTACCATTCTTATACAGAAGCAGTTAAAACTCTACCTTTGTTCCTTTGCATCCAAGGGGAGTATTTATCATTATTGTTTTCTGTCAGTGACAAAGTAACTTCCAGTAAACAGCACAGCTACTTTTCTCTGCATTCATTTTGCTTGGCTATTTTTCTCCTCCTTGGAGACTGTGACTTCAAAAAGTTGGAAACTTCCCACATTCTGATATAATTGTAAATAGTTCAAGAGACCACACCGCATGACAGTCACACCTCAAGTCACATTCTTAAGCAGGCATGGCTAGCATGAATGGCCACTGTATGCTTGAGTGTACTTGTGTACAGAAACAAAAGACTTTTGTAAGGAGTGGCCTTGGGGTTCCTTTCCTAGTCCTTTGAGGTGGCTTTAGTTCTGGGCTCTCCGCCCACTTCCACACAAACCCCCAGACTGCAGCATCCCGCGGTACCTGATGGACAGGAAGCTCCTGCGCTCCTGCGCTTGATCACCCACACACAGCTCCTGCCTGCTGTCCACCGCATGGCCCTTGGACCGGCCCAGAATATTCGGGTAGACAAACTGGGGCTCCCGGGTCCCAGCCAGGCCCGCCTTGATCATTCCCGAGCCATTGTCGATCACCACTGGTGGCTGGTAGCCGCTCATGCCGCCGGTGCTGCTGCATCTGCGCTTCCCGACCGCTCTTCCCAGGCTGTGCGGTGACAGGTGCCGGTAATGTCGCGTCACAGAGGATCCCACCATCTGCTGGCCCTCAGACATGAGGTGCCTCCTGCGACCGCTTTCCATGGGTTGAGCATCACCGCTGCTCCTGGAAGCTCTCAGCATTAATACCAGAAAACTGGACTACCCTTGCAAAAAATAGAAATCTAACAATTTACAAGAGCCTTTCTCAAACACTCTGAATGGCTATTTAAAAAAAAAAAATTCTCTTAAGTCCTTGCACTCTGGTTAACAGTAGTGTTCCAGGGCCGGTGGGAAGCTGGAGGAAGACCCTTAACACCCGGGAGCGGCCTTGCCTGGCTTTTGTAAGGATCAACTTCAGGGAGTGCTGGGGTATGAAACGAGTTTATGTTCTGTATAGTAAAGTAAACAACGTTACATCTTTCCTATCCTTTCTAAAAATGTACACAAAAAGGCAAAACCTTTTGGGTTTTTGTAAGAGGGTGCATTTTAGCACAGGCTGGCCTCGAACTCAGTGGAATTCCCTTCTTCAGGCTCTGAGTTCTGAGTTCTAGGATGCTTGGCTCCCCTCCTTCCCCCTTGTCCTCCTCCCCTCCCCCCCCCTCTCATTACCCCCCCCCTTATTTCAACCTTTCTTCATCTTCTGGATTATATCTCTAGGTCCTCTGAAGCTAATTTTCATTTCTTGGGGTTGATATTTTAGGAATAAGAACATGCCTGCCATTTGGTAAGAATATAAATGCCTTAGATCATTATGAAGTTCAGTTCAGAAAAAAGAAAGTACACTGCGCAGCAAAAACTGAGCGTCTTGGTGTCTGGTTTCGCGCATCCTTTAGGGGCTTTAAAACAGCACACAAATAGAAGCTTTGGTAGGTATTTCGAAGCAGGATTGGGGAAAAAGGTAATTTACACGTGCTTCCACCAAAACAGTCCGGAGCACTATTCTGCGCCAATTCACAGGCCCTGGCTACAGCGCGCCGCTGCTTCCCAGCCGGAGCAAAGCACAACCTGCCCAAAATGAGGAAAAAATGAAATTCGGTCAGGAACTAAGTAGTGTGCCTGCTGGTCTCTAGTGGTGTACCTGCCGGGCTTAGCAAAACAAAAAGAAAAAAAAGAAGGAAAGAAGAAAGAAAAATTGCAAACAAGTTCAAACTTTTGATATAGTTTCAGCTTGTTAGGTTAACTGTGCTTTGTTAATATTTTTTCTCTCTCCTCATTGAAAAATACATAAACCTTAAAACAGGTGCGAAGCGTATATGAGGACATCACATAAGAAGAACCATTTCACCACCACAGCACAGCTAAGTTTCCGTAGTGTAGTGGTTATCACGTTCGCCTAACACGCGAAAGGTCCCCGGTTCGAAACCGGGCGGAAACATGCCTTTTAAAACGGTAACCTGCCCTAAAGAAACGACCTTGGCTCAGCTTTTTGATAACAAACGCCCCAACACACAGACAAGAACAGCAATGAAAAAGGCTGAAGAAGTAGCTACTGATCCTCGAAGGCTTGCCTTGCATTCTCCCTGCCTCTGAAGCATGTCTGTATTCAGTTTTCTCCCCTCGAGATTCCATTTTCCCCTCCATGTCAGGCTAAATTTTGTTCTTAATTTATATGTCAAGTTCACTAAATATCTCAGAATTAACACATTATCGAAAGGGTTTGACAAAAAGATGAAATCAAAAAGAAATTTATACTCAGACATATAAAAAAGTAGCCTCAACATTTTACTTATAAACACGACTGTGGTTTTATTCACAAATTCTTCACAGAGATATAAGCAAAAAGATTACGGTATGGAAAAAACTTTCAGAGTTTTTGAGACTGTCTTTTAAATAAAGTCACAGGTAAATTCCTTAAAGACCAGAATAATAACAAACGTTTCTAAAAGTTGTGCTTTTTAAGATTTACGACGTCCGCAGCTTCTAGGAAGAACACATCAAACTTTTTGGCACTTTCGTACAGTGCAGCGATAACTTTGCTCTTCTCCCTTTACTGCACTAACTCTGATTTCGAAGTAAATAACTGAGCTAAAATTATTCTGGTTCAGACGCAGGAAAACCTTTTCCGGTAGAAAGCCCACCTTCCTCCCACGTTGCGCATGCCCAGTGTGCCCTGCTGCTTTGCTTTGCTTTCGAGCATCTCAGCCTCTGTCGCCAGGTAAGGGCCTTCTGGTAGATGAGCTTTGGTGAGCCGGTTCAAACAGAACTCTGGGGGTCCCAAGAGCTTTCGGGTATGCAAAAGAGGAAGGAGTGATTGGTCTCGACTTAAGCATATCCCTCCCACCCGCCCCGGTCAAGAACCAGGGTGCACATCGCAGTCATCTCCACTGGAGGGGCGCTAATGAAGACAGGATGACAGGCGAAGGAAAGAACTACAACTCCCAGCATGCAGCGCGCAGCGCGGTTCCCGCTAAGGCCGGCTCTGCACTCCAGCCGGGTCTCCGTCCAGAATCTGGGCCGACGGCTGCGGGCTGACGAAGGTGAGCAGCTGGCACCGGTTGCGAGTGAGCACGGAGGTGTGATCCGGAGACCTGGGCATGCCGGGAAGTCAGGGCTCTAGCTCGCCGGCCCTAGCGGACATTAGCGTCCCATCGCCGGTGTCCCCCCACACACACACACTGGACCACACACCCGGACGTGACGTCACCGCGGAGGAGGAAGGGAGAGGCGGAGCGTCGCGGTGACGTTCTCCCAAGATGGCGGTGAGAGAGTGAAGAAACTGTTTCCCTTGGGCGGCTACGGGTGAGTGCCGCCCTCCGTCTGGCCTGTCGTGCCTGCGTTCTGGGATCCCGGGGTCTTATGTGGCCCCGGCGCCTCGGAGATCGAGCGCCATTCGGGGCGGAGGAGGGTGTCTTGGGAGAGGCAGCGTCCGCGGTAGCTGTAGTCACGGCCCGTGCCGTGGGAACTCGCGGGAGTGCGAGCTGGGAGGGCAAGGCAGAGGAGGCCGGGGACTGGCTGGGACTGTCGCCCTCCGCCGCTGCGGGGCTTGCAGCGAGCAGGCAAGGGGTGTGTCCTCCTCCGGGGAGTGAGGGCACCTTTGACACCGCTGGTCGGGGCGTTCCCGCCCCCTTGCACTTGCCTGGCGCTTGGAACCTCACCATCTTAGGGGGTGCAGTGATCAGAGGGCAATGGGAACAACTAGAATCGTGTTCTTATCCTGTTTCAAGGAGTCTGTTTGTTTAAACACCTCAGGTAAAGATGCCTGTTGGAGCTTGAAAGTTTGAGGGGTCAACTCTAGAAGCTTAGGATTTTACAGCCCTCTTTACCACTGTGACATGGGTTTGTTTTGTTTTGTTTTTTGTTTTTGTTCTTGTTCACTGCCTTTTTTATTGCATTAGTGTTCTAGCGCAGTAAAACAAAGAGAAGCACTTAATCACCACGAGTATTCGATGAGGCTTTTCGGGGTTGGGGGCAAAGTCAGAGCTGTGTTCTTTGCCGTTAGTCTTTTGTCCCTTCTCCACACTCCCTCGCCGCTGCATGGGTGAATGTTTGATGAAAGCTTATGGTTATCAGTTCACCGTTTCTTCTTGTCTTTTAGATCAAGGGTGAAATCCCATTCTGCTAGCAAAATGCAGTATTCACACCACTGTGAGCACCTTTTAGAGAGACTGAATAAGCAACGGGAAGCGGGATTTCTTTGCGACTGTACCGTAGTGATTGGAGAATTCCAGTTTAAGGCGCATAGGAATGTGCTTGCCTCCTTTAGTGAGTATTTTGGGGCGATCTACAGAAGCACTTCTGAGAACAATGTTTTTCTTGATCAGAGTCAGGTGAAGGCTGACGGATTTCAGAAACTGTTGGAGTTTATATATACAGGAACTTTAAATCTCGACAGGTAAAGTACATGTTTTTATTCAGTTAAATCTAGTCAGCCTCTTGAGCTAGATCCCTGTTTTTTCCCATTTGCTCTCTGTGCTCATTCTCAGTGTTGAAACACAACACACACACTATAGCTTCAGTACCTCTGTTGAGGATGGAAAGATGTTTGGTAAGCACAAAACACACATTAAAGCTGGTGGTGGGTGGCAGAGGCAGGCAGGTCCTTGTAAATTCAAGGCCAGCCTGAGAAACAGAGCAAGTTCCAGGACAGCCAGGGCTACACAAAGAAACTCTGTCTTGAAAAAAACAAAAACAAACAAACATTAAAGTCAAGAATCCCATCTGACGCCGGGCGTGGTGGCGCATGCCTTAAATCCCAGCACTCGGGAGGCAGAGGCAGGCGGATTTCTGAGTTCAAGGCCAGCCTGGTCTACAAAGTGAGTTCCAGGACAGCCAGGGCTATACAGAGAAACCCTGTCTCAAAAAACAAAACAAAACAAAAAAAAGAATCCCATCTGACAGACACCAAAACATAAAATTAAATTAAGAAAAGGCTTTCTTTCAATTTTGCAAATCCTGAATCTTAAGTGGATTTTCCTTCCTTTGGTCTTGGTGTCCCTCAGGCCTTCTCTCGCATAGTCTCTATCCGTTGCTTCTAGGGTATTTGGAGTAGAGTTGTTGAAAGAACCACCTCTGGCCTCATGGCCTAATGCCTTCTATTGCTCACAGTTAAATGGCAACGTGCGGGACTTTCTGATTGTGGTTCTGGAAAGTAACTTGGTGGGAATGCAAGTAACAATAAGTCTGTTACCGCTGTCAGCCTATCCAAAGCTTCAGTCAAACCAGAGCATCACTGTTTCTCTTAGGGGTCTTAACTGCTGGACCCCAGAGGTACATTGGCCCAGTGCCTGCTGTGCAAGGGTGAGGACCTGATTTTGGGTCCTCAGCCACCATATAAAAGCATTTTTGTAATACCAGTGTGGCTGAGGTGGATACAGGTGGTTCCTTGGAGCTCATTAGCCAGCCCGCCAGCCTAGCAGAATCTGGGAGCTTCGAGCTCAGGGAGAGATCCCGTCTCATACAGTAAGGTATGAAGAGCAACAGAGGAAGAAACGCAGAATTGTCTGCGGCTTCCATACACAAATACACACACGTCTGCATGCACATGTGCACAGGAACACACATACTATGTCAGAACATGCTTATTGCTGCCCCTTTAATAGTAAGTAGGTTCTTCAGCGTCCTATAATACAGATATATTGTTTCCTCTGTATAAAAGTTAGGCTAATAGTCATACATTCCTAGTTGTGGGAGAAAAGGTAGAAAGGGCAGAAGCAAAAAATCTGGACAGATTATGCTTGACTTCTTTCCTTCATTTCTAATAGAAGCATGAGCACAAGTAGGGTATTGGCTGGTAGAGTGGACTTATAGGCCAGTCACGGTGGTGCACGCCTTTAACCCAGAACTTGGGATGCACAGGCAGGTGCATCTCTTTGAGTTCCAGGCCAACCAGACTTACTGAAAGAAAAAAAAATTGACATTGGAATTGTATCTTTCTGACTAGCTGATTGTATATCACCTTTAATAAGGCCTCTGTGAGCCTTAATCTCCTCATAAAAGTGAGATAGTAGTAACTATATTGGTATTCTTGTAAAGACTGAGTGAAAGCTTACTTGAAGCCCCCACTGTGCAACAAACACTTGTTTACTTTATATTTTATCGTCTTTATTCTCTGCCCTCTTCAGTTCTACTTTTCTTAGAGGAAACTTGGAAGGGAAAAACACCCATGAGATTCTGCCACCTACTGACTAGGACTATTAATACTTTTCATACACATCCTTTTCCAGACCATCTCTACAGATATATACCTGTACACAGTTAAGACCCCTTCCTTGAAGCTTGCAGCTTATTATGGAAATACACTTCTTATGCATGCTAGGATCAAAACCCTCTTGTTTTTTCTGAAAAGGAAGTATTCATGTTTTAGAATTGTTTTATTGGGATAATGAGCAGAGATAAGTTAATCTTCCACAATAATTAAAATTTGGTAAATAATTGATGAATTGAATGGCTTGTTGGGTTGAAGAATATAAAGTATTTAATACTAACTGAAGATCAGTGGATTTTGGGAGAGTTTTTTAATTTTTATGTTTTCTTTTTTAGTTTTTTTTGAGACAATATTTCACTGTGTGAGTTTGACCAGAAACTCACTGTGTGGCTGAGGATGGCCTCAATACAGTCCCCAGAGTACTCTGTTGTAGACACAAGCCACCTGCCTTCCACCTGGTCTCTTTCTCCATTAACTATTTGTGAAAAAAAAAAAAATCTTTATTGAGTGCAACACTCTGGACCACCTTTCTTAGAAGAGAGTGCATGCAGTTCCGGGCACTCTGGCACTTTCTCATAGACGGCTAAATGTCAGTTTTTATTAACAAGCCCTCTCCATGATTCATTGTCACAGTAAAGCTTGAGAAACCTAGTTAAAGGTACCTCCCAAGGCAGAAGACAAGATTAGGAAACAGTTTTCATTGAACTCTTTCTGTTGCCAATCCAGAAAAGTCGACTGATTTCTGAAGAAGCCTCAGCGGGAATGAGAAGAAGCAGGGTATTGCAAACAACATTAAAAAAAAAAAAAAATAGCAGGGCACAGTGCGCATGTCTTTAATCCCAGGGCTCATGAGGGAGAGGCAGGTGAAGCCTGTGAGTTTGAGTCCAGCTAGTCTACATGGTAAGTTTCAGGTTAGTCAGAGCTACAAAGAGATACCCCGCCTCAACAGAAATAAAACAAATGTATGTGTGTGTTCTCCCGTGCAGATGCTCACATGCGTGCCACACACATGTAGAGGTCAGACACCAGTTTGGGGGATTCATTTCTCTCTTCATCTTGTTGAGATGGGGTCTTGTTTCTGCTGCTTGTATGGCTCTCTTGGTTAGCTGGCCTGTCTCTGCCTGACATCTTCAGGAGAGTGCTGGGATCGGATATGTGCACGGTCCCAGTGCCTTCTCAAGTGGGTCCCTTGGGTCTTAGGCTTTCACAGCTAATGGCTTTCCCCTGCTGAGCAAGCTTCCTGACCACCCAACAGTCATTTTTAAATTCAAGTGTCTGTCTTTTGTTTGTTTGTTTGTTATTGTTTTCTAAGCAACCAGAAAATACATTTTGTAACAAAAAATATTTTGTTACTCTACATTCTTTTCATCAATTGGCTATACCTGCTCAACCATTCTGAGTTACATTCTATAAATTTGTTACTTAGTTTAAAAATGCCCAGCATTCTGCTTTATTAGATCTTTAAGAGACATTTGAGTAAGTACAGCTGTTTTCGTTTTTTGTTTTTGATTTTTTTTGATCAGAATATTGTCATTGTCCTGTTTCCTTTCAGTTGGAATGTTAAAGAAATCCATCAGGCTGCTGACTATCTCAAAGTAGAAGAGGTAGTAAGTAAATGTAAAATAAAGATGGAGGATTTCGCTTTCATTGCTAGTCCCTCTTCTACGGAAATATCTAGTATTACTGGGAACATCGAACTGAATCAACAGACCTGTCTTCTTACTCTGCGAGATTATAACAATCGGGAGAAGTCAGAAGTCTCCACAGACGCAGTTCAGGCAAACCCTAAACAGCGGGCATTGACAAAGAAATCGTCTCAAAGTAAGAAGAAGAAAAAGGCTTTCAATTCCCAGAAACCAGGGCAGAGTAAAGCAGTGCAGTACCCCAGTGATGTTTTAGAGAGTGCATCTGTTGAGTTATTCCTAGAGACAAGTAAGTTGTCCTCACCTGTGGTAGAGCAAGTCATTCAAGGAAATGACAATTCAGAACTTGAGTTGACCTCAGTGGTGGAAAATACTTTTCCAGCACAAGACATTGTGCAAACTGTTACAGTCAAACGGAAACGTCGGAAATCACAGTCACATTGTGCCCTGAAAGAACACTCCATGTCTAACATAGCCAGTGTAAAGAGTCCATATGAACTGGAGAACACTGGAGAAGAGCTGGATCCAAGGTTTTCCAAGGCCAAGCCGATGTGCAACACGTGCGGGAAGGTGTTTTCAGAAGCCAGCAGCCTGCGGAGGCACATGAGAATACATAAAGGAGTCAAGCCTTACGTCTGCCACTTGTGCGGAAAGGCGTTTACCCAGTGCAACCAACTAAAGACGCATGTGAGGACTCACACAGGTAAGCCTGCTTCCTGGGAAGGGGCACAGTCTGTTTTCCTGCTGTGGTGGCTTAGTGCTGTTTGTGTTTTCTATTTTGTTTTGGCACTGGGAATTGAAGCCAGGGCCTCAAGTGAGCACAGATTGTACTACTAAGTTATATCTTCAGCCCATACAGATGAAATTAGCATACAGCATTCATTGCTTACGAACAAAGTTTGCCATATTCTTTTATCTGTAAAAGGTTTTAACAGTAGAATCCTAAAATTTTATTTGTGATAGTAACCAAGTATTTAGTAGCTCTTTGTTATAATTGACATTTTGAGTTCTAGTGCATCGAGTCCTTACACCCTTTTCTCTCATAATAAGTATAAACTTGGTCCTAACCCCAGCCCCTGCTGGGGATTGAACCTAGGGCCTTGAACGTGCTGCCCAAGCACTACTACTAAGCTAGCCCTCCCCCCTCCCCAATATGACTTTTTTATTCTGAGACAGTGTCTTGCTATGTTGCTGAAAACATCTTGAATCTGCAATCTCCGTGCCTCACCCTCCAGAGTAGTTAGGATTATAGAGTTGTGCCATTATGCCTGGCTTGGTTCTAGTTTTTTAAACATTTAACAGAGTTAAATACTAAAACGCAGGCCAGTTTTCACATATTACCACCACTTCCCTTCCCATTACATGCTCCTAGATTTCATTGATTTTTGAAGATCATTCTTTCTCAGCTTTTCTGTTTCTCTGATTTGCATGACTTTCTGCTGACAAAGTTTGAGTATCCATTGGTACACTTAGGTTGGTAGTTTATATATTCTTATTGCTGATCACCTTTCACTGTTATGATTCATTTCTTTGCTTCTAGTGTTTTCAGTAGTCTTGAAAGACATCCCATTTGCTTTTGTTACGTAGAAGTTGTACCATCTTCTGAAAACAAAAACCAGTACTGTTGGTACTCTTAAAAACTGTAAAAGTGGGACTGGTGAGATGGCTCAGCGATTAAGAGCACCAACTGCTCTTCCAAAGATCCTGAGTTCAAATCCCAGCAACCACATGCTGGCTCACAACCATCCTCCGTAACAAAATCTGACTCCCTCTTCTGGAGTGTCTAAAGACAGCTACAGTGTACTTACATATAATAAATAAATAAATATTAAAAAAAAAAAAAGATGTGCACCAGAACTGCCCAGTGAAAAAATATTAAAAAAAAAAAAAAAAAACTTAAAAGTTTATGACTGCAGCAAGTAAAACAGAATTTTTTTTTCCTAATATGATATCATTGTTCCTAATATCTTCCTAATACAATGTTATTGTTCTTTTAGGGGAAAGGCCATATAAATGTGAACTGTGTGATAAAGGATTTGCTCAGAAATGCCAGCTGGTCTTCCATAGTCGCATGCATCATGGTGAGGAAAAACCCTATAAATGTGATGTGTGCAATTTACAGTTTGCAACTTCTAGCAATCTCAAGATTCATGCAAGGTAAAAGAAAATGAGTCGTTTAACCTTTCTGTTAGTTAATTATTACAATCTAATGAGTAGTGCGTTTTCTATGAGCACACAGAGAGAGCACATAGAGAGAGCACGCAGGACAAGCCTCAGAGGACATTGTGCTGATCATGGAACAAGCGGGTTTGATGCTTGTCCACCAGGTTTCCATCTGGCTCTCACCTTCCTTGCATTTTCATTCCTCTCCTTTGGAATGGAAATTGTACTGTGGAACTTGTGTAAACTGTGTTTTGATTTTTTATAAGAGTTGCCCAAATCTCTGAGACTTTAGACTTGGACTTTTTTGTTCTTGTTATTTCGAGACAGAATTTTGCTGTGTAGCCCCAACTGTCTTAGAAGTGGCTCTGTAGACCAGTCTGGCCTTGAATTCAGAGAGACCCACCTGCCTCTGCCTTTGGAGTTCTGGGGTTAAAGGCTCAGCTTAGACCTGAACTTTTGAGAGGTCCCGAAGCTATGCAGACTGGAGAACCTTAGAGATGGCTGAGTGCATTCACATGGGGTGTGCTTGAACATCTCTAGCAGGAGGTAGAATATTGTTTAGATCTGAGATACCTCCCAAATGCCCATTTGTGGAGGGCATAGTACCCAGTGTAACAGTGTTCAAAGTTGATTGTGGGGGTGGTGGCTCTGACTTAATCAGAGAATTAGAGGAGGTGATAGTTTAGGTATTGAGACCTGGTTAAAGACCTGATTCCCTAGACTCTCATTGTTGCCTCTTGCCCCAGCCTTCCCTGCATGCTCCTCCTCTTCCTCTTCTTCCTGACTGCTGTGATAGATAGCTCTACCACAGTCTCCCAGGGGAAGGAGTAGCCGTGGCCTGTGTGTGAACTATGGCTACAGTAGATTCTGAGTCCCTATGTGGCTGACCTTGGACAAAGCACATGAAAACAGTGTATACGGGCAAGGAGCTTAGTAGGTTCTCAAACCAAATGAATATGCATTTTCACACCCTGTCACTTTTGATGACTAGGATTTGTCTAGTTTTCTACTTTGTTTGTTTGTTTGTTTGAGACAGGATCTTGCTGTATAGCCCAGACTAGTTGTAGACCCAAAATCCTACCTCACTTCTTGAGAGCTGGGATAACAAGAATATGCCATTGATGAAGATTTTTGTTAGTTCTGCTTTGTGCTAGGAACTGAACACAGGGCCTCCAACATGCTAGACGGTTGCTCTACTGTTGAGCTGTGCTCCCAGCTTACTTTTCCTTTGCTAACTATTCCTCAACCATGTCTTCTTGGTCCCAACTTTACTTCTTTTCAAGCCAAACTTCTAAGTTCTTCAAAAATCTCCACTTTGTTTTTGCTTACTGTAAATCTGGCTAAAAGTAGCCAGTAATGCTTGAAACAGCTGTGTACTGCAGCCTTGAAATTGCTTCCACTGGAAAATTTAAGTCTTTAAACCAAGCTCAGAGCCTCAGGGCTTGGATGAAATGTAAACAAGGTAATTGACAGAATTCAAAGTCATTCTCAAGTTCAGTCCCCAGAGGCATTGTTTCCTTCTAGTGCTCAGCACACCTTTCCTGACATACTCTCCCCTACCTAAAAGTTGTTTAATGGCTATCTTCAAACTTTGAATGCTCACGCATTGGCGCCATAGTGCTGCAGTCATTGACATTTCCTGTCATCCCTGGCTACTGTGCACAACTCTGTCAGGATGATGGTCTTTTGAACGGTCCACGAAGCTCTGCTGGAGTCTTCTAAAACGTCTCTAACCTGCATCTCCAAACTTTCTCTAATTCCTCATAGACATCAGTTCTAAAGTGTCTGAACCACACTGTGAGACAGTCACAGTGAACGCATCCCTGGTACTCTTCTTTTTTCCATGTCCCCAGCTGTCACTCTGAGGCAGTTACCCTAGAAGGCCTGTGTTGGCAGGCAGTTCTGGAGGCTTTAATCCATGCTCTCTGGCCTCATAGCTTCTGGGCCTTTGATGAGGCAAAGAAGTATGCCAGAGAATGTGTAGTGGAATTGACTTGCTCATCCTGTGGCAGTCAAGAAGCAGAGATTGAAGAGAGGCTGGAGACAAAGGTACAGTCTGTGACCTGCTTCTTTAGGAGGTGAGGCCTAGTTAGAAGCAGGTCAGGCCAAGTCTCCTAAACTCTCTCTAGCTGGGGACCAAGCCATTGGCACTTGGCTTCACCTGGTGAGATGAAGTAAAATGCTGCATGAAATACAACATTTTATATAAGAAGTACTTGGTGTGTATGTGGCCTCCGATTGCTTTACTTACTACTGTTACTTTATTTGCTAACAGGAAACACAGTGGAGAAAAGCCATATGTTTGTGATAGATGTGGGCAGAGATTTGCCCAGGCCAGCACACTGACCTACCATGTCCGCAGGCACACTGGAGAGAAGCCTTATGTTTGTGACACCTGCGGAAAGGCATTTGCTGTTTCTAGCTCTCTTATCACTCATTCTCGGAAACACACAGGTGAGAGTTTCTTACTGAGACTGCTTGTAACAAGCTTGTAGCTAAGAGGAGTGGGAGTTGGGCCTTTTCAAAAGGTAGACTGTAGACTTTAGATAGCTACATTGGTAGTTTTGAAGCTATCTGTGTTATTGTTTTTCACATAACCATTAGATTAAGAATCAGACATTTGGTAGAATAATACAAGGTAGGTGAAAATTTTATTGTTAGCTTATGCTTGTTAAAGTAAGAGAATTCTGGAAATATATAAATCGAATTGAGCCATGTTTTTATGACTAGAGAAAACCTAGTTAGCCTGTTTTGAGAATCTGTCTCTGGTGAATAAGAATGTGGATGGGGAGTTAGGCTGGGAGGTGGCTTAGGCAAGAAACCTGTCTGTGACTTGGGCCTCTTTTGCATAGACATTCCAAGATCTGGAACTCAGACAGGTGTGTCAGATGCAAATGAGAAGTTTTGAAAACAAAGTGTACTGGTCAGAGTCTCTTTTGCAAGGTGGCTGTTGGCTGTGATCTTCCTTAAATGTTTTATTCTCCTTGAATAATAAAAGTAGATAGCAAGATTTGAAATGTCACTTGAATTTGACATGTCCTTAATCATAAGAATCAAATGTTTTCCCAGGTCATCTCTTGTAGGAAAGAAGAAATTCATAAATGATGTTTTAGTGTGTAAAAAGTACCGATCTAGATAGGTAGAATAAATGTAATAGTTCATTAGTTTGGATGCCTCTAAGATACATCATAGGAAGGCTTTCATATAGATGATAATTTTAAAAGCTTAATTTAGATCTCTTGTAATTGATAAATATTATATTGGTATAGTACACCACTTCGCTATCTTTTATTTTCCATCTAGGTGAAAAACCATACATATGTGGTATTTGTGGGAAAAGTTTTATTTCCTCAGGAGAGCTCAACAAACACTTTCGATCCCATACAGGTCTGTGTTTAGGGAGAACGCATCGTTTTTTGTTCTCTCTTAATTCCTTTGTACATAAACCTTGGCTTTGAAACCATTGTGGAATATCTAGTATCTAGTATAACTTAGTGATAATTAGTTTTTAATGTATAAATATCAGCTTTTTATTTGTTCATTTCTTTTATTATTTTTTTTTTTAGTTTTTTTAGAGTATAATTTAAATTTGGTTAAGAATGTGTAGATGTTCTAAGGAATATGCCAGATATCCATCATTTCCAAATGAAAACATTTGCATTAAATTGAGTAGATATGTCAAACAAGGAATCATCAGAATTATAAAGTAGGGTTCTTATATATAAGTTTTAGGAATGGATTTTGTTACCAGCATATTTGTTATAACATGTAATATGTAAATAGTATGAAGAAAATGTTGAATATTAAATTTAAAGGAAAACTGCTACTTTTTAAAGCTGTTCACATTTTTTTTTTAAATTTATCTTCATAATTCTTATCCAGCATGCTATGACTACTAGAGGGGGCTTGCTAAACTCATTGCCAGCTCCTGTATCCTCATGTGTCTTGGTTTGGGTAACATAGTAGGTGATTCTTCCGTCACCCCCGACCCGCATTGTGCTGGGGAGCAAGCTCAGAGCTTTACTGATGTTAGCTAGGCGTGCAGGCTCCGCTGAGGTCGGGTCCCAGCCTGAACAGTGTGCAGTGGGAATGACTGTGCTGTAGAAGATTGTCAGTATTTCTTAGCGAGTTCCTCATTTGTGAGGTATAAGAGTAGATTATTTTTGAGAACTTCATAAAATGAAAATGCATAATTTCACCCCAAATTGGGTTATACTTCTTAAGTAAAAGAGTACCTAAGTGTGTAGGGTTTCTCATCTCACAGTCATAACTAAGTGATTAAAAGAATTTTTGCTTTATTTTCATCAATATTTGATAGTTGTGTGTCAGCTAACAATTTTTAGATACTAAGTTTTTAAAGTTCTTGCCTTGTTTTTCAGGAGAACGACCATTTATCTGTGAATTATGTGGAAATTCTTACACAGACATTAAAAATTTAAAGAAGCATAAAACAAAGGTCCATTCTGGTAAGAGCACATGCTGAGACATGTACTTCTCTATTGGTGCTGGTCCTTAGCATGATGTGCTATACATTTCAACACTGGAAACTAGATCTATATTTAAAAGTAGATGTAGGGAGCTAGAGTGGTTCATGCTTATAATCGCAATACTCAGGAAGCTGTCCCAGAAAGATCTCAAATTCTTAATGTCAAGGTGGCCACACAGCTAGTTGCAGGCAAGCTTGAGCCACATAGTGAAGCCCTGTCTCAAAAAACAGACCAAAATAGTCCCCAACAAAACAGGGCTAGAAGCTTGTGTGCTCAGGCCTGACAACCTAAATTCTATTCCCAGACCTCACAGGTACCAGAAGATAACAGTTCCCTGAGAATTGTCCTCTGACACACATATACACACAAACATATACACACAAACATATACACACAAATAAACAAGCAAGCAAGCAAATGAATAGAGTGATTTTAGAAAACAGTAATAAAAACTTGCATATAAAGAAAGTAGTTTTATAATTTACAGAATATTCCTCTTTCCACTTTTTGAAATATTGAACTTCATAAAAAAAATTAAAATAAAATAAATTTAAAATGTTCAGGGGCTGGAAAGATGCTCATCATTTAAGAGCACTAGCTGCCCTTTCAGAGGACCTGGGTTAGAGGCTCAGCACCTACATGGCAGCTCACAGCTGTCTGTAGCTCTAGTTCCAGGGGTTCCAGTGTCCTCTACCAGCCCCTGGCACCAGACACACATGCAGTAAAACACCCATACATATATATAATAATAAAAACTTTAACTATCTCCTTTAAAAAATCTGACTTGCCACAAAGCATGGTGGCACATATCACACACCTATAATTCTGTAAGTTAGACAAGAAAGACAGTTGTTCAAGTTGAGCTACATAAGTTGTTCAAGTTGAGCTACATAAGTAGTCCCTTTCTCAAACAAGCAAACAAACCAACAAACAAAAAGCATGACTTTTGAGTAGTTTCAAAAGTGAAAGACAATATAAATCATGCAGTGTCATTATTGTCTGTGACGCAGTCTTGGCAATTGAGGATGACTACTGTAGTTAGAAAAGAGCTCTCATGAGTATCAGAATGTGGAAGGAGATAGACCCTGATAGCTCAACAGCCTATCAGTATAGGAAGCCAGACTGCAAACTCTTAGGCTTGTTGCTTAAATTAGATGCTTGATTTACTGTACTTATGACATTCTGCCAAGATGAAAGGTATTTCAAGTATGATAATGAGAATCAGCGAGTGTGACAGAATGCTCACGCAGCACGCGTGAAGCTCCGGGTACAGGATCCAGTACCAGACATTGTGTGTGTGTCTGTGTGTGTGTGTCTGTGTGTGTGTGTATATATATATATATATATATATATATATATATATATATATATATATATAAACTTCATTTTACATATAGACTGTAGCAAATTTCATTATAGGGATTAGGGTAGAAACATCTGAAAACTGCAGTGAGTCTCTTCATAGTCCATCTAATACCTGTGGGATACACATAGCTGCAGGGTGTATGAAGTTGAACAGGGTCCTGGTTCTCTTAAGAGCTTAATTACTACCTGGATGTAACGTCAGAGATCTGACTATATTGAAATTGTAGAACATCATAAGTACAGAAGTGCTAAAGAAGATATTTCTTCTGAAGCATTAGAATGGTCTTAAGTTCTCTTGGTCATGGTAGCACATGCCTATAGTCCCAGCACTCAGGATGCTGACGGAAAGCAGATTGTTTGCAAGCTCAAAGTCACCTTGGGCTCCATAAATGACAGTATCTAAAAGGGAGGAGGGCTGTCAGGAGAGAAAAGACTTATTTTTACAGAAATTGAAGAGAGAAGTTCAGGGGATGGAGACAGGCAGGACAGGGTCATTACAAACAGAGGGCATTTTGATGAATCAGAAAGACAAGACCGCTCAGGTTGTTTTTTAACTGGTTAAACTGCAGAATACAGAGAATTGCAAATTAACGTAATCAAAGCATGCACTGTTGGCTATCTGACGAGGCTGCTGAAGTCGTGTCAGCATTTTGGGGTGGCAGCAACATGTTACAGCCAGTAGTGCAGGAAAGGCAAGGTTGGTGTGGTAATTTCTCTAGGAGAGCAGCCTTTCTCACTCTGGATTTAACTGGTAAGTTGTGTACTGCAAGCCTGAAGCGACTGGCTAGTGCGCACTCCTCATTAAAATAATCAGTGTTCAAAGATGGATTGTTGCCCTTCTGTATTTAGGAAGAAATCAGGGAAGTTTATCTTAGCATTCACCATGGAGGAATTTACAGCCTAGTTGAGGAGTGGAGGCATGACTGAGTAGAGTCAAACAAGCCAGAGAGGAACGGGTGCCATGGGGAGAGGGTGAGATTTGCCATGTGTGTGATGAGGAAAGGAGGAAAGCTCACCTGAGCTTAGAATGTTTAGACTCATGTATGGACTGGTGTTTGTGCTTGACCCTGCCCTTGATAGATGCTGTAGTAGCAGTGCAAACTCCACCAGGCACATGGGGGGGAGAGAAACAGGTTGCACATGGTTGTGGAGGCTGAGTGTTGCTAGGACCTGAAAGTGGATTAGTGTACCTCAGACAGTTGTTTGGTTTTTTCATTTTTTTCTTTTTTAAAATTTATTACATGTAAGTACACTGTAGCTGTCTTCAGACACTCCAGAAGAGGGCATCAGATCTTGTTACGAATGGTTGTGAGCCACCATATGGTTGCTGGGATTCGAACTTGGGACCTTTGGAAGAGCAGTCGGTGTTCTTACCTGCTGAGCCATCTCACCAGCCCTGGTTTTTCATTGTTAAAGGCAGTATACTTTCCTTTCTGTTTCAGGTACTGATAAAAATCCAGATTGCAGTGTAGATGACCATGCTGCAAGTGAACAAGACTCCGTACAGAGAAGTCCTTTGTCAGAAACGCTAGATGTGAAGCCTTCTGATATGACTCTACCCTTAGCGCTTCCACTTGGGACTGAGGACCACCACATGCTTCTGCCTGTCACGGATAGTCAGTCTCCTACATCAGACACACTGCTGAGGCCCACTGTGAATGGGTATTCGGAACCACAGTTGATTTTTTTACAACAGTTATATTGACTTTGAGGACATGGAGTTGCTAGGCCATCCTTGGCAGTAGACATGAACATGTCTGGTAAGGTGCATATTCATATTGAGCCCCACTCATCTGTGTGCCCGTTAGTCTTGGTTCACGGAAGTGAAAGCACCTGACACGGCATCCACCAGTGCTGGTTTTGGTCTTTGGCTTTCATTGTAAACAGCCAGCCTGGGAAGGAGAGCTTCCACGCACTAGCACTGTTTTGGGTGGGTCGGTTTTAGACGCTGTTAACGCTGCCTTAATTCCATCTTCACTCTGCATTGTAGACTTGTTTGTTCCTTAGGTAGAATCTGACCTGGGGTTTTTGTTCTCTCCTTGCTGTTTAAACAAAATTTACAGTAAGATCAACTTCAAAGTGTTTCTGTTTGTAAGCCCTGTGGACCAGGTTGGAAACTGTCGGAGAGATTCAAGCTCATGTTTATGTCTATGAAAATTTAGATACTAAGGAAGAATTGTGCTATTTATTAATATATTCCTTTAGAAGTAACTTTTCTAATGAAGCCAAACAAAGTATTTCTCCTAAAACCCAGAGAATGTGTGTAAATCTGTGCTCATTTAGAGTAAATTCAGTACTCTGGAGAAACCCAGTACTCAGATCAATTTTTGTTTGTGTTGAAACTATATTTTTTTAAATAGATATTTGGTGTTTTTAAGTGGTCAGAAGACAGTTTTGGAATTTGATTCATTTTATATTTTATTAGATTTGTAGATTATTGGAAGTGAATATATAACAAGTTTTGAAAATTTTTGATAAGCCTATCTTGTATCAGTTATGCACTTTTTAAAATAAATGTTCTAAAACGAATTTTCTAGATATAAAATACATACTAGAAATCACTTGGCTTCTAAATTTGATATATTACTTAGAAAAATCAAGAAACTTAAGTTGCATGCCTAAGGCAACACACATACACACAAATAAAATTAATATCCTAACTTCAATTATAAGCTATACTTTTGGATTATCAGTTTGTTTACCATTTTATATTTGAGTTTTCTATAAACCTGTGTTTTCAATTTTATAAATTAAACTGCGACTTTGGTTGTTGGCTGTAGCTTTATAGTGGTCCTTTCTGTTCCACTGGTGTAGAGAGCAACATCGCCCCTTCCTCCAGTCTGCTCCCTCTCTTCCCCTTTCACTGTTCTGCATATCAGTTGATTTCACTCTGCGTTTTAAGTGACAGTTTCCCAGTCAGTTCCTGTTGCTGATAAGTCCCGGTGACTGTTTCTCATCTCTGCCATCAATTAGTTAGGTCTCACTTGTTTTCAGGACTGCACCGGAACAGACTCACAGTGTTCACTGAGACTGTATTCTTCCATCATAATTCTCCCTTGGGGTCCAAGTCACACAACTAAGAAGACATACTAGGACCCTCACTCAGTTCTTGCCGACTGCAGGTGTCTTCCCATCTCTTAGAGCCATAGCATTTTCACAGTAAATTATGACCAGTGAGACTGACTTAACTGGAGAGAGTATAAAATACCACCTTTGTATAATAAACTTATTATTTAGCTAAGAAATCTGTGTGTATGTTAAATGAACATACTGAGTTTGAATAAAATTTGTAAGGTATAAAATGTTCAGCTAATCTTTCCTGGTTAAAGATCAATAAAATTTTACTGGAATATAACAAAACTGAAAGAAATTAAGACTCAACCCTTTTTAACAAGTTTGCCAAAGTGGAGGGGTTGGTTATGTTTAAATCACAGCTTCATTAATCCAAGCATATAATGAACATTTTTTCAAGTGCTGCAGTTAGGTGGGCATGCACATAACTATAATCACAGCACTCTGGAAAGCTAAGGCAAGATTAAACAGGATTCCAAAAGCCGCTGTCCCGATGTCTGTGCTATGTAAAGACAAAAGCCGTGCAGTCTCCTCGAATGTAATGATAGTCTTTTGTTTGTTTATCCCCTTTCAGCTCTATGCTGGTCTCACTTCACAGTCCAGAAGTCACAGTAGGACTTCTGTGTAACCGAAAGTGGCTTTGTCCTCCACATCCTCCTCCCGAATTCCCCAGGCGTGCTGCACAACCCCTAACAACACAACACCTAGCCACTCAGCCCTGAACTTGCTAACTAGCATTTGAAAGCTTCTAAATTGTTACTTTCTGCATTATTTCATATAAGTGGAACCTGAAATAGGTCAGATTGTCTTTTTCATTTGTATTACTTGCGTATCTAAAATTATTTTAAATTGATACTGTTTTAGTCATTTGCTCTTCCAGAGTTATTCGTGAAGAAAGCTCAAAGACTGAATATTGTCATTCTTTTAATACTATGCTGTTATTTATTCTAATGTGCATGCACTCTATGAATATCTGGGAATCATTCTAACACAAAGAATCCTTGAGGTAAGTTCTTTACCTATTTTGTTATGATGCAGTGTTTTAGCAAAGATTCTTAATTATTTAAGTATTATAGCAGGTTTTCAAACTCTTTTTTTAAAATGCTGAATATCTTAGAAAGTATTTTCTAATTTTGTTTTGTATTATTATTTTACTTTAGAACTAGCTTTTAAAGTTTTTAAAAAAGGAATTGTAGATTATATATTAAACAAAATTTGCTGTTAAATAGTATTCATGTTTAATTCCATAGGATCATTTCAGTGGACAATTTTAAAAGCTTTTTCAAGATTGAAGGTCTGTCAATTCTTTGAAAAAGTAGTTTATCACGTCTCTACATTTTAATCTTACAGAAATGGCACATATCCAAGCAGTTAAAGTAGGTAGTTAACGCTCTACACTAATTTTTAAAATATCCTGGGCTAATAGTTGTACTGTCTTTACTTCTGTCAGATTGGAGTTTAATAAGAATATCCATGCCCACTCCAGTTTACTCTGCTGAATCTGATGTTCTGGGGCAGATGTTTGATAGAGAAGCCTCACAGCAGATTTCACTATGGACCAAACACTGAGAGCTGCCTCCCAAGCATTGCTTGGTGCTCTGTCTTTGAGAAGCACTTAAAATGAAGTTCTGGAATATATATATCTTTTTATCATTTACCTGGAGATTTTTAATCTGCTATTGGGTTAAAAATACTACCAAATGAAAAGATTAATTCTGCATTTTCACTCACTATTTTGAATAACAATGAAATTGAGCTATTAGGACATTGATTTCTTTGTTTCTTTTTTACTTGAGACGGGTTTTATTATGTATCACTATGTTGAGATTGGATTTATTAAATAGCCTAAGTGTGGAGTTCACAGTAATCGTGCTGCCTCCGACTCGTGTGTCCTGGCTTACAGCTGTGTGCCACCACTCTCTACATTAATCTCTTGAGACATGATGTAATCTTCTTTTGCCTTCTTCAACCCCTGCCCCTGCTTATTGACAAAAGATTCGCTGTATTTAAGGATTTATCATATAAACTTAGTGCCTGCCAGGAAATGTACAAAAATAACTCTGTCCACTTGAAGGGAGGCGAGAAAGCCAAGATCAGTAGCTGTAAAATAAGTAGAAATGCTGAGTGGTGTCTCACAGGAAGTTCAGAAAGGAAATGTGAGCTGTCAGGAGTAGTGGGTGGAGAGAAAAAGGGCCATTGTTCACCTGGGTAGACAAAGAAAGTGACTGAGGGAAGTTACATGTGGCTGTTACGAGGTAGGCAGAATGCAGAAAGTATCTAAAGAAATGTATAACCCAGTAGCCCTGCTGACTTACTGAAATGTACAGCATGAATTTGCTAGGCTACATTTATAGCCCACGTGGTCACATCCTACCATAGTTGATGGCTGAAAGGCAGAAATTAGACTCCCAGGTTTGTAACATGATTCCATACCAGTGACGTCAGCTGACTTACTGAAGAGAAGCAGTTCTTAGGCAGACTGCTGGTCATATTCTCAAGAATTTGAGCTGTGGAATGCTGCAATGTTAACTAAGGTGTAAATGAAAAGGTCCTTCGGAATTGGTCGGGAAGTCAGTGAGCAAAGTAAAGAGAACTGGATAAAGCTGGTGTTTTAAGCAAAGGATCATGTCTTAGACCAGTAAACTCGAAAACACAGGGACACCGTTTCATACAACAGTATGGAAATGAGCCTGTGGAGGTCAGGATTGTCAGGGGGTTATATATCTTTCCATACATTGTATTCTGGTCATTCTTTTCCCTTCCCCCAACTCCTCCCAGATCCTCTACACTTCCCCACCCATACCCAACTCCCGACTGACTCTCTCTCTCTCTCTCTCTCTCTCTCTCTTTTTTTTTTT
>NC_034593.1:25315693-25321373 GCF_900095145.1 Mus pahari
GAGTGCTGGGATTAAAGGCATGCGCCACCACGCCCGGCTTCTTTCTCTCTCTTTAAAAAACAAACAGGCAAACAAACAAAGACCAGTCAGACAGAAAGGACTGAAAAAAGCAATCTAAGACAGTCTACAAAAATACCATCGAGTTCTTTTTGTGTTGGCTATAGGGCATGAGGCCTGTCCTAAAGTGTGGCTAATATATTGAGCTATATTCTACTGGAAAAACTAATTTTTCCTTCACAAGTAAATGTGGATAGCAGATAGCTTCTTGGTGAGTGGTTGGAGCCTAGATCTATTTCCCTCTGTCCCCACTGGGACCCTGTCTGACTTTAACTTATGCAGGCTCTGGGTGTGCTACCACAGCCTCTGAATTCTTACCTCTGTACCTCAGTCCTATTGTATCTGGAGGACACTAGTCTCTTGGAGTCCTCCATCCCCTCTGGCTCTTACAATCTTTCTGTCCTCTTCAACATGGCTCCCTGAGCCTTAACAGGTGGGTTTGATGAAGACATCCCATTTAGGACTGTGGTCCAAAATCCCGTTGTCCATTTGTGGGTCTCTGTGTTAGTTTGCAACTTCTTCAAGAAGCAGCTTCTCTGATGATGGCTGAGTGATATAAGATGCACTGACATATGGGGTGGCAGTCGAATGTTGTTAGAAACCATTTTATTGCTATGTTTCTTTAACAGAACCATAATATTTGGGTTTACCTTGGGCCCATGGCCTGTCTCAAGTTGTGTCAGGCATAAATTCCATCTTATGAAGTGGGTCTTAAATCAGTGGTTCACAACTTTACCAATGCTATGATCCTTTACTGCAGTTCCTCGTGTTGTGGTGACCCCCAACTATAAAATTATTTTGTTGCTACTTCATTCAATTTTGCTGTTATGAATTATAATGTGTTTTTTGATGGTCTTAGGAAACCCCTGTGAGAGGGTCATTTGGCCCCAAAGAGGTTGCAGCTCACAAGATGAGAACTGTCAGCGTAATGGGTTTCTCCTCACTCTGTGCCACGATTGCACTACCGTACCGTGCAGACAGGCTACTGCTGGAGATCAAAGGTTTTGCCTGTTTGGGTCACCTTTCTCCTCAAGTCGTGTGCAGAGTACCTTAAAGCCTCTAGTCAGGCACCAGCTAGGCTTGTGTTCCATGAGATATATGTCTTCTTCACCAGTAGGGTCTTACCATCAGTTTGTGGAGAGCAATCAGTAGTCTTTGGCAATAGCTTGAATTGTTTGAGGGTCTCCATGGGGCCCTTTGGACAACACTGAATTAGGTGTGACCCAGTCCTGGCGCTGGAGGTTTCACTTGGTGGTGGAAAATGTCTCGCTGGAGCATTGTCTAGTTGGGGGAGTGCTTTTAGATTTCTTTGACATAGGTATATATTTTAGAAGCTTCTACAGTAGTGGGTTTCCAAATGCCTCCGGTGTTGGTTGTCCCTCACCATACTAGCTTCTTGATCCTCTCCTCACCCTTTGCTCTTTACCCTCTACTTTAGTCATGTTCTACCTCCTTCTCTTAATGGTGTGTTCTCTTCCCCTCCTTAGATCCTCTCCTCTCCCACTCGTCCCCTACTAGGTACCTCTGGTTCTGTGAAAATATATATATATATCTCACAGGCTTTAAAGCTGACATCCACATAATATCAGTCAGGGTTCTCCAGAAAAACAAGTGATAGAATGACTGTGTGTGTGATTTATTTGAGTGGCTTATAAGTTTTGATCAATAATGTCTATCTTGGAATCCCCAAAAAAGTAGGCTCTAATACCAGTAAAGGAATGAAGTTGCCAGCAAGAACAAGGGCAAGCAGGCACAAAAGCAAAATCACTTTCTTCCTTGTCCTTTATATGAGCTGTCACTTGGTAGTGTGACCCAGATTTAAGGTGGGTCTTCTGACTTCAGTGAGCCAATCAAGAAAAACCCCTCATGGGTGTGGTCACCCATGAGCTCTAGTTAATTTCAGATGTAGTCAAGTTGACCAGAATAGCAGTCATAACATGTAAGGTAAAACATACCTCTTTGGTCTTTTGAAAGTAAAGTGTAAGTTAACTCACTGGGATTTTTTTTCTAACATGGGAATTTCATAATTTTAACAGCTATACAGTATTTTCATTGTCCGTGGTTGAGTAAATGTCTCTGTAGTAAGACAGAGTCTCCTTTGGGTATATGCCCAAAAGTTACTACTTGGTCTTGAGGTATATCTGCAGCCTCCCGAGGAACCATCACACTGATTTCATAGTAATTGTCAAAAGGTTGCCCTCCCACCAGCAATGAGTGATGTTCCTCTTATCCCCCACATCCTCATCAGGATGAGCTGCCATTTGTTTTATTGATCTTGCCTGTTCTGACTGCTGTAAGATGTAATCCCCAAAGTCGTTTCAGTTTGCATCTCCCCGATGACTAAGGGTGTTTAGAATTTCGTTGTTTCTCAGCCATTGCTGTACACTTAATTTTGCTTTCAGAGTTGAAGCATTATTAGTATATGATCTGTGACTATAATCAGCTATATTTAAGCAGGATCTTAAAAGATGATTGCTACGTCATATATTGTATTTATACAGTGTAAGATGTACAGAGGAAGAGGAGTTAGCCTGCATAACTTCCCTAAGGGTAAGTCTGGAGAAGAAATTGCTTCTTCACCTACTCTCAGGCTCATCTTTTGGAAGCCTGCTTTCTTTTATTTCTCAGATGGAATCCAAATGTATGAAGGAGCCTTGATGATATAATGGCATCAGAATACATGGAGCTAAGCATTCTGCTGGCCTCTGAGGCAGTAAATAATGGCCTGTCACATTGTGTCATCAAACTTTCCCTACCGTTGTCAGAACCAGTAGTTGTCTGCTAAGCTGGCCTCACCTCAGTTAAGTGTGGACATGTGTTACCATAAAGACTCAGGTGGTAGGAGCCCAGGATAGGTGCACACACAGAATGGTCACATGGCTCCCGCTGCAGGCTCAGACAGACTCACTGCTGGTCCTTCAGCCATCTTCTACACTTCCTCTTGGAAGAAAATAGGAGCCTACGGTAGCACAAGGAGTAGACTGAGAAAGCAACGTGCATTGCTGAGGGAGTTGAATGTATAATCCTGAAAGGCCATCTCCTTCCAGAACCCTGTAGACTCTTACCCAGCAGAGGATGGAGTGCTGTCTGGAGGCAGTGAGCGGCAGACTACACTTATGCTGACTACCACGGGGGATGCTCATCAGCATTGAATCAAGCAGAGCCAGGCGCAGGAAGGACAGCTGGACTCAAGATAGTCGTTGTCTGTGCCAGGAAACTTTATTTCCTTGTTTTTGTGAAATTGTTACCACCTAACTGTAATGCCTAAACATCTATGTGGAATACTTTTTGACTTCTGAGCTTTGATCTCTCTCAAAATCCACTGGAAATTTGCCAGCTACAAAGCAAATCTGCCATATCATTTGCTTAAGATATCTGTAGTGACATGACTTTTTTATTTTTATGTTCGTTTTTCATTACAAAAAGAACTACTATGTTTCTGTGCTTTGTTTCAGGGTTGATATTTTAGTCTCTATGTTAAGAATCAGTTTTTTCTCAACAAGAGCACATAACACAAAATTTTATACTTTGATAAAAATAACTTGTTCTGATTTACAAAAGAAAAAAATAGTCTACAAAATACTAGTCTCTAAAAGTGTTGAGATGGATGTGTGAAAACTGTTTTCAAGCATCTTTCTTATAGATGTTCGCCCACAGGAACAAGAGCAAAGCCTGCAGAAGATGATGGCATGTAAGTTTCTCCGTAATCCGGTGTCCAGTAATAATGTCTTTTAAGGCCATTGGAGACTTCTGAAAGGTAGATATGTTCGTCCACCATATACGGTTCCACATCTGTATCATCTGGCTTTAGTCGGCCACTCTTTATCAAATCTGAGTATGCCTAGAATTTTTAGAAAAAGAAAAAAACAGTCATTAAGAATAATTCAGTTAGCCAGGCATGGTGGTGCACGCCTTTAATCCCAGCACTCGGGAGACAGAGGCAGGCAGATNTCTGAGTTCAAGGACAGCCTGGTCTACAAAGTGAGTTCCAGGACAGCCTGGGCTATACAGAGAAACCCTGTCTCAAAAAAAACAATACAAAACAAAAAAACAAAAAAACAAAAAAAAAGAATAATTCAGTTTATAGTGATTGTTAAACAAAGATTCAATTTAACTTATTTTCTAGGTTAAAATAAAGTACTCTTAATAATTTTGCTGAGTTTTAGTATTCCAGTTATTATAGGTAAATTGTTAATTTATACATAATGAAAATATAATATTATAAAACCAATTTTTTAAGTTTTAACATATGAGGCATGTTTTTCATATGTAAATCCTTTTGTGAATCTGAGTTAAACTTCAGTAATACCCTGGTTGTGGCTGATGGTCAGATTTTTCATGTACTCTTAAGTACTCACTGTACTTAAGTAGTATTGGGGAGAGTGGAGACTTTATGTGTTGGTGCATGCCTGTATTTTAAGCATGCAGAACTCCTGAAGTGAGAGGACGGTTGAATTCAAGACCAGCTGAGCTGTATTCCTCTTCTGTCAAATCTGATGATCAGTAGGGACTCATATCTCAAAACAAACAAACAGCTCCATATGGAAATTAATGAATCCCTTGAAGTCTATATGGAAGTTTAGATTTAAAAAAAGAATTCCACTGGGCCAGCACCCTGAGCAGACCTTGGGCACGAACTCTGCAGCCAGCCCCACAACACCCAGAGGCAGCTCCACTCCCAGGCACTCTAACTCGCCCAGGATCAGAGATCCCAGGATCCCAGGAGCTTGGTCACACCAGGATCTCAAGGTCCCAAAGGTAGCTTGACTCCCAGGAGCTCAGACACTCCCAGAATATCAGGATTATAGGATCCCAGAAGCCCAGGATCACAGAGACAGCTTGACTTGGAGGAGTTCTAACACAACCAGGATCACAGGAAGGACAGGCTCCAGTCAGACATAGCCAGGGCAGGTAGCACTAGAGATAACCAGATGGCAGGAGGCAAACATAAGAACATAAGCAACAGAAACCAAGGTTGGCATCATCAGAACCCAATTCTCCCACCACACCAAATCCTGGATAGCCCCAACACACCAGAAAAGCAAGATTCAGATCTAAAAATCACTTCTCATGATGATGATAAAGAACATTAAGAGGGACATAAATAACTCCCTTAAAGAAATACAGGAGAACATAGGTAAACAGCTAGAAGCCCTTGAAGAAACACAAAAATCCCTTAAAGAGTTAAAGGAAAACACATTCAAACAGGTAAAGGAAAGGAACAAAACCATCCAGGATCTAAAAGTGGAGCTAGAAACAATAAAGAAATCACAAAGGGAGACAACCCTGGAGTTAGAAAACCTAGGAAAGAGCTCAAGAGTCATAAATGCAAGCATCACCAACAGAATACAAGAGAGAGAAGAGAGAATCTCAGGTACAGAAGATACCATAGAAAACATTGTTGACATACAGTGAAAGAAAATGCAAAATGCAAAAGGCTCCTAACCCAAAACATCCAGGAAATCCAGGACACATGAGAAGACCAAACCTAAGGATAATAGGTATAGAAGAGAGTGAAGATTCCCAACTTAAAAAGGACCAGTAAATATCTTCAACAAAATTATAGAAGAAAACTTCCCCAACCTAAAGAAAGAGATGCCCATGAACATATAAGAAGCCTACA
>NC_034593.1:25321384-25348096 GCF_900095145.1 Mus pahari
AAAATTAACAGGAAGTAATCACTTTTCCTTAATATCTCTTAATATGAAAATATTACCAACATATCCTAATTGATTGAAATTCGAAATTATGAGGAAATAGAAATTTTTCGGCTGTCATTCCATGGTCTCTCTAATTTGGTAATGGGAGAAATAGGTCCAATATTGTGCAATCCATATACACTTTCTGCATGTTTGTACATGACAGGGTTTTGCTGTGTGCCACATAATGGTCTTAAAATCATGCTTCTTCTANCTCAGNCTCTCTATTAGTAGGANTGTTTATTTGATGTTTTTACACTATAGTATGATTTCAGAACAGCTTACATATTGCAAACTTATTTATACAGCCAAAAGAAATGTAGGCAATTAATTTGGGAGGTGGTTTGTACGAAAGCAGCAAAAAGTGAGACTGAAGTCTTTGCTTGATATTCATAATTATTGTATTAATTTTGAAGAAAGGGACTTTATAAGTTACTCTTATTCTGAGATGAATGCTTTTCAAAATCATCACAGTCAATGAACCAGAATCTTACCCTCACCTAATGTCTGTGCCACCCTCCAAGCAGGACCATTGTTCATTGAAACAGTTGATGAGTATGTTAATACACATACCATCTCTTAAATGAATGTAACCTATTCCCTGTGGGCTGAGAATGACGACAATCACTCAGGTCAAGTAGGTTTGACTGTAGCATGAAATCTGTATCCAAAAATCGTGCCTATAATTCAACTGTCAACTCTTAGCTTATCTACTAAGGAGGTAAAATCCTTTGGTGATGTGAGGGACATTCAAGTACAGCCTTATTACAGTGAACCCCAGTGTCCAAAAACTGTTCTTATCTTGTGTTTGTACCACAGTAAGAGCCAAGATTTTAAGCTCTACTAAAAATAAAACAAAAGACTTTATTTATGTTCATTAAGAAAAACTAATAGTGATATATTATTTTAAAATATCATACAGTTAACATATTTGGAGTTATCTAAAATTTATGTTGAGAAGAACGTATGTATTTTTAGTATTGCTGTAGACAAACATCTACATAAGACTGTTCAATTGATTGTTTTATATCAAACAACTTTTATAATACTCATTTTTATTGTTACAATATTTTATAAATTTTAAAGAATATGATAAAAATGAAAGGTATTGCAGGTTTTGAGGGGGGGCTCTCCGGGAAGAGTTGGGGTACAAAAGGGAAAGAAGAATGTGATGTAAATCTATTTACTCAAAATATGTTTTTAAATGTTAACGAATTGAAATTGTGTATCTTTTCTCATCATAATGCAATAAAACTTTAAAAAAAAGAATTCCACAGTGACCTTTTTTTTTTTGAAAACTTGTAGAATTTTCTTTGTGTATCCCTATGGCTTCTTGGTGTGTATGCTAAGGGTGTCACATACACTTGCGAGCTGCTTTGTTAATACAGTTACCATTGTAGAGGGGAAAAACAGGCAGAAATTTCAATGTGGAAAGACTTCCAAGCTTTGGCTTATCGTCTGTTATAGCTTTCCAATATCTTAGATCTAGAGTCTGTATACAGCTTGCGCTGTGTGGGCGTTTCTCTGAAAGCTATGGGTCCTTGTGTAGGGAAGTACATACTTTATATTTAGTCAATCCTTTTTTTCTTCTCTCTTTTCAAATGGAAGCTTTTTGTCACTTTGCTTTCTGTCCCTAAAGTAGTATATGATTTTTGGCAGCTCAGGGAACTTTCTCCAAAGTTGACGTCATACTCAGACACAAAGCAGGTCTCAACAGATACAAGAAAGTTTGAAGTAACATCCTGCATCCTATCTGAGCACCACAGATTAAAGCTAGATATTACAACAGAACGTTTGCAAACTCTTGGAAATTAAACAACTTACTACAAATAAAACATAGGTCAAGACATATCAAAAAGGAAGTTAAAAACTTTTTGGAACTGAATGAAATTGAAAGCACAACATGCTCTATGATACAATGAAGACTGTTCTAAATGGTAAGTTCATAGCACTAAATGCCTATATCAAAAATTGAAGAGACCTCCTATTTATAACTTAATGGCACACCTTAAAGTTCTAGATCAAAAAACAAAAACCAAAACCATTCAGAAGGACTAGATAGCAGGAAACAATCAAATTCAGGGTTGAAACCAATAAAATACAGACAGCAGCTAATACAGAGGCACAATGAGACAGAGCTGGTTCTTTAAGAAGACAAGGTGGACAAACCCTTATCCAAATTAAAAGGTACAGAGAGAAAATCCAAATTAATAAAATTCGAGACAAGAAGAGGACCAACAGACACTGAGTTAATCCAGAGAATCATAAGAACATACTTTAAAAATCTGTGCTGCACCAAATTGGAACATTTAAAAGAAGTGGAGTGTGTGTGTGTGCGCGCGCACGCATGCCCGCGCGCGCGCGCACACACACAAGTTTCACAGCTAGTACAGTGTCTCTCTGATTTCTCAACTTGACACATTAGGAACTTTACTACATTGATATATATCACCTACCAAAGTTAAATCAAGATCAGAAAGGCAATTTAATTAGACCCCTAGTAAGATAGAAGCAGTAATTAAAGTCTTCCAAGCAGAACCTGGAGAGATGGTCCATCAGTTAAGAGCACTGGCTACTCTTCTAGAAGTCCTGAGTTCAGTTCCCAGCATCCACATGCCAGCTTACAACCAGCCGTAACTGTAGTCTCACAGTATCCAGTGCCCTCTTCTGCTGTATACATGCAGACTAAATAACCATATACAAAAAAATATGTTTTCCAATCCAAAAAAGCCCAGGGCCAGATGGATTTAGCACAGAATTCTACCAGACTTCAAAGAACTAATGCCAATATTCCAACCATTCCACAAAATAGGACCATAAGGTTCTCTACCCAATTCATTCTATGAGGACACAATTACTCTAAGACCTAAATAACAAAGAGAATTACAAGTCACGTTCCCTTATCAACATACATGCAAAAATTCTCAATAAAATACCTGCAAACCAAATTCAAGAACAAACCTATAGGATCATGTATCATGATGAAGGCAGCTTCAGCCCAGAGACACAAGGATGTTCCAACATGCACAAAGTATTATGACTTAGGATTTTCATACACAAACACTTAAGTGTTACAGTGCTAGTACAATGTCTCTCTGATTCCCCAACTTGATGCATTAGGAACTTTATATCAGCTCAGTTGTGTTTTTTTTTCATTTGGAGGAATTGGACATTTGTGTGGCTCAGTGATTAGTGTATGGCATCTAATCTTCCCTAGTAGCTGCTTACAGGTTTAATAACTGCCCAGAGTATAGTATATTTCTATTATTTGAAATCATTTATCAAATTAACTTACAAATATCTGAGAAAAGCACCACAAAGGCCAGAACTAAAATCACTTACCACACAAGTATCCTCATCAAATTTGTTTCCCCAAATGTAGATATTGGACAGTACAAGGTTTGTCTTCATTGACTGGGAAAGTGCAACAAGCCCTTCTCCTTCTATCTTGTTGCTGACTACAGATAATCTGTAGGAAAACAGTAATGAAGTTCTGAAGTCCCACAAAGTGCTGATTAAGTCAGCATTAACATTTATTAAATCCAGTTTACTAAAATGTTTTAATGTAATAGTCCAAATATTGGCTCTGTTCATTCTGTAATCCAAGGAATCTGTTTTCTTATTGAATGTGTCATGTACCTAGAAAAGGTGCCTTTTCTATGAAATTGCCTCTCTCTCCTCTCTCCTCTCTCCTCTCTCTCTCCTCTCCTCTCCCCTCTCCCCTCTCTCCCCTCTCTCCCCCCTCTCCCCTCTCCCCTCTCCCCTCTTCCCTCTCCTTCTCTCTCCTCTCTCTCTCTCTCCCTGCTTGTGGACGTTGTACATCGTGGTGCGCACTAGGCTCCGCACCACGATGTACAACGTCCACAAGCAGCCTCTCTCCCCTCTCTCCCCCCTCTCACTCCACATGCTCACTAATATCCTCTCTCTCTATCTCTATCTCTCTCTCTCTCTCTCTCTCTCTCTCTCTCTCATCCTAGTGCTTGAAAGGCAAAAGCAGCTGAATGTTTAAGTGCAAGGACAGCCTAGTCTATAAAGTGTCTTCTAGGACAGTTGGGGTTACCCAGAGAAACCCTTGTCTTAAAAATAAAACCAGACAAAACCCAAGGTGTATTCATGTATTTGGGTGCTTTGTCTGCATGTATGGATACACACCAGAAGGGGGCATTGGATCCTATTACAGATGGTTGTGAGCCACCATGTGGTTGCTGGAAACTGAACTCAGGACCTCTGGAAGAGCAGTCAGTGCTTTTAACCACTGAGCCATCCCTCCAACCTCTATTTGGTAAATGTTTGAGTAGATTACAAATATAGGTATTGTGTTAAGTGCTTAAGAATTTCTTTTTTAAAAAAAGATTTATTTATTATAAGTACACTGTAAGTACACCGTAGCTGTCTTTAGACACACCAGAAGAGTGCATCAGATCTCATTATGGGTAGCTGAGAGCCACCATGTGGTTGCTGGGACTTGAACTCAGGACCTTCAGAAGAGCTGTCAGCACTCTTACCCGCTGAGCCATCTGGCCAGCCGGCTTATGAATTTCTTGTTAAGAGTTTGGGATAAATAAGTTTTGGGTGTTGGAGAGATGGCTCAGCAGTTAAGAGTAATTGCAGCTCTTACAGAGGATCCAAGATCTGTTCACAGCACACACTAAGGCAGCTAACAACCATCTTTAACTCCAGTTTGAGGAGATCTGATTTCTTCTTCTGGATTCTGTGTGCACAAATTCAGTGCATGTACAAACAAGCAAGTAAATTCACATATGCATAAATAAGAAGAGAAAGATTTTTCTATGAACTCAAATATACAAATATCCTATTAGATTCACAATTTTTAAAAGATACAACTTAGAATTTTGTAGTTATTTTGATTGAGTATTAAAAAAAAAAAAAAAAACAACCATACTAACGCTTTAAGACTCCTGTTGTGGGAAGTTAGAGTTTCACTGAGGTACTTTGCGCCTGCAGTTTCTATTCTGTTAAAAGAAAGATCTAGTACTTCCAGAGTAGTATTGCTTTTTAGGACATCAGCCAAAAACACCATTCCATCACGAGTTATTTTATTGCTGGGGAGGAAGCAGATTTAGCAATATTTTAAAAACACTAAATATTATTCTTACATTCATAAGGTATTTGAAAACATTTAGTAAGCTTTCTATTTTAGTTTGCTCAACTTCCAAGGATGAAAATTCACCATGAAATAATGCTCTCATCTGGCTGCCAATCAAGTTATTACAGACATATCACAGTATAAGCTAACCTATTAAATCCGACATCTGAGAATAAAATCTCGTCAACAAGTTATAATTTCCAGTTAGAACTGAAAGTAATATCTAACGAGCATGTCTTGCATACTGTGAATACTTATGTATATTATCCCCGAGACAGTCTCTGCATGATTATGTAAATTACCACTTACCAGCTGACATCAAGGTAGCGTAGGCTACTGTTCAGATACAGTGCATTGCATAACTGCTGTAAACCAAAATTTTTCAGGCCATGTTTGCATATATGTAGTTCAACAAGGACATGATTTTGTTTCAACATGTGGCCAATGTGGACTGTAAACTCTTCCTAAATATAGATAAAATTCTTGTTTTTTTATTTTGAAGTATTACATGTCCATTTTAAAAGCATACATTTTCTTAAAGTTGGTACAGGGTCTCATTATGTAGCTCAGGTTGGCCTCAGTCTTGACTCAGTTGCCCTAGCCTCCAGAGGGCAGGTGTTACAGGCTCATCTGACCTTAAATTAGCTTGTTAGGAATATTGATGTTAAGACTCTTAGTCTAGGGCTGGAAATACGGCTCACTGGGTAGTGCGGACCTGAGTTCAAATTCCCACTGTCCATTTGGAAGCTAGGCACAGCCACAAATTCCTGGAACTTCATTGTTAGCTCCTCGGGCAGCTCTTGGGAGCTCATGCCCAGTTAGCTTAATACAAACAAGGAACTTTATGTTCATGAGAGGCCCTGTCTGAAGGCAATAATGCAGGGCGACACTAAAACCCCTGACTGCCTCCTCTAATCTCTGCATGCACCCTTATTAGGCACAGACACACATTGGCCCCAACAACAACAACAAAAGAGTCTAACATTCTGTGTACCTTTAAAAAAAGTAATAACAAAACCATTATCGCTGCCTCAAATCATATCATACACACATGAGTGCGTGAGTGCATGCATACGTGTGTAACAAAGACTGGGTCTCACCATGTAGCCTGGGCTGGCCTGGGAACTCATCCTCCCTCAGCCACTCTACCACCATGTGTAGGATGTGTACAAAGGAAACATGGACGTCTTAGAAACAGCAGAAACTTGTAAAACTCAGTAACTAAGTGACTTCTAAAAAAATAATTTGGTTTACAATGACAATAATAGTTACTTAAAAAGGAAAACCAGCAAAGTTGTTTGTTATATCTCATTTCTCTAAACCTTCTCAATTACCTCTCTATGCCTTTGTCAGTGATCATTCCGATGGCTTAAGACAAGACACGGAGACATCTGCCTTCTTGTTTAAAGTTTCCTAAGCCATGGTATAAGCCCAATGTCGGCTGTTTTAATCATCTGTTATACTGTTATGACTGAATCATTACATCTTTGCATGCATAGCAGTTTGGCAAGTTTGAACTTGACCCCTTCTATAGATTAAGGGTCTTGTTGGAGGCAGATGAAAATGTGGCTGCTTTCTTCACAGTCTTTTGTGGGGGATTCTTCTCTTTAAAAAAAAAAATAAGAACTTAGGTTGGCAAAATGGCTCAGTGTTAAGAAAGCTCCTCTGCCAAGCTCCTGATGACCTGAGTTAAATTTCTGGGTCCCCCTGGTGGAAGAATAGAACCAATTTCTTTTGTGTCTTCACACAGGTTTTACCCAGAACCCAAGCTTCATAAACTTGCTGCTTAAGTAACAGTAGCTAAATGCATGCGAGTCACCAAGAAGTGACATAGTTATACTTTCCCTTTAATACTTTTCACTTAAGAAGCTACAATTTTCTAAAATTAGGACAATTCTAAGAATGCAGTGTATCCCTGCACTATAAACTCTAATAGGACCTAAGTCTTAATGCCATGGGCATTGAATACAGACCTGTTCTCCATACAGTATAGGCCGGTTCAGGTTTATTCCCTTGATTGCTTGGTTTTGAGTTAGTACTGTAGAAAATGCTATCACACATTGCAGTCCCTACAAACAGGTAAATCCATTAAGCAGGTTGACAGTGTATTAACCTTAACATTGCAATTTCAAGTTAGTTAGCTGAGTTCTGATAAAATTATACAAAAGTTAAAACATCTCTTCCTAGAAGTGTATTGTTACTATGAGCCTGCATAGGGGTTTCTTAACATTTCAGTGGGGGTTCCTAGGGCGTCTCTGGGCTTGCTCCTCAGTCCTTTAGGTTTTCCCAAATGAAGAGGCAGACCTGTGGATTCCAGCGAAGTCTCACATACTTATATCCTTGTGCAATCAGTCTTTTATATTTGGTTTTAATCTTCTCTCATATAATACATCCCGACCACGGGTTCCCCTCTCCACCCCTCGCAGTCTCCCTCCACCTCCCATCCCCCACAGATTCACTCCTCAGTTTCCCTTCAGAGAAGAGCAGTGTGTGCTACTGAGGTTATTAAACACATTTTCCACAGCTGCTTCAGGTCTCTCCCGACATCTGATTGCAGAGCCTTTCCTCCCTCATGTTTGTGACAGACACCAACGAATACACACACGAATACATTCACACTAGTAAATGGCTTTCTCTTGATGCTAATCATCCAGTTGATCGTTAAGTTGGGACTCTTTCTGCCTCCAAACAGTGTCTCCAGTTAGTTGGACTCTGAATGTTCCTGTGACTGTTACTCCACCCGAGGCCACCTCCTCTCAACCGGATGTTAGCAGTGGCTACCCCAGTGGCCTGTTGGCTGCTTGCTGCCCTCCACCTCACATAAACTAACAGTCTTTGAAAAACATCGATCAGATCCAAGTCCCCTCAGCTTTAAGCCTTTTTATGATTAGGCATTTGTATCAAATTCCTCCCCCCACCCACCATGATCTGTCCACATAACCTTGCGTGAACCTCTGTTCTTGGGTACTCAGATTCTGCTCACACAGTCTCCTCCCTGGCTTGCCATAGCTCGCCATGGAGGAAGTTTACTATTGTCTTACTGTTCAGTTAAAATCATCCCGCTAATTTGGGTTTTACTTTTCGCAGTACTGAGGTTTTCACCCTTGGATATACTGGGCATGGACTCGTACTTGCCTAGCCCACTTTAATTTTTCTTTTCTTTTTAGACAGGGTCTTGCTCAATTGTCCAGGCTGGTTTTTAATTCATTCTGCAACCCTTAGGCTTCTTGAAGCCTAATTATTACCTCCTCTCCAACATCAGAGTAATAGGTTTTCTTTAAAGCACTTTTCTCTGTTAGTTGACATTTCCCCCAAGTGAACTACAAGCCTTGTGAGGGCAGAGACCATCTCAGATTTACTGTTGCAACCTTTGAGGGTCTTGCAAGTGGTTGCTGTCAGTAAGCAATCCACGCTGGCCCACTGCTACCCAGAGTTGCAATAGCAGCAGCTTCCTTTTGAACCAGTCCTTCCAAGCCATTGCAGACTTCGTGTCCTACGTATTTGATTCATCCGAGGTTGTAGGATGGATTTAAAGGTCTCAAGACTTGAAAGTGTATGATCAAGAAAGTGAGATTTAGAATTTGAAGACAAGCGAAACACCTGGAGATCTCCTCATCTGGTGGATGGAGGCGCCTAGCCACTTTTAGAATCCTCACAGCTTCCATGGTGCAGCCTACTCACTGGAAATATTTTCTGTCAGAAGATATCTATGTTAGCACTGATGAGGCGATGTTTGTATGATGTGAACAAGCAAGGTCAGATGAGTTATGTGTAGAGTTTAGAAATGTCTTTATTGTGCTAGTTATCTAATATTGTCGATGAGAATCTTTTGATTTTATGTGTGCAAGTGCCTTGCCTTCATGTGGGTCTGTGCACCATGTGAATGTAGTGCCCACCAGGCCAGAAGGGGGCATCAGGTCCCCTAGAATTGGAGTTACAGAGAGTTGTGAGCGGCCAAATGGGTGCTGGTAACCAAACCAGGTCCTCTGTAAGAGCAGTAAATGCTTTTAACTGCTGGGCCATCTCTACAGTCCCTGTCATTTGATTTTGTTAACAGTCTATATTATTATGGGAACAGAAAATCTCATTTCCCACCAGGGCAGAGTAACCATTAATAAATTGTCTTGTCAGGGTAGCAGCATATGTGTGCGATCCCAGCACTTGGAAGATGGAGGTAGAACTGTGGGTTCAAGCTAGCTTGGGCAACATGCCAGGACCTTTTTGCAAAAACAAACAGCAAACTTTATCATCATCTGCCCGCCATCTTGAGCAGCTCTCTGTACGGCCTTCTGGGAGAACGAACACCCCGCCACCCAGGTGGTTTTCCTATTAACCGACTTCCTCACCAGGTCACAGTCGCCCAGATCCAGTTTCTCCAGGGTTGAGTTCATCTGGAGCATCTCAGCAAAAAGCATGCCACCTGTGTTCTCAATCTTATTTCCCGTCATTCTCAGATACTTAAGAGTTTTGTTTTTCTGGAAAAGAAAAAAGAATCAAACCAAGCAAAGTTTCATGACTTAAACTTGAATCCATGAAATTCTCCCTCGATTAAGTGAGTCAGAAGGTTGTATGACTATTTGCAAACTCAGTTTTATAGAGAGAGAGCAAGATATATTCTGTAAAAGTAACGTCCAATTTCTCATAATAGCTAAATCTTTTAATAGAAAGAATGGTCAAGGGCTGGAGAGAGGACTCAGTTTAAGAGCACTGACTGCTCTTCTGGAGGTCATGAGTTCAAATCCCAGCAACCATATGGTGGCTCACAACCATCCATAATGAGAAACAAACAACAACAACAACAAAAACCCTATGGGCCAGAGTAAGCGGGCCCAGAGCAAGAGGGAGAAGGGAAGGAGGAAGGGGGAAGGGGGAAGGGTGGTGGGAAGAAAAATATATTACTGAGGTGAAGTTCACATAGCAAGAGGTGACTATTCTAAAGAGTTCAATGGCATTTACTTCCTTCAGCTAGTTCCAAAATCCATCCCATCGTCCCCAAAAGTCCTGTGTCCAGCTGTCATTCCCTAGTTGCACAGTACTTGTGTGTGTTTGTGTGTGTGTGTGTATGTGTGTGTGTATGTGTGTGTGTTTGTGTGTGTTTGTGTGTGTGTATGTGTGTGTGTGTATGTGTGTGTGGCGGGGTGTGTGTACTTGAGGTGGGGATCAAAACCAGGGCCTCACATGTGCTAGGCAAATGTCCTGTCATTCATCTACATCCCCAAATCTCAATTTTTTCATTTATTTTTAAGCAAGCAGAGCAAGCCAGTAAACCGGTGGCCTCTGCATCAGCCCCTGCCTTGAGTTCCTTCCCTGTAAGATGAGTTCATGTCTTTCCCCTTCAAGCTGATTTTGATCATGTGTTTTATTACAGCAGAATACTAAGACAGATTCCCCCAGGACTTTCATGGGCACTTTCAAGTGGTATAACAAGACTCTCCAAGTTGTCTTCTGACCTCCACGTGTACCATGGCACATACATGTATGTATACAGACACATACCCTAATCCAAGCTTTGATGTTTTTATCAATCAGAGGACTCAGCTAATTATGTACCAGGAAATCTTAGACAAAAGTGCTGGGAGATGCCTTAGTAGGTGAAGTGCTTACTGTACGGGCGGAAGGAAGCTCCAATCCTAGTCACACAGGCTGTGGTGTAGCTGGAATCCCCACTCTAGGGGAAACGGGTCAGACAGGCAGTTCCCAGGGACTCACTGGCAAGCTAGTCTAGCTAAAATGGGCTCCAGGCTCAGAGACCATGTCTCAAAAAATAAAGTGGCAAGCGATACATCTACCATCTACCTCTGGACTTCATACCCATGGCCATACACACATATACAACACACACACACACACACACACACACACACACACACATGCACGCACACACACACACCAAATCCAAAATGATGAAATGGACACTAATCATAATCCATGGACTCAGTTAAACAAAACATTGATTCTTTGAAAAGATGAACATGAGTAACAACCCTTAGCCAAACCAGCCAAGAGAAAGAGAACACTCATCAAAGGTAGCGATGGAAAGGTATATTAATTACAACAGAAAATGAAATCCACAACTCTGATTCTGAAAACATTCCAACAATTTGGAAAATCTGGAAGAAATTAATATGTTCTTAGGCACATATGAACCACCAAAATAAATCAAGAGGCTATAAAGGAAAAGAAATAGGTAAAATTGTTACATCTGACATGACCTACTATGTACAGAAAGTCTGCAGAAGTTCACTCCCCAAACAGCTGTTCAGAGTGAGCTGTTCAAGGGAGCAGAATTCAAGCTTCACCTAACAATTCTTTATATTCTAGAAGAGAAATACCCCAAAGTAATGTTACAAGAATAATTCTGCAGGGCGCAGGTGGCACATGCCTTTAGTCCCAGCACGTGCTCAGAAGGCAGAGGCAGGCAGATCTCTGAATCCGAGGCCAGTTTGGTCTACAGAACCAGTTTAGGACAGCGAGAGTTTTGCCATCTCTCTCCAAACTGTCTCATATACCCCCCTCATTGATCTTTCCCAACTGATGCTGTGGAAAAGGTACCAAGGCAGTTAAGTGGGGGAAGGATTCGTTTCTTAATGTATACCCTTGAGATGACTGGATATCCACATATAAAAGAATACTTCTCACTATATACAAAAAATATGTCATAATGAGTGAATAAAGGAAAACTCTTAGAATAATTACCAACTAAATGTGAGCTTTGTCAAAATCTAAAAGTTTTGTTTCAAAGAACTTCAGGAAAGTGAGAGAAAATATTTTGAAATCCTAAGTCTGATAGGGTCTTGTATCTGGAATATATGAAGAATGCTCAAAACTCCGATAGACAATCATCCAGGCACACAGTGTACCACCGTAGCCCCATGTGCTCAGAAAACTCAAGCCAATGGATCACTTGAGGTTCAAGACTAACCTGAGCAGGATGGTGAGATCATCTCAAAGCAGATGAAACCCAGGCTCTGAAGGGGCAGATGATTTGAACAAAGGCTCCTCCAAAGGGAGAGCAAGCAAGAACCTGGATCAATGCTATGTCCGCTATTGACTAGGGATGCTTCCTCGCACGTGCTCAGATGGTGAGGACCGAGACGGCAGGGACAGTTCTACAGAGGATGGTAGGACCTACAACACTCACATGGCTGAAAGAATTGTTAGAAGATGAAGCCACTTTGTAGAACAGTTTGGTAGTTCCTCAAAGTGATTTACGGAGCTATCACAAGGCCCAACAAGTCCTACATATATACCTTCCGCCAATCAAAAATATTTGTTCATGCCGGGGAGTGGTGGCACACGCCTTTAATCCCAGCACTTGGGAGGCAGAGGCAAGTGGATTTCTGAGTTCGAGGCCAGCCTGGTCTACAGAGTGAGTTCCAGGACAGCCAGAGCTACACAGAGAAACCCTGTCTCGAAAAACCAAAACAAAAAAAAAAAAATTGTTCATATAGGAACATGGAGGTGCACCGTAGCATTATTCATAATAGCTAAAAGTAAAGTCCCAAAAGTCTATCAACTGATGGATGAGCACAATGTGATATCTCCACAGAATGGAATATTATTGAACAGTAGAAAATCTGTTATGGGGCTGGAGAGATGACTCAGCAATGAAGACACTGACCTAAGTTTGATTACCCAAGGAGTGGTCCACAACTATCTACACTTCCAATACCAAGAGGGGAACCTGACACCCTCTTCTGGACTCCTGGTGTATCTGGCAAGCATATGGTATATAGACATGCATGCAGATAAAACGATCCTACATATAAAATTTCAAAGTATGTGACAACGTTGATGGGCCTTGAAAATATTAAGCCATACATTGTATGATCCTGTTTATATTATCAGTGGCTGCAAAGGCTGAGGAGTAGGGAGGAGGCTTCACTAACCAGTACAAGGATTTTATTTGGAGGCTGTAAGAATGTCCTGTAAATAGGGGTAGGAGAGAGCTTGGTAGGTAAAAGCACGGGTCTGCACACATGAGCATTTGAATTCAAATCCGGGGCACCCAGTAAAAAGCCAAGCATGGCTGCCCGTGCCTATAACTCCTCCAGCAACAGTACACAAAGATGGGTTGATTCTGAATGTTCACTGGCTAGGCAGCCTAATCTAAATGGCAGGCCTACAGCTTACCAAGAGACCCGGTCTTACAGCGATGATGTTGAGGGTGCATGTAACTCCCCCAACACAAACATACCTAAACACACAAATAAAAATACTCTAAAAATAATGGTGGTAGTGACGATCACACAATTCTGTAAATAAAGTACATTTATTGATAGACAAGGTCTCACTGTGGAGCCCTGGCTGGCCTGGAACTCTGTAACCATACCAGCCTCAAACTCACAGAAATCCTCCTGCCTCTGCCTCCCAAGTACTGGGATTAAAGGCGTGCGCCACCACTCCCAGCCTCTTAAAATTTTAAAATTTTAAAATTTTCCTTTGAACTGAAAACTTTGGGAGAATGTATTTTGCATATGCAAATTATATTGCAATCAATCTTGCTCCTGTTTTTAAGGAAGAAAATGTTTGTTCAAGCTCACAGTTCAGGAGATAGAGTTTAGCACAGCGAGAGGGTGACATGGTTGCCACTGCGGGCAAGAGACAGAAAGATGAATGAATGCTAGTGCTCGCGAGGCTAAACCCCATGGTCCACGGAGTGGGGCCACCCACATTTACATTAGGTTTTCTTGTCTTGGTTAAACTTCAGGAAATGCCCTCACAAACACACTGAGAGATGTGTCTCCTATGTGATCCCAAGTCCAGCCAAGTTGACAACGAACACTAAACGTTACAATACATCAACTCTTTGTCAGCTTGATACCTAAATGAATCACTTCTAAACTACATCCCTCCCCTGGTCCTCTCATGAGCAACATCGCTGAGCTCATTTCCATGATCCCCCTAAGTTTTAGCAGTCCCAGTCTTACAAAAAACCTGCTCTGAGAATCGAGGTGCTCCTTGAATTGTGAGCCCCCATAAAATCAGAGAAAAAGTTACACACTTCTCATATACAACGGTACCAAGTACATTCCAACAGAGACAAATTCAAGGACAATACGGAAGGATCAGACTACAGCAAGATCAAACCAGAAGCTGCATGTCCAGTCTCGGGGCTCCCCTAGGACCAGATCACTGCTCTTCCAACTCTGTCCCCTCTGACAATTATGGGCTGGCTCCTCCTCCTCCCCACACCTGTCCTTGAAAAACATCCCATGTTTCTGGTATCTCCAATATCTTGGCTTTCCATTCCCACTTAGACTTCATCCCTCGTGCGTCATTCGTGCCCAGCTCAGAAGCCCCATGCAAGGATCTGACCCTACTGCATCTCCTATGGCCTCAGCATTATCTGGACCCTTGGTGCAAGTCTACAAACCTCTCACACTTGCACCACACATGCCTGCAAAACCTGCATTTCATGGAAGATGTCCCCTGCGGTCTGCTGTCAGCTCATGAGATAGCCTGGCCTCCTTGGACCACAGCATCCTCGGCATACCTTCGTTGTTGAAGCTGTCAAGAAACTTCCTTAGCTACCCACTTGACAGAAGGGTGCCCTGAAGGCTTTTTTTTTCCCCCAAGAAATTTACTTAGAGATAAATTTGCATTGCTATACCCTGGAGTTTTTCCACCTGACAGTCTTGTATCCAAGGCAATGTGTTCATTGTTTGGTGCAAAGTGTGAGGTTTCAGTTTCCATTGGAATCTCGACAGTTACAGATGCTCTGCCAGCTCTTGCCTGCTCTGAGCTCCAGCCACACCCACCTCCATTCTCCCCCAGGCTGTGGGTCTTTCATATGTCCCTGTTCTCCTTCACCGAGTGTCTGAGCAGTAGCTCTGTGACAGCCTGGATGCTGTGACTGTGCGACAGCCTGGATGCTGTGTTGTCTTGAAATTGCCTCAACCAAGCAACTTTGAATTCAGCCTCGCTGGAAATTTTAGGATTCAGAAGATAACTAGATTCTTTGCCAGACTATAACACAAGTGCTCTCCGACCCAGTTCCTGCTCGAGTCTGTCCCCTCTGAAACCTCACCAGCCCTGTCTCCTCTGCTCTCATTTCTTTTCTCTTTTAAAACGTTATTTGTTTTTATTTTATGGTTTTGCCTGTGTGTATGTCTGTGCAGCAGTTGCATACCTGGTGCACACAGAGACCTGAAGAGGATGTCAGATCCTTTGGGACTGGAATTAGAGACAGTTGTAAGCTGGTGTGGGGGTGCTGGGAACCAAATCTGGGTCGTCTGCAGGAACAAGGATTCTTTCCAGCCCTTTATTTTTCTATCATTGTCATCATCGTGTGTGTGTGTGTGTGTGTGTGTGTGTGTGTGTGTGTGTGTGTAATAATTGCCTGAGTGTAGGTGTGTGTACCTGCCATGGCAAACATGCTGAAGGCAGAGGACAACTTTGGGAAATTGGTTCTTGCCTTCTACCCTGAAGTCCAGAAAATAAACTCAGGTCACCAGGCTTGCATGGCAAGTATTTTACTCACTGGCCCATCTCAATGTCCACATTTCTGTTAGCGCCCTGGGCTTCCAAACTCCTAACACAATGGCTCATCAAACCCCACTTACAGACCATTCCAGGGATCCCCTTCTCATGGTTCCAGATGCTCTTACATTCCTTCCATAGGAAGGCTTACAGACTATATAGGGTTTTTGTTTGTTTTGTTTTGTTGGTTTTTTTTTTTTTTTACAGTAACACTCTCAGTAGCATTTTCTGTATTGTTAACATCTCTTCTTGCTGTGACCAAATATCCTGCCAAGAAGCAACTTAGAGTTGGAGCTGGTTGTCTTTGGGTTACAGAGCAGGAAACACAGACTGTCATAGGAGAGAGCGTGGCAGGTGGCAGGAGGGGCGAAAGGTGACTTGGTTGGAGTGTACTACAGCCAGTATCAAAGAGAGGGAGATGGCGGCCTCCCTTTAGAGACAAGGTCTCACATATGTTGCTTGGACTTGACTTGAGCTCAGTTACCCTCCTGACTTGAACTCCCCGCCTGCCTCTTCCTTCCCAGTCCTGAGGTTACGCGTATACACCACTATAACCCAGCAGAGCTGGGTAGTAATTTTTTTTCAACATGTCCGAAGTTCTCAAGTAGTAGCTATGCTTTTATAAACTGAAACACATTAAAACTATATATTTAAGGGGTGGGAGAAATGGCGCAGTGGTTAAGAGCAATTGCTGTTGCAGAAGACCTGGCTTGTTTCCCAGCATTCCATGGTGGTTAAAAGTCACCTAGTTCCAGGACATAACAATGCCCTCTTCTGCCCTCTGCAGGCAAAACACTCATAGGAAATAAAAATGCAAGGCTAGAGAGATAGCTCATCAGTTAAGAGAACTGCTCTTCCAGGGTACCCAGGTTCAATTCCCAGCACCCACATGGCAGCTCTCAACCATGTGTAACTTTAGTAACTCCTCCAGAGTATCTGACTCCATCTTCTAGCTTCTGCAGGTACCAGACATACAGGCAGGTTTTACAGACATATATGCAGGCAAAACACACACACACACACACACACACACACACACACACACGTGAATGGAGGCAGACAAAAAAAATGAAATAATGGGAGAGGGGCTGCAATCGGGATGTAGCGTGAATAAATAAATAAATAAATAAATGAAAAAAAAATAACATAAGCTCATATGAACTTTGATTATGCTGCTTCCAAACTACTAGAAGTTAAGTTCACCAGTGACACACTACTCTGAGATATGTAAATACTCACGTGTAGTGCTTTAGCAATCAATTCTCCACCCTCAGGTCCAATATCATTAAACATAAGGTTTAAGTACGTGATGCTTGGTTGTTTCTACAATAAGGAGAGAAAGAAGCTGTTGCACCTGCATTTACTGGACTCGAGCAACCCTATGCACACTATTTAAGTAAATGTGCTAAGAGAATTCTAACAGAGGCGATCTCCGTTTGAGGCGAGTCAGAGTCACCTTTCTCTTCCTAACACTGCAATTGTAATGTCATTGAAAGGAAAAGACCCAGTCCCATTTTACCGATTGGATGTGTGAACACCTTTGCATATTCAAGCGTGGCATACAGGGTTGCAAAAGACAACTCAGGAGGTCCAGGTATCAGCTCTCCTAGGACTAAATTCAAGTGGGTCAGGTCCCATGTGTTGCAAGCATTAGACACATAGTGCAGATTTAGGACTCTCTGTGGTTTCTATACTTAGTGCTTGGCTATGTGCCATTTGTCTACATGGCCCTATCTCTCGGCAGAATGGTGGAAAAGAACACTCGCTGGCAGCAACGTGATACCTGAAGTAGTTTTGCAGCATAGTAGGCACCGACATCACCGATGAGGTTATACCTCACATCCACACCTGAAACACAGCGGTGAAGAGAAACTGATATTCCGTACGAAGCATACTTGAAGTCAGGAAAGTGAAAAGCAGGCTGTGCTTGCCAGCAAGCAAACTTACCGCTGATACACGGCTGGTTCCTTAAAGCTTTGGAAAGAAGCCAGAAGTCTTCCCCTGTTATTCTTTGTTCGGAGACTAAGCGGTTGTTACCAGCAATGTTTACGGTGAATTTTTCTTTGGGTCTGTCAAAATAAAAGAGAGGAAGAAAGGGAGGAGGAGGAGGAGGAGGAGGAGGAGAATGTTGACACAAAACTTAAAACCCTTCCATTGTCAGTAGTAATACCAGAGACTTCGTAATCCAGGTTAACATAGCTAATTTCCCCATCATTTCATTTCTCTCCAATAACCCCACTATCCTTTTTTTTTTTTTTTTTAATGTGACAGAACGTCTGGGAGAAAAAGAAAAAAAGAAAAAGAAAGAAAGAAATCAAAGGGTTAGGCTCGGTTGGCGTACACCTTAAATCCCAGCACTCAGAAGGCAGGGGTCAGTGGATCTCTCTGAGGTTGAAGCTAGCCTGATCTACAAAGTGAGTTCCAGGACAGCCAGGGTTATACAGAGAAACCCTGGCTCAAACAAACAAACAAAAACAAGAGAGAGGGGTGAGGGAGAGAGGGAGGGGAGAGGGAGGGAAGGGAAGGCAAGGGAAAAGGAAGGAAGAAAAAGTAAAAAGAAATTTAAGGGAGAACATGTTGGGTTTAGGTTTGACTCCAAGTTATCTACCCTTGAGGGGAGGTCACAAGAGGAGGAACTTTAAGCAGCTAGTTCACCTCATTCTCACAGTTAAGAGTAAGCAGAAAGAAATGAATGCATGCTCATTTGGTTGCATGTATTCAGCTTGATTTCTCCAGTTCAGGACCCCTGCCTAAGAAATGGTGCTGCCCACAGTGGGCTGAGACTACCCACCAATTGATTTAATTAAGAAAATCCTCTACTGATACTAACACAGCCTCATCAAATAGAAAAGTCCTTCTTGTTCCCAAATGGAGCTAGGCTGGGTCAGGTTGGCAAAGCTAATCATCAAACCCACTCTTGACATAAGAATACTGAACACTCTGAGAACACCTTAGGTTTCTATTGTCGTGATAAAACACCATGACCAAATTAACTTGGGGAGGAAAGGGTTATTCCCTCTATCAGGGGAAATCAAACAGGAACTCAAGGCAGGGACCTGGAGGCAGGAACTGAAGGAGACGCCATGGAGGAGCACTGCTTCCTGGCTTTGCTGCTTTTAGCTTCCTCGGTCTCTTTTCTTATCCCCAGGACCATATGCCCAGAGTTGGCACCATCCCACAGTGAGAAAATGTCCCCACTGACTTGTCTACAGGCAATCTGACAGGAGCATTCTCTCAGTGGTAGCCCCTTTGCCCATGTAAATCTAATGTGTCAAGTTAACAAAACAAAACAGATACAAGAGCAACAACCAGGACAAAGGACTTGGGGGAATTTACCCAGCTCATGGGAACTAAGCTTGAGGGCTCCTGGTCTAGTGCTACCCTCATGTCAGATGTCACTCCCAAGATCTTACAGTGTCACGCATCTACCCATTAACTCTGTCCATTTTACCGAGCCATTTTCAAGTGGGGATAAAATGGCTGAACGGTCCAAGGTTCACAGGAATGAGAATCAGTGGGAACTTTTGGTACAGTTGAATACCAAATACTTCCTTACCGCTTTTCAATTTCTTCATCCAGTTTTTGGAGTATATTCAGTATGAAAGGATTAGTTTTCCGTATGTTTTCCGAACAAAAGTAACAGTACTGTGCCTGGAGCTTCTCCATAGACTCTGGGGCTTCGGAAACATAAGTGCATCATTCATCATCAGGTAGCCAATTATCCCCAAAGCTTCAGCAACAACTGCGCTTCTTTCGAAGAAATGAGTATGTATGCGCATGTGTGTGTAGCAAGGGAGAGGAAGGAAAGGAGAGAGAACTAAGGGTGGGGGTGGATGGCTATAAATATGACCAGAGACAGTGGGCAGGCTGCAACTCCAGCCAGCACCCCATCTGAAAGAGAACAGCTAACCTCTCTCATGTGTTGGGCTTGGTAGCAGAGGAAAAGATATCCAGAGAAATTACTCTGGGCAAAATCAAACTGACTCTAAAGCCTGCATGTGCCCCATTGGATTCCAAGGACAGGAACCAACTCCAGAAGGACCCGAGAAGTTAACCCACTTGGATTGGATACCTTGACACCAAACCAATCTGATAGCATCTCCACAGCAGATTGAGGCCTGGTTCCCAGAAGCACTTCACCTTCCTAGCCCCTCTTCCATTTCCTCATCCTAAGGTTGATTTTCTTCTCTACTTCCCGTGTGTGTGGTGGAAATCCAGGGATTGCGCATGTGGAAGCCAGAGGTTGATATCAAGGGTCATCAATCTCTGTTCTCTGCCCTATTGTTTGGAATGGGTCTACAGGCCACTGAACCACTATTACAGACACTGTTTAGGCTTAGATTGGCTGGCCGGAGAGCCCTTGAGATCCGCCCATCTCCAACCTCAAACGCTAGGGTTTCAGGCATACACTCCATGCCTGATGGCTGTTATGTGAGAGCGAGGGATCAAAACTCAGACCCCCATACTTGTGTTTCACCCGTTCGGCCATCACCCCATCTCCACCTATGTTTTGCTTTTAATAAAAATAAACAAATGGGCGCTGAGGTGTCTGTTCTCTGTTACGCAGCAGCTTCCCTGACAGCCCCACTACTTTTAACCTGTTACCTTTCCTTTCTTTTCTTCTTCTCAACACAGGGTCTCCCTGTGTTCTCCAGAATGGCCTTGAACTCACAGTCATCCTTCCCCGGCTTCCTGAGTTCGGGGATCACAGGTGCGTGCTAGCACACCTGGCTTCAATATTCCTTTAGAGACATTTCTTGTGAACTCTGGGACCTCCATAATGGAAGCCATGTTCTTACTCTTTTAAGATGCACATGCTGCTGGCTTGATTATTCTACTTTCCGTGTACGTGTATGTCAGAACACACTCCGCCGTCTCACACTGTAAGTAGCCTGGCTTCTTAGATGCCAGCTGCTTCTCTACATTTCTGTGTTTTAGAAGCATCCACTGCTGAGTGGCCATCTACACTCTAAGAGTTTACCTCTCAAAGCTGCAGACCAAGACTTAAGATCTCCTATATTTACGTTGAAAGGAAATGAACTTTACTTATAATTTTTGAAATAGTTTTATTTTAAGTTTGTGTTTGTATGTGGGTGAGAGAGAGCACACGTGCACTTAGGATATTTATAGTATTTAGGTGCACAAAGGTTCCTTGTGCTGCTGAGCTTCCCAGGGGGGATGGGATCTGAATGCCCCATTCTGAGATGTCTGTGGCACTTAGGGAACATCATCAACTAAGTGCGGTATTAGCATCCTGGAAACAGACACTCCTGTGGTTTCTGAACAAAAGCCAGAGCTGGGCTCCTTTCTACTGGTGCCCTTCCTGCCTCAGGCTACTAACTTCTTGGGGATGGAACACCAGCACTAATGGTGTCTGCCCTTCTAGGGGTCAAGAGCAGGACCTGAGTCTCTACACGGTGTTTTCTTCAGAGGCCCAGTGACCAGAGAAGGCAGCAGTCACACCCATAGGTGCAGGACAAAAGCATTCAGTCTTTCTGCAGGCCAGCCCTGTCCTCCTCTTCCATTAGGCTCCAGGTCAGACTAGCAGTGTCGCTGTTCCCTCCTTTATCATCTTATTTCCCTTATTATTGTCTCTCTGGGCAGTCTCTCCAGCCCCCACAACACATACTTTAAAACAATCGTCCCAAAGTAGTGGCAGGAACTCTGGTTTCTCTGGATGCCAGGCAACTGCTCAACCACCGCTGAATATATCCCCAGTTTATGTTTAATTTGTTAAATTCATGGATGCAATCAAAGTGCACATGGAAGTATATATATGGATGAAAATGTCACGATGAAATCCCTTCTTCTATATGATTTTTTTTTTTTAAAGTAAGATAAAGTGGTTAAAAGAATCTCTGGGTAGTCTAGAAGTGGGAACTCACAAACTCCGAGGAGCCTCTTGCTTATCTGAGGTGTTTTCCCGGGACTTCCACAAATTCAGGGGCGCAGAACCCGCCCCTCCACCCCCCCCCCGCATACCTCCCCGAGAGACCCTCCTCAAAAAACAGGAGGGAGGCCAGAGCAAAGCCACCCTCCTCAGGAAGACAGGGGACCAGCGGTGGTCAAGGGCGCCGCCATACCTGGGGCTTCTGCAGGCGGGATCCGCTGCCCTTCCCTTTGCCTGGAGCCCCAGGGCCCGGTGCCCCTTACCCAGCTCGCTTTGGGGACCTCGACCTCTGATGAGGAAGGCCGCCGTGACTGAGCTTTTTCAACAGTCGGCTCCTGCTCAGTCCTCACTGGGCTCGGCCCACTACCAGTCCAGTAACCAGAGTCGCTCCCATGGCAACCACAGAAGCTTCCTTTTGGAGAAAGAGGGAAGAGGCGGGGCCACCGTTAAAAGGGCGGGGCACTCTATAACCTCGAGGCCAGAAGTGGGAGGCAGTGATCATCACTTTAAGCCTATTCACGCTAGGTTACAGATTCTCAAGGTGGAGCTTCGAGGGTTTAGGAGCCTCATCTGCTGGGCTAGGGACCAGGACTACAAACCCTGGTGACCCAGCCTGTCTCACCTTTTGCGAAGGGCTAAGCTCGGAATCTAATGGTAGAATCTCCAAGTGTGTAGTAGTTTAAAGGATTTTTGAAGGAGTAGAGCCCTCTGGAAGAGTAGACTTGAGAAGGCGACTTCCGGACTAATCTGAGATGGCCTCCCCTAGTGCCAAGCTGCAGATGCACAGGTACAGTCAGTACTCAGAGTATGGAGGCAGGCAAGGTCGTATCCATGTGGAGTCTTCGCATCTTCTTTGTAGTAAGGCTATGAAGTAATGGGGCAGGATGCACGGGACCCTCGGATGTTCGGTTGCAGACCCACTGATGATGAATCTAAGTGAGATCTGAAATAGTCACAGAAGTCTAGGAGAGGTGATAAGTTAAAAGTGAATAACTAAATATGAAAGTCCTTACCACATAGGCAATTTCTATCCCTCTGCCTCTACTACCAGGAAAGCCAGGGGCAAGGCAGAAGCTCTGGGGGGGGGGGGGGTTACAGGAATTGAGTTTCAAGGTCCTTTCTCCACAGGTAGCATGCTAAAGTGCAGAAATATGTGCATTTACCCCTTGAGTTTCCAGGAAAGTCGAGGGGCAGCCTGGGTTAGCCTCTGCCCTTTTCTGTCTCAGATTCTTTTGAATGAAGAAGGTAGAAGAAAGGAAAGAAAAGTTGGAGATGCTGCACCAGCGGGGTGCGAGGTGGGAGGGGGAGGGGACAGGGGAGGGGTGGGGGTGGGTGTGCTCTGCCTCCAGGGCAAGCAGCACAGCAGCTGACTGAGACCAGGATCCTTCTTAGTCCTACCTGCACCATCCCCAAAGGGCTCCTGCCGATCAATCAAGCGATCTAATGGAGCCCTGGCTGGTGGGAAACTCACCCCGCACTTGAGAGTACTCCAGACTAGAGGAGCGGCCCCTCTTGACACACATGGAACTATTAAAAATTGTTTTCTTTGGTTGGGTTCTCCTGTCCCAGACATGATTGGTTTGTTCGGTTTAGCTTTTTGTTTGCCTATGAAAGGCTGGCTTCTCTGTCTACCAGCCTCACCAGACATGAACTTCCACCGGTCTCTATATACAGAGAAAAAAAGTGGTTGCCGATCATTAATTTTCATCTCTGATAACTTTATATATAATATACAATATATACTATATATGACATAATTGTTTCTCAATGTCTTCTGGGGGTGATGGCAAGAGCTATGATCTTTTGAACCTTCTAGAACTCCTCTGAAACTAAATCAAAATAAGCATCTTAAAACGTGATTTGTGTTTGTTTTTCTGTTGTTTTTAAGACGGGGGGTCTCACTATGTATCTCGGACTGTCCTGGAACTCACTGTGTAGACCAGGTTGGTCTCAAACTCACAAAGACCCACTTGTCTTTGCCTCCCCAGTGTTGGAAATAAGGTGTACAACACTATGCTCATCTTTGAAAAAAACAATTATGCAATTTCAGGGGTGAGCTGGCTGGGAGTCCAAGAGCTCCCGAGGACAGGAGAAGGCATGGGATCCTTCCAGAGCCAGAGTTACAGGCGGTTGTGAGCCTCCAGATTTGGGTGTTGGGATCCCTAACTGGGTTCCTATGCAAGAGCACTAAGTGCTTTTAAAGTACTTTTTAAAGGCATTTTTAAGCCTCTAAACAAGCAAGTTTTTAAAGCTGAAATGAGGCCATCTGGGTGTTAACACATGTGCACAAACTTACTAGAAAGAGTTGCTTACCCTTTAACTCTCACCCTGACATGAATTTTAAAAAAAAAAAAAAATCTAAATTTTATGTTGCAGAATAATTTCAGTCATTTAACCTTTGTGCCCCCCTCCCATTCAGTCTGGTTGTCCAGGAAATCTGACTTTCTCCCTTTTCACGGTATTTCAGATTTGAGATGACTGACACCTTCAAAACCCTGACTAAGGATCTACTGAGACAAGAACATTTACCCAAGGTTCTTCAGAAAAAAGAGCCCCACCAGGTCACTGATAGAACATTTTTCATTGATGGTTCCAACCAGGGGTTGAAGACCATCCCGTCAGAGATTTTGGCATTAAAAGAATTAGAACAAGTGCATCTGGAGAATAACCAGATTGCAGAAATTCCCCAGGGCATTCGGCAGTTACAGAACATGAAGGTTCTCTACCTGCACAACAACAGGCTGCAAGATCTGTGCCCGGAGCTGGGGGCGCTGAGCAGCCTGGAGTCGCTGGACCTCAGCGACAACCCGCTGTTCATCTCTTCTCTGCATGTCATCAGCCACCTCCGCACCCTTCGCGAGCTGCGGCTCTACCGCACGGGCCTGACCGAGATTCCCACCAGCATTTGCAAATCCCTGCATCACCTGGAGCTGTTCGGTCTGTCAGAGAACTACCTGGAATCGCTGCCCAGGGAAATCGTGAACCAAACCAAGCTCAGGGAGATCTACCTGAAGCAGAATCACTTCGAGGTTTTCCCTTGCGACCTCTGTGTCCTCTACAACCTGGAGGTGATCGACCTGGACGAAAACAAGCTGAAGAGCATCCCGGAAGATATCCGGCACCTGGTGAGGCTGCAGAAGTTCTCCGTGGCGTCTAACCATCTGATGAGTTTACCGGAGTCTCTGAGCCAGTGCCGCAAGCTGTCAGTGCTGGATTTGACCCACAACTCTATCCACTCCCTGCCACCCACCCTGGAGCTTCTCACTGAGCTCACGGAGGTGGGGCTGAGCGGGAACCCGCTGGAGAAGGTGCCGCGCCTCCTCTGCAGCTGGGTGTCCCTGCATCTGCTGTACCTGCGCAACACCGGCCTGCAGGGGCTGAGGCGCTCCTTCAAGCACCTTGTCAACCTGCGCTTCCTGGACCTCAGCCAGAACCACATAGAACACTTTCCCGTGCAGATTTGCGCGCTCAAGAACCTGGAGATCCTGGCGCTGGATGATAACAAAGTGAGACAGGTACTGTTTCCCTTCCGGGCTGTCACTCTGATCTGCCCTTCTTTGTTGTGCCAGGAAGTGTATTGAACCGGCTACCGCAAACAAAACAGAACAAAACAGGATTATCAAAGATATCCCACAAGGTGGCACTTCATATTCTTCCTTTCCAAATAATAGTAATTCTGATATCCATTTAATGATCCCTTAGGACGTGGGCAGCAGCCACGGGGGTGGGGGGATGTATGTGCATTTATTCTCAAGGGCACATTAGACAGAACGGAATTGAGTTGTTTTTTTGTTGTTGTTGTTTTGTTTTGTTTTTTTGGTTTGTTTGTTTGTTTGTTTGTTTTTTGGTTTTTCGAGACAGGGTTTCTCTGTGTAGCCCTGGCTGTCCTGGAACTCACTCTGTAGACCGGGCTGGCCTCGAACTCAGAAATCCGCCTGCCTCTGCCTCCCAAGTGCTGGGATTAAAGGCTTGTTGCCACCATGCCCAGCTTTTTTTTTTTTTTTTTTTTTTTTTTTTTTTAAGTGTCAGAACGCCAAGATTCCAACCCAGGGTTTGGGCTCCAGGATCTCTACTAACACAGATCACCTGACTACTTCCCCAAGAAGGGGTCTCCTCCGGGTCGCATCATCCCCTAGGGATACCTATGTCTTAAAGGTTCCTCCTTTCATAGGACACCAAAGAAAAGGTTTGTTTTGTTTTGTTTTGTTTTGTTCTAGAGACGCTGTCCCCACGACTTTACATTCTCAGAGGAGAGACTGGCGTGAATTCTGACTTCTAACAAAACAAACCCCGTTACCCCACAAACCAAATTGTGCCAGAGTGTAGACATATAGACAAGAACAAGGCCATCTTGCAAACCATCACTCGGTTTTCAGTTATTCTGATGATATTTTTTCACGTTTGAGGCCTCGCTCTCAATTTTGTCTGATGCTGTAACTTAAAATCAGGGTTTTTCTCTTTGTGGAATCACTGCTTTTAAACCAGCTCCTTCCCTTTCCTACCTAAAGAACTAATCCGTTTCCTGGCTCTTGAAGAGTAGCCGGTAGCTCCTTCTTGCCTACCTAAGTGTGAAAATAGCTTTCAATAGGTACCTGAATAAATTTTACCTCTAAAATATTATTAAAAGAGAAAGCAAGAACAGGATATTCAACCCCTAAATGAGCAATTATAGTGTCATAAATAATTGCTCCAAATTGATGCTCTGTAGATTCTCTGGTATCTAGAGTTTTCAATTTTTATAAGTGTGTGTGTGTGTGTGTGTGTGTGTGTGTGTGTGTGTGTGTGTGCCATGGACCAGCCTCAGTAGGACAACCCTCAATCCGCGGGAGAACTCGGGGTTCCAGACAAGTGGGCAGGAGTTGGCAAGAAGGGGGTGACAAACAGACACGACACAAGGGAGTGTGCTGTATCTGAATTTAATTTGTCTCAAAGTGAGCATCAGTTTTATATAATACAGAAAACAAAGGAATCAGATATCACAGCAGGCAAGGTACATCGAAGTATCCGACACAAAACAGAGGAATGCCTTCTAAGGACTGGCAGGAACCCACTGGGATAAAATTCAGTGTTAACAACTAGAATCAAAAGCAGCTCTGCCTAAGGTCAGCTTAATCTTACAAGTCAGGGGCAAGGGCTTAGAAGTCAGGGGCAAGAACTATGACCTTGCCATAGTTCTAATTCTAGTCTATTGTAT
>NC_034593.1:25348586-25357567 GCF_900095145.1 Mus pahari
TATGTGTGTGTTTGTGTGTGTGTGTGTGTGTGTGTGTGCGTGCATGCTGTGATGTATGTACACAGATACGTGTGCCACAGCATACATACGGGGCTCAGATGACAATTTCATGGGGTCGGTTTATGTCTTCAACCTTTACGTGGATTCTGAAAATGGAACTCGGGTCACTGCACCAGGCCACTGCACCAGGCCACTGCACCAGGCCACTGCACCAGACCACTGCACCAAGCCACACTGCACCAGGCCACTGCACCAGGCCACACTGCACCAGGCCACTGCACCAGACTACTGCACCAAGCCACTGAACCAGGCCACTGCACCAGGCCCTGTATGCCTGTATTTTCATCCATTGTATTAGCATGAAATATGAGACAAAACATGAGGTCTTGGAGATCCTGGGTGAGGGGTGGAGACTTGTGAACTGTCAAAGTGTCTTGGAAATGAGAAGCTAAGCCAGCGTGTTAGGTTGAAAACACTGGCGGCAGAATCACCAGGTACTAACGATGGGTTAAGCTGAAGAGTCTTTTCCTGATGTTTTTGAGTTTATTGAATGCAGGTGCTTGGAACTGAAGGGGAGCCAAAGCTTCATGAAGAATTTTTAAATTCTTAAGACTTAAACTCAGTTTCTCTGGAGACCAACTTGTTCTCATTTTTTTTAACCCAAAAAATAAACTGGGTTTGGGAACCCATTCTTCTAATCTCAGCTTAGGAAACAGAGACTGGAAGATCAGAAACTTGAGTTCATCCTCAAACCAAGTTCTAGGCCAGCCTGGGCTATACAAGCTCCTGACTCAAAAGAACAAAAACAAACAAACAAAAAACCCATGCAAATAAAAAAATGAAGATATCTGTAAGCAATTTAAAAAAAAAAAGCCATCTTACATAAACAATGTTCTGAGAGATTCCAGTTCTGCAGAACTTTTACAGAAATTTAGTTTATTTTTTATAGTGAGGGCCCTTCTTTTTCCATCTGTGAGTGGCCACCACTCCCCAGTAGTGAGCTATGGAAAGGCATAGGGAGGTCTAAGCAGAAAGGAGAGCAGCACAGATGAGGGAAAAGATGAGCTGGAGACATCAGAAAACGAGGAAGGATTTCCCAGTTTCCTCTGAAGTCAGATAAAGGAGTGTGCCAGCTAAGAAACTGTTAAGTATGCATCTAGAATTTTCTAACAACAAACAAGAGCATCTTTGTTGCACAGTGAGCGGGAGGGTTATGTAAGATTTTTTCTTTGTGGAGTTCTAGAGGACCAGAATGAGAAAGAAAGTAAAGGTGGCTGTGGCTTAATAAGGATGTCCTCTGAAGGGGATGCTCTTTTTTATCTGGGTGGTGGTGAGGAAAGGGAGAAGGCATAGCCAGCTAGCAACATATTCAACCACTGTATTAGAGGGCTAGAACACAGACTCTTTTTACAGATGTTTGTTTGTTTAATGTGTGTGAGTACACTGTAGCTGTCTTCAGACACACCAGAAGAGGGCATCAGATCCCATTACAGACAGTTGTGAGCCACCATGTGGTTGCTGGGAATTGAACTCAGGACCTCAGGAAGAGCAGTCAGGGCTCATAACCACAGAGACTGAGCCATCTCTCCAGCCCCTTTACAAATTTCTTTAAATGTCTGGCACTCTTCAAAATACCCACCCATCTCCCAAGTGAGGCTCAAAACCCTTGGTGTTCAGAAGGACAAACACAACAAGACAGATCCCAGTGTCTACAGGAACATCCCTGATGAGAAACAACTCTGAATATAGATTTGCTTCCAACTGAGTCCAACAGCGGTTTCCAAATTATCAGGTGAAAGATCTTGGGGACAAAACAGCAGGTGTCACTAAAAATGTCAATTCCAGGAAGTAAATGCATTGCAAATGCATTTATTATATAAGCAGTCCCTAGAACTACAGTGCTTTTCTTCTAACAGTATCAAGCATTTCACGTTCTCCAGGTAACAGATTTACAAGGAAACAGCATACATTGGCCCAACTTTTGAAACACAGGGAGAAGGGAGTGTTACCAGTGGCCAGGGGTTAGCCCTGGTGTTTAGGTTCTTGGACTTCTCATCCAAAGAACTGAAAACAAGGGCCCACACCAATTTACAGAAGAAGCAAGGTGGCACATCATTTGAGCAAAGTGACGGCACAGATGATAGAGAACAGCAGCCCACATGAGTGAGGATGCTTGTGGGCCCCACTCAGTGTTCTGGGCTTCCTTCTGTCAGGTTCAAAAGAAGGAGGGGCTAGTTACTGAGGGGTGGATTGGATGGCTCTCTATTTTGATTCACAGACTAAGTCATACACTCTGCACATGTCTCTTCCTGTAATGATTCCTGTCTTAATGATGCCCACATTTAATTGTGCATAGATACAGATGGTTAGGTAAGGGACCACCCCTAAAAGTTACCAAGAGAACACAACTCTGCCTTACTGCACATGCACCCCACTTCAGGCCACATTTATCACACCTGGATATGCTGAGACTGTGCTTGAAAAGATACTGTCGAAATCTGACTGTTACTAGGGCAATTTATATTAGTCATCAGAGGTGGGCATCCATGTAGCCTGATGCAGGTGGGAGCTGCAGGGGGCTCTGAGCTTGCTAGGTGCATTGTTTGGAGAGGGATACAGGTGCATAGTGTTTGCAAGTAAAGAGCCTGCCAAGTTCATTGCCATGTGTATGTCTGTGTGTGTGTAGTGTGGTGTGATGTGGTACTGGTGGTGGTGGTGGTGTGTACAGTATGTGTGTGTGTGTGTGTGTGCAGTGTGTGTGTGTGTGTGTGTGTGTGTGTGTGTGTATAAAACCCAAAACCAAACAGTTGTCTCCCTCACCAGGAAACAAATGGAATCCCACACTGCCAATGTGCAAACATAGATGATAAATTAACTAGTAAATTAACTAGCACGTATGTAAATATATAGAGAAGCTGTCCATCATTTGCCAACACTAAGCAACTCGACTTTTTGTTTAACAACTTGGCTCAAAGTCAAAAGCTCAAGCTTTATTTTTTCTAATATTGTCATAAAGCCAGTTAAATGTAGCACCGTGGTCTTCTAGACAACTTTTGCGACACTAATGCAGTATCAGTAACCCACGGTCACCAGAGCACCCGGGCAGCTTATTGTCGAGGGTTTAAGTACAATCTCAATCTTAACTTTAGCCTTTCGGAATACTTCCAGCTACCACCGACCATAGGCTCGCTTTCAAAACTGAAGATACTCGGGCTCACAGGAAATGACTTTTTGTCCTTCCCGGAGGAAATCTTTACCTTAGCGTCTCTGGAGAAATTATATATTGGACAAGACCAGGGATCCAAGCTTGCGTCTTTGCCAGATAACATCAAGAAACTGATGGTAAGTGTTCTCAATGAACAGCCAAGAAGCACACACCTGCACACATACACACACACACACACACACACCCATACACCCATACACCCATACACCTATACACTAATACTGAGAGAACATGAGGTGATGCTTTCCACACTGTGTAAAGGGTGCATCTGTAATAGATTTTTGTCACGGACAGTGGGTTTCAGATTTGCAAGCTCACTGTTATTGCACAACACTCTACTGTGCTATCTTTTCTTTATTCTCTGACAATGTCATACACATATACAGTACATTGGGGTCCTGTGCACCCACACTTTCATGTCATACAATCTCCCCAAGATATCTCCCAACACATCAGCTTCCTTCCTAGTTAGGGTTCCTATTGCTGGGATGAAACACCATGACCAAAAGCAACTTGGGAAGGAAAGGGTTTATTTCACTCACAGTTCCATATCACCGTTCATCATCAAACGCAGTGAGAGCAGGAAATCAAGCAGGACAGGATCCTGGAGGCAGGAGCTGTTGCAGAGGCCATGGAAGGGTGCTACTTACTGGATTGCTTCCCATGGCTTACTCTGCCTGCTTTCTTATAGCTCAGGGGTGGCCATGCCTACAACAGGCTGGGCCCTCCCCATGATCACCAATTAGGAAAATGTCCTACAGCCTAAATTTATGGAGGCATTTTCTTAGTTGAGGTTCCCTCCTTTCAGATAACTTTAGAGTCTGTTAAGTTGACATAAACCTAGCCAGCAGCATGCCCTCAAACCTTCATGTCCATTCCTCTTCTTTAAGAGTCCCACTGTGTCCATCCACTGCAGCTGCCCACTAGAACCTTGACTGACCTTCATGTGGCTCGACCTTGTGGATGTCTCCAGAGATAGCCACAGCTTCTGTGAGTTCGTAGGCATGCCATGTCCAGAAGACAGCATCGCATAGCATGCTTCCCATCTTCCACCTCCTCTTCTATTACACTCCCCAAGTGTGATGGGATCAATATTGATGTCCTATTTAGGATACTTAAATCCACTTATTTTCAGCCATCTGATCAGTTATGAGTCTCTACATTAACTGCTGTTGACTATAGACAGAAACCTCTCTAGCCAAAATGGAGAGCAGAAGGTATCTACAGGTATAAATGTAAGTATATTATAAAGGCAGTTGACAACAAGAGAATTTAGCAAGACAACAGTAGTAGTTTTTCCACTGGCATTTATGACCTCCCCAGCCATGGGCTTTTGACTGTGTGTATCAGGCACGCATTTCCTCCTGTGAAACAGGCTGCAAATCCTAGCAGAAAGTAATTGACGATCTCCATAACTTTAAGCCACTGCTCCACAAGTGCCTCTTCAATATGTCTTTCCCCTAGTGTAGTTTAGTTATGTTTTCTTTGTAGAAATTGACTGTGATGATTTGAATATGCTTGGCCCAGGGAGTGGCACTGTTAAAAGGTGTGGCCTTGTGGAAGTAGTTGTGTCACTGTGGGCGTGGGCTTTAAGACCCTCATCCTAGCTGTCTGAAAGTCAGTCTTCTGCAGCAGCCGTGAGATAAAGATATAGATAGAACCCTCAGCTCCTCCTGCACCATGCCTTCCTGGATGCTGCCATGTGCTTGCCTTAATGACAATGGATTGAACCTCTGAACCTGTAAGCTAGCCCCAATTAAATGTTGTTCTTATAAGAATTGCCTTGGTCATGGTGTCTGTTCACAGCATTAAAATCCTAACTAAGACATTGGCCCACACCATTTTCTATTTAATTTTTATTTTTCATAAGTATCCCCTTGATAATGACATTATTTAGAAGGTAAAATGTCCTGAGTGGCATGATTTGGAACCTGAGTTGTGTTACCTGAAATTCTCTGTAAGGAAAAATGTGACCTGACTTTCTTGCTTAGCAATGGGCAACCTGAGGATGGGTCCTCTACTGAATGCTAGCAAGATAAGTTCATTCTCGCCAGTGTCTTTGTGTGTGGATTCTTTAAGAACCATTTGTTCATGTTCCTCTTACTTCACTCGTAATGATATAGCAGCTCTGGGCTGCCCATAACCTTTAGTCATAGCACCAAGCCATGGTGGATATAATACTGATAATTCTCATGTGACACAGATATCCTATTCCTAATTCTCTATTACGCTGTCTAGTTCCTTGAACATGACATATCATACCAATGGTAGAAATGCAAAAATATACTTTGTCTAATAAAGTTGAAAATAGATAAATTGAATTCATTCAAACCAACTGTCTATGCATTTGGGCTCCTTTAACCTGGACGATGTAGGGTACTTAGTTGAAGAACTGTAGTCATTTCCAAAGATAGCTAGCTATTAAAAGGGAGTAGATGGTACAATGCTGCAATGATACAATACTTTTTCATGAGGCTCTGATAAAATTAAGCCCCAGTATTTTCACTTTGCTGCATAAATGGACACTAAATCTAATGGCTTTATTCAAAAGCAGTTGTATTTCTAGATACCACTTCTGTAAATATTGTTATCAGTTATTCTTGTCATTGGGACCAATACACCTCATTAGGAGTAAAACCATCCCAAGGAAGGATGGGTTTATTTTGGCTTAAATTGGAGGATTTCAGCCTATCACAGTGGAGGAAGCATTGTGGCAGGAGTGGCTTTGTAAATGATAGCAGGGACAGAGGGCTTGGCATACCAGGAAGTCCAGAAAGGTAGGCATAAGCTTGGGGGCAAGGTCAACCTCCACAGGCCTGAGAGTAGGGGCTTGCTTTTGCCAATCAGGCCCACTTCTTAAAGGCTCAACAGCATCAAGAAGCAGCACAAACTAGGGAGTGACCCCTGGAAAGTGAGCCTTGAAGGACATTTCAGAATCATCATCATCATCAAGCAGGTTTCTCCCATTGTCCCAAGGCATGATCTCCCTAGTGCACAGGAATGGACACACACAGGAATGTCTGGTTGTTGTGATTCACTTATCAAGATAAGTGTTCTCAGCACACACTCTCCTCTTACTGCAGAATCTCAAGGAACTATACATAGAGAACAACCGCCTGGAACAGCTGCCAGCATCCTTGGGGTCAATGCCAAATCTGAAAGTTCTTGACTGTCGGCATAATCTTCTGAAGCAACTCCCAGATGCCATTTGCCATACTCTAAGTAAGGAACTCCCTAGATCCACAGACCAGTACAATGGGGCCCATATTTCCTAGGAATGGCTTTCTTGAAAGCCCAGTTTCAGAGTTGGTAGAACTGAGTCCTGTACCATCACCCACTCACAGGCAACTCCAGGGAAGCCAGGTGTATCTATATTTGTATAGCTAAGGGTCTTGCAAAGGTAGTTTATAATTTGAATGAAAAAGAGAAGCAAATAGTAGTTACTAAGAAAATTAGTATACACCCATACTTTCACTACCATCAGCAGAAATTAAACACAGACAATTTGACAGTATTGGGAGTTGGGGTCTTGATGTAAAAGTTAATTGAGATCATTAAGTCTTTTGAGTAAAAGAAAAATTATTGACCCAGAATGATGAAACCAGCAAAGGGGATTTCTAGGATTATATGTTTGACTTGGAAAATGTAGTCACACTTGATTCCTTAACACTCAAATACTGTTTGACTGATTCATTCCTTATCTGATATCCATTCCCCATCTCATTTAAACGTCACTTAGAATCAACTGGGTTCTCTTAGGCTGTCAAAGGGCAGACACAGACATTTGATCCATGGTATTAGAAGCCATGGGTTCCGGTACTTCCCTCCTCTCCATCCTCCTGCCAACGGATCTCACCTGAGTGAGTTTAGGTGCTGCTATCCTAAGCTGAATCAATTCATTAAAATGAAGATCTTTCCAGATTTGAGAGAGCTGCTGCTGGAAGACAACTTACTCTGCTGCCTCCCGGAGGACCTCGATCACCTGGTGAACCTTAAGGTCCTGACACTGATGAACAACCCCATGGTCGACCCTCCCATGAATGTGTGCAACCAAGGCAATGAAGCCATATGGAAATACCTGAAGGAAAACAAAATTAGGAAAGTGATGGTCACCAAGGTGAGTAGACACAGAATCCTTCTTTAAAAATGTATCCTAGGCAACTTTATACATGTGTACAATGCACCTTGATACTAAACACCCCTTACTCCCCTACCCCTTCCCTTCATGTCCCTCCCTCTTTATGCCCATTCTTTTTTTTTTATTCATTCTTTCCCACATTACATCCCAATTGTAGTTTCCACTCCCTCCACTACTCCAAGTGTCCTCCATTCCCTCCCCTAGTCCACTCAAAAAATTTCTATTTCCCATTTACAAGGAGATCCATGCAATCTCCTCTTGAGCCCTCCTTGTGACTTGGCCTCTCAGGGTCTGTGGATTGTAGCATGATTGTCTTTTACTTAACAGCAAAGTCCACTTGTAACTGAATACATCCCATGTTTATCTTTCTGGGTCTGCGTTATCTCACTCAGGATGATTTTTTTCTAGTTCCATTTATTTGCAAATTTAGGATGTCATTGTTTTTAAACAGCTGAGTATTACTCCATTGTTAAATGTATCACTTTTTTTTTTATCCATTCTTCTCTTGAGGGACACCTAGGTTATTTCCAGCTTCTGACTATTATGAATAAAGCTGCTATGAATGCGTTTGAGGAAATGTCCTTGTGGTTCTTTAAATATGTCCAAGACTGGTATAGCTGGATCTTGAGGTAGATTGCTTGCTGATTTTCTAAGGAACAGCCATATTGATAACCATAGTGGCTGTACAAGTTTGCACTCCCACCAGCAATGGAGGAGTGTTCCCTTCGCTCCACATCCTCACCAGCAAGAGCTGTCTCTTGTGTTTTTGATCTTAGCCATTCTGACAGGTTTAAGTTGGAATTTCAAAGCGGTTTTGATTTGCATTTCTCTGGCTAAGGATGTTGAATATTTCTTTATGTGCTTCTCAGTCATTTGAGATTCCTCTGTTGAGAATTTTTTATTTAGATCTGTACCCTATATTTTAATTGAATTATTTGGGCTATTGTTACTTAGTTTCTTCAAGTCTTTACATATTTGGATATTAGCCCTCTGTCAGCTGTGAAGTTGGTGAAAATCTTTTCACATTCTGTAGGCTGCCATTTTGTCCCGTTGCCAGTGTCCATTGCCTTACAGTTTCATGTAAGCAAAGTCCCATTGCTTTTCCGTTTCATGAAGTCCCATTAATTAATTCTTGATCCTAATGTTTTTGCCACTGATATTCTGTTTATAAAGTTGTCACCTGTGCCAATGAGCTCAAGGCTATTACCCACTTTCTCTTCTATTAGGTTCAGTGCATCTGGTTCTATGTTGAGGTATTTAATCCCTTTGGACTTGAGTATTGTGCAGGGTGGTAGATATGGATCAATATGCATTCTTTTACCCACAAACATGCAGTTAAACCAGCACGACTGTTAAATATATTCTTTTTTCCTGTGTGTATTTGCTGTTTCTTTATTTAAAAGATCAGGTGTCTATGGGTGTGCGAATTTATATCTAGGTCTTCAATCACTTCCATTGATAAACCTGTCTGTTTTTAATGCAAATACTATATAGTTTTATTTCTTTCTTTTTTATTATTATTATTATTTTCTTTATTTACATTTCAAATGCTATCCCGAAAGTTTCCTATACCCTCCCCCCACCTCTGCTCCGCTACCCACCCACTCCCACTACTTG
>NC_034593.1:25357578-25360324 GCF_900095145.1 Mus pahari
CTCCTCCTCCTCCTCCTCCTCCTCCTCCTTCTTCTTTTCATATGATGTTGAGTATTGTCCTTTCAAGGTCTGTAGAAAATTGTGTTGGAACTTTGATGGAAATTGCATTGAATCTGTGGATTGCTTTTGGTAGGATTGCCATTTTTATCATGTAAATCCTACCAGTCCATGAGCATGGAAGATCTTTCCATCTTCTGATATTTTCAATTTCTTTCTTCAAAGACTTGAAATTTTTGTCATACAGATATTTTACTTGCTTGGTTAGGGTTACCCAAGATATTTAATGTAATTTGTAGATATGGTAAAGGGTGTTATTTCCCTATTTTCTTTCTCAGTTTATTTGTTATTTGTGGGTAGGGGGAATACTGATTTTTTCTTTTTTTAGTTATTCTTGTATTCAGCCACATCACTAAACACCTTTAGTGTTTATAGCAGTAGAAGTTCCTGATAGAATTTTTTAATCCATATATAATCAATACCAATATATGTACACTATCATATCATCTACAAATAATGATAATTTGACTTTTTTCTTTCCAATCTGTACCCCTTGATCTTTTTCAGCTTTCTTACTGCTCCTGGTAGAGCTTCATGTATTATATTGAATAGATATGGAGAGAGTGGACAATCTAGTTTTATTACTGATTTTAGTGGGATTGCTTTGATTTTCTTTCCATTTAATTTGATGTTGTCTAAAGGCTTGCTGTAAATGGCCTTTATTTAAGTATGTCTCTCGTATCCCTAATCTCTCCAAGACTTTCATCATGAAGTGGTCTTGGATTTTATCAAAGGCTTTTTCAGCATCTAATGAGATGATCGTGTGGGGTTTTTTTTCAATTTGCTTATATTGTCTTTATCAATATCTATGTTACAACATTCCTGTATCTCTTGGATAAAATCTACTTGATCATGATGCATGATCCTCTTGATGTGTTCATGGATTCAGTTTCCAAGTATTTTATTGAGAATTTTTACATCTATGTCCATGGGGGAAATTGGTCTGTAATTCTCTTTCTTTCTCGAATCTTTGTGTGTTTTGATTATCAGGATAATTGTGGTCTCCTAAAATGAATTTGGCAATGTTCCTTCTGTTTCTATTTTATGGAATACCTTGATGAGTTTTGATATTAGCACTTCTTTGAAAGTTTGATGGAATTCTGTACTAAAACTGTCTGCCCCTCAACTATTTTTCAGTTGGGAAACTTTTGGTGACTACTTCTATTTCCTTAAGGGTTATAGGACTGTTTAAATTGTTTATCTGATCTAGATTTAACTTTGTTAAGTGGTATCAAGAAAATTATCCATTCTTTTATGTTTTCCAATTTTGTGGAGCACAGGTTTTAAAAGTATGACTTAATGAGTCTTTGGATTTCCTTGGAGTCTGTTATGTCAACCCCCCCCCCTTTTGTTTCTGATTTTGTTAATTTAAATATTCTTTCTCTGTTTTTTTTTTTTTTTTAGTTTGCATAAAGGTTTGTCTATTTTGTTGATTTTCTCAAAGAACCAACACTATATTTCATTGATTCTTTGTATTGTTTTTTTTTCTATTTTATTGATTTCAGTTCCCAGTTTGATCATTTCCTGCCTTCTACTCCTCTTGGATGAACTTGCTTCTTTTTGTTCTAGAGCTTTAAGGTGTGCTGTTAAGTTGTTAGTATGAGATCTCTCCATTTTCTTTTCTTTTTTTTTCTCTCCAGTTTCTTTATGAAGGCATTTAGCGCTATGAACTTTCTTCTTAGCATTGCTTTTGTTGTGTCCCATAAGTTTGGGTGTGTTGTAGTTTCATTTTCATTTAATTCTAGGAAGTCTTTAGTTTCTTTCTTTTATTTCTGCCTTAACACAGTAGGCATTCAGTAAAGAATTGTTCAGTTTCCATGAGTCTGTAGACTTTCTGTTACTTCTGATGTTGTTGAAATCCAGTTTTAATCTGCAGGGGTCTGATAGAATGATGGGAGTCATTTCAATTTTGCTGTATCTGTTGAGACTTGCATTGTGACTGAGAATGTAATCAGTTTTGGAGAAAGTTCCATGAGGTGCTGAGAAAAAGATCTATTCTTTTGTGTTTGGGTAAAATGTTTTGTAGATCTGCTATGTCCATTTGGTTTATAACACCTGTTAGCCCAGTATTTCTCCCGTTAGTTTATAACACCTGTTAGCCCAGTATTTCTCCGGTTAGTTTATAACACCTGTTAGCCCAGTATTTCTCCGGTTAGTTTTTGTGGGGATGAGTTGTCCATTAGTGAGAGTGGGTATTGAAGTCTCCCACTATCAATATTTGAGGGTCAATTTGTAATTCAAGTTCAATAGTATTTCCTTTACAAGCATAGATGCCTTTCTGTTTGGGGCATAGGTGTTAAGAATGGAAAATATCACCTTGTATTTTTTTAATTATTTATTTTATGCATGGAGTACATTTTAGCTGTTTTTAGACACACTAGAAGAGGGTATTAGATCCCATTACAGATGTTTGCGAGTCACCATGTAGTTGCTGGGAATTGAGCTCTGGACCTCTGGAAGAACAGTCAGTGCTCTTAACCACTCAACCATCTCACCACCACCACCCCGCTTTTTTTTTTTTTTTTTTTTTTTGGATGGAGGGATGGACAGTGGCGAAGTCACACATTACTCTTGCTGAGGACCTAAGTTCAATTCCAGCTTGTTTTTAAGGTCTATTTGCTTGGAAAATCTTTTTTTTCAACCCTAGACTCTTGAGATAATGTCTATCTTTGATGCTGTGCTGTGGTTC
>NC_034593.1:25360350-25367949 GCF_900095145.1 Mus pahari
TCAGTGCTCTTAACCACTCAACCATCTCACCACCCCCACCCCGCTTTTTTTTTTTTTTTTTTTTTTTTGATCATGAGTATGATTGTCTTTCCCTTGAAGTCTCTTCTGTTAGATATTAGAATGGCTTCACCAGCTTGTTTTTAAGGTCTATTTGCTTGGAAAATCTTTTTTTTCAACCCTAGACTCTTGAGATAATGTCTATCTTTGATGCTGTGCTGTGGTTCTATATTCAGAAGAAGGGTGGGCCCTGTTTTCCCATCCAGTCTGTTAGTCTGTGTCTTTTTATTGGGGAATTGAGTCCATGGATACAGACGGGTATCAATGATGAATGATAATTCCTTTAGTGGTGGTAGTGTGTGTATGTATGCACACACATGTCTGTATTTCCCTTCTTTTATTTTTGCTGATGTACAATTATTTATTTTCTGTTTTCATGGGTGTAGTTAACCTCCTTATGTTGAAGTTTTCCTTCTAGTATGTTCTATAGATCTGGAATTGTGGATAGATATTGTTTAAATTTGACTTTATTATGAAATATCTGTCTTCTCTATCTATGGTGATTGAAAGTTTAGCTATTTATAGTATTATGGGATGGCATCTGTGGTCTCTTAGAGTCTGCAGGACAATTTGTCCAGTCCCTTCTGGCTTTTAGAGTCTCTGTTTACAAGTTGAGTATAATTCTAACATGTTACTTGGCCACTTACCCTTGCATCTTTTAATATTCTTTCTTTGTTCTGTTTTTGGTTTTTGTTTGTTTGTTTGTTTTGCTTTGTTTTGTTTTTTGTTTTTCAAGACAGGGTTTCTCTGTATAGCCCTGGCTGTCTTGGAAATCACTCTGTAGACCAGGCTGGCCTCGAACTCAGAAGTCCACCTGCCTCTGCCTCCTGAGTGCTGGGATTAAAGGCGTGTGTCACCACCGCCCAGCTCTTTCTTTGTTCTGTATGTTGACTATTTTGATTATTGTATGCTTTCTGATTTTGATTCAATCTATTTGGTGTTTTGTAAGCTTCTTGTACCTTTATAGGCATGTCCTTCTTTTTTTTTTTTTTAAAGCTTTATTTATTTATTTATTTATTATATGTAAGTACACTGTAGCTGTCTTCAGACACTCCAGAAGAGGGAGTCAGATCTCGTTACGGATGGTTATGAACCACCATGTGGTCACTGGGATTTGAACTCAGGACCTTTGGAAGAGCAGTCGGGTGCTCTTACCCACTGAGCCATCTCACCAGCCCAGGCATGTCCTTCTTTAGATTAAATTTTTTTTTCCTTCTGCTAAAGGTCACCTTCAACTCCACAGGGTAAACTAAGGAAGGAAGCAAGTATGGAGTAGGTAATTGGGGTCTGCGCTGATAATAAACAACAGGGCCTCTGCTAACAATGGCAGGCAATTTGTAGGGATAGCACTGGCAGGGCTGATGGGAGCAAACTTCTGAGGCTGGAACTCTCTCTGACCAGCAAGAAAAAGAAAAGGAGAGAGAAAATGGCACTAGATGAAGAAAAGTGGGCTCCAACCATTTCACACATATACATATATACATAAATACACTTCTACACATTTGGTGGATAGAGCAAAGCTCTAGCAAGCAAGCTATAACCGTTTTATATAGATACATAAATACAGTTGATGGATAGAGCAAAGCTCTAATGAGCAGGCTCTAACAACTTTATTTTTTCCTTTAGTCCTTTTATATCCCTGAAGACAAAACTCTTGACGTAAGGAAAAGAATTACCTCATTCAAAAACAGATAAAATGTTACACAAAAGGGAGTTACAACAGCATTGTTGATTATAAGTTCAAAGCAGTAGTTTCATTTCTCTTTTACTTCATAAGCGCAGTATAAGTTCAAATCAACAGGTTTATAATATTACTTTTTGTAATAAAATTACCAGTTCCTTGTTCCTGGCCTTATTTTTATCTCGGTGCACACCTGTGGCCTCATCCCTGGACCTGATCTAGAATGAATGTTTTTCTTGATTTGTTCTAAGCCTATTTTTCTAACTATGCATCTAACTATGCCACAGGAGGTGACGTGTTCTATTTTTTTTATTTTAACTTTAAAATTTCTATTAACTATCTTCACTTCTTAAAATTATTTGAATCAAATCAGGAATTCTGTAAAATCATTATCAGGAATTATAAAATCATCAATTTCTCTAAACAGCATTTATTTCTTATTTTTTATTAGTTTTTTGAGACAGGGTTTCTCTGTGTAGTCCTGGCTGTCCTGGAACTCACTCTGTAGACCAGGCTAGCCTCGAACTCAGAAATGTACCTGCCTCTGCCTCCCAAGTGCTGTGATTAAAGGCGTGCGTCACCACTGCCTGGCTTCTAAATAGCATCATTTCATGAAAGTTCAGGATCTACTATCTTGATCTGCAGGACATTTGCCCAAAGGGGTGGTACCCTCCATTCTTCTATGACTTCATTAAAAATACTTTCTGAGACTTTGAGCTGGGAATTTTCTCCTTCCTCTATCCCTATTACTCTTAGACTTGGCTTTTTCACAGTATTCCTAATTTCCTGTATTTGTTGTTGTTGTTGTTCTTGTTAATGTTGTTTTAAAATAGTGTTGCAGTTTTCCTCTTATCCTAGATAGCTCTCAAATAATTGAGACAGGAATATTATATTTATCTAACAAGTTTATGAACGCAATAACTGAGCAGTGTTAGTCTATTTTATTAGTCTAAAATAATCTGGTAATCTGGTTACCTGGTTACTCAAATCCCCATTTTAAGTACTGATCTTGTTCTCTGGACTCCAGGCGTTTTTTCTCATGGTGTTCCTGGATTCTCTCACCAAGGCTAATCCCCACCTTCTCTCTCTCTTTCCCTCTCCCTCTCCCTCCCCCCTCTCTTTCCCCTGCCCCCTGGCTGGGAGGAACTCCAACCATATTTGCTAACCTGATCAACCATTGGATGATCAGCTAGCTTTATTGACCAATCAGGACATAATTGAGGAACCGTATTTACACTACACTAAGACCAGAGACAGAATAAGGACTTCAACCAGATATGAGGGCACAGAAATCAGCACTTGGACAATACAAGGATAATCTTCACACAGGACACAATAATATTATGCCTATAATTTCTGCTGGGAATTTTTTAGAGTTACCATTTTCTCTAACCATTGTTTTGATTTCTTCTATTGTATCTTCTATGTTTGAGAGTCTCTCTTCGATCTCTTATATTCTGCTGGTGATGCTTATGTCTTAGATTTTCCATCTCCAGGATTCCCTGTTTCTCTATTGCTTCTACTTTCATTTCTGGGTCTTGAGCAATTTTGTTCTTTTCCTTCAACTGCTTGATGTTTGTTCTTGGCTTTCTTTAAGGGATTTATTCTTTTTTCTTTTTTTTCTCCTTAAGGACCTCTTTCATCTTCATAAAGTTGGTTTTAAGGTTGTTTCCTTTGGTTTCAGCTGTCTTGGAATACTAAGAACTTGCTGTAGCAGGATAACTGAGTTCTGGTAGTGACATATTGCTTTGGCTATTGTTGATTATGTTTTTTAAACTGGCATCTAGGCATCTGAGTGTGAGACAATTATAGGTCTGGGTGCTGATTTCTGAGTTTGTCTTGTTGGATGGATGCCTTTCCCCTTTGTTTCTGTTTCCTCTTGGTCTTCTGGCCAGCATGACTGCAGCTCTCCAGCAGGACTGCAGCTCTGAGGAGAGCACCCTCCAGACCACCAGGGTGCCTCTGCTGATTTTCTAGAACCCAGCTCGACCTCTGGTGGGCAGAGGACTTTAGCTAGGGTTGTGGGCCAGGATGTGGTAAAGAGGAGCAGGGACTATATGGGGGTAGGCTGGGCACACTCTGAGAGGATGTTGGCGGTCTGCATGCAGGGCCTTACCTGAGGTTCTGGGTGCTGGCATGACCCGTGATAAAGCAGGGACTTCTGTTGCAGACCAGGATATTGCCCCCCTCACATATACCCTTACCGGGGCTAGTTAATGCTGCATGTGTTCCCATGGAGGTGAGGCAGACACTGATGCATGGGTAACCTACCAACGGTCAAACCCTTGCATAAAATTGACTCTCCTCTAGAAGCCATCAACTGTGGTAGCTCCTCTTCTAGGGGTGGGGCCTATGAGCCTCTACCTTCCCATGCTGGATCATTGACTGGCCACTGAGTGACCAAAACCCATCCATCTGCCTTTTGGGAGTGGGGGTGTCACTCTCTTAAAATTGCTTCCTACTGATTTGGGGACATTGTTTTTCTTTTTCCCCTGCCTCCCAACTTGACATACTGGTCAGTCTTTAAAAAGCTAGCTGTGAGCCGGGCGTGGTGGCGCACGCCTTTAATCCCCCCAGCACTTGGGAGGCAGAGGCAGGCGGATTTCTGAGTTCAAGGCCAGCCTGGTCTACAAAGTGAGTTCCAGGACAACCAGGACTACACAGAGAAACCCTGTCTCAAAAAAAACAAAACAAAACAAAACAAAACAAACAAACAAAAAAAGCTAGCTGTGACATTTGTTATCTGCATGCCGAGAAAGTTCAGTGCCTAACTGAAGTTCTGACTGGAACAGGCCATGATGCTGGATGATTTAGCTAGCCATTTAGAAATTGTCTTGGATGCAGATTTTTAAGGAAACGACACTAAGGCAGGATGCTCAGTGACTCAAGCAGTATGCTGGAATAACATGTCTTAGCATCTCATTATCCTTGAGGGTGAATCTTGTCAGGGCTGTTTTGACTTCATTGGTTTCTATAAACATATAACTCTCACAGGTAATAACCGTTTCTGCAATAACATATGTACAGAATGTATCATGTGCATGATCCAGTTGGTTCTCTATTCTCTGTCCAAGCAGGTAAGGCATCTGTCTTTCTTTTATAAATCAGTTTGGACTGTATAGCAAACTAACTTAATTTTCTATCTACACCATTTGAAGGAATGATATGATAAGTCCTGAGGATTCTGTAGCCAACAAGATTTATTAGCTATGCATAACTAAAATTCTGGCTGGAGACATTTTCCTGTCTTAGCCAGTCACAGAACTGTTCCCATGTCAGGAGATCAGCAATTTACGTTGCCCATTTTGTTCTTCTTGGCTTCTTCCTTTATGGGTGCAGCATAGATCTTGGGAGGGAGGTTCCCCCTGTCAAATCTTATTTTTATCAATTTGGTAGGAATACATATTTTTTCTTCTCCTGTTGAAATAAGAGCATATTTCCTTCCCCAGTGCAACATATTTCATATATATATATATATATATATATATATATATATATATATATATATTCAATCCTTTCTAAATATCCAGTGTTTTTCAGCAGTTCTTTATCTGTCTCATTGAAGTTTTAAATATTTACGTCAATAAGGTTCTATTTAATATATTTCTAGGAGCTCCTATATCCCCTTTCTGTTCTATGAGCATTTCCTTTACAATTAGGCCTCTGTAGCGGTAAATTTTAAAAGCTGCTCTGTGCTCCCAGCGGATGCATGTGGCTCTGCACCTGCCCAAGAGCTCTGGATTCACAAGTGAAAGACACACACGCACAGCGTTATTTTTAATATGCCTTACTAGCTCAATGGCTGGGCCACTTTCAAATGTCCCTGGCAGCTAGCACACACTCCCCCTCCAGTATTCCTGAGTTAACATTTTCTAAATCTACATTTTATCGTTGCTGCCCTGTTTCCTTCTGGGCAGACATCCCCTGGGGCTGCTTTCCCTTTGCACCCACATTTAGGCCATCTCACCCTCCTGCTCCTTCATGGCATGGTCTATCCTATGCCCCTCTCATGGAGAATCCCTTCTCCTCCTTCCTTGTGTTTCTTTCCTGGGAATCCTAAAAGTACTGCCTTTTTCATTCTGTCCAGCCATTAGCTGCTGGTTCTTTATTGACCCATCAAAAAACCAACTGTTGGCAGGGACCTGCAGAGGATGTGGGAATTTCCATGTAAGCACAAATCAGACCCCTAACATCTCAAACCTTTTGTAAAAAAGGTTGTTTTCTCTCAGCCATAAATTGAGCACAACCATAACAATTATGTAAATTATTAAGTATGATATATAATTAACACCTAGTCTACCATATTTGTCAACTTAGATAAAATACTCTACAATGTACCCTGACTTAAAAAGTTTACCTGATTTCTATATCTGAATTATTCTATACCTGCATTCAACTAGCATTACCATCTGAAAACCATCTTTCCAAATCTATATAATCTTCCTCAATGTTAAACAACTTAAATTTGATTATGAGACTATAATTAGTCTTCAACCCCAACAGAAATCTGAAAATGAGTTCAACATTACCTGAATATATAGGAAGCACAAAAACATAGTTTCCAAAACTTAAAAAAATGTAGAGACAGCTGGCTACCTGGACAGTCCCCTATTCCTGCAAGCATCAGAGCATCTGTCTTCAGCCTTCTGGCCCAGGACCATCTGACAGACCTTAAATGAAGCAGGAACTGTGAAGGACTAGCTTACTCTGTCTTGGCAGAGCTAAGCTGTCGACTATCCCACATCATATGTCCTTTCTTAGACAGTATTTTTTGTCTGTAGATGAATTAGGGCAATTTTTGTCCAGGGGCTACCTTGCCACAACTGGAGCAACTCCATATGGAGGTTTTGATGCTCAATTTCTTCTCTGAACCATGAAGTGGGTACTGTCAGGAGCAGGCATGTCTCTAGTCAAGTGAACTTTAATAATAATAAATTTAATATTATTTATTTAATTAATAATAAATGCCATATTCTGTTGATTTCTGATGTTTTTGAAGATTATTTATTTACATAAAGTATATCTGAACTGTTAAACCTTGACTACTCTTAGTGATTTCTATTTGAATAATATTAAAAAAACACTTCATTATAATTAAATCAGACTCTAATATAACCATGAGTTTCCTTTCTGTCCCTTAACTTGTGTTATTTAATCATCCTAAACAGTTTGTAATAGCAGCTATAGAAGGACTGGATGAAGGCCTTGAATTCTTAAATGAGTTGCAGAGGCACAATGCCTATCTAAGAGTAACAATATTAATTTCAAATTTTGTATCAATATACAAGATTTATATCAATGAAAACCTTAAATCTATATCAATATATAGATTCTGTACCAATGTAAGAAAATTTAACTTTAATTTGCATCAACTATAAAGATTTCTACCAATGTAAGATCGTGCCTATACAATGGTTTGCTTAAGAATAAATTTAGTAATCCACCCCATCTATTTCCTTTTTGCTCAATATTATGACTATTCCTAAATTATCCCTTATAGTGACAACCTATCTATAATTTGTAAAATAACCATAACCAGACACCCAAACCCAAGGGATTGTGATGACAACTCTCCACAACTTCTTCCTGCTGAATAGGGGCAACAAAAAAATTTTAAAGAGGTGGGAAGGGGTAGGAAAATTAGAAAATTTGGTTAGACTTAAGAAAGCTAGCTTTATGTGCAAGGAAAAAAAATAAATGGCCTGTGCAAGGGAAAGGAAGAAAGGAAGAAAGAAAGAAGAAAGAAAGAAAGAAGAAAGAAAGAAAGAAGAAGAAAGAAAGAAAGAAGAAAGAAAGAAGGAAGAAAGAAAGAAAGAAGAAAGAAAGAAAGAAGAAGAAAGAAAGAAAGAAGAAAGAAAGAA
>NC_034593.1:25368419-25372544 GCF_900095145.1 Mus pahari
AAGAAAGAAAGAAAGAAGAAAGAAAGAAAGAAAGAAAGAAAGAAGAAAGAAAGAAAGAAGAAAGAAAGAAAGAAGAAAGAAAGAAAGAAGAAAGAAAGAAAGAAAGAAAGAAAGAAGAAAGAAAGAAAGAAAGAAAGAAAGAAGAAAGAAAGAAAGAAAGAAAGAAAGCAAGCAAGCTATCTTTAGCATCTGTTATCCAGTCTCTGTGTGCTTAGAAGGATCAGGGATTGACTGAAGTTCTGATTGGATCTGTCTAAAAGCCTGTATGAACCGAGTCCATTGGGAATCAGCAACAATTCCTGAAGCTGTTCTGGAAGCAAGTCTCTAGACAGTGTCAGAAAGCAGGGGGCTGGAACAGCAGGTCATTTCAGCGTCTCCCACGGATGAATCTTGTCAGAGCTGCCAATTCTGTAATATATGAATATTACAACCAAAGTTTTAGTACTATTAAGATATATGTATAGATTGTGGAAGATCAGTTAAGGATGTTTTTTTGTTTCTTTGAGCAGGTAAAAGACAACTATCCTTTTTTTGAGTTAAGTTGATCAATAACCAGTTGTAATAAATCTTCATCATGCCATGTGAAGGATGGCACAATGAATCTTAAGGATTCCACAACCAACAATATTTATTGTCTAATTTTTAATTGAAGTTTTGGCTAGAGACATATTCATGTCTAAGTCAGTTATAGGGCTGTTCCTATGTCAAGAAATCAGCAAATCAAGTTACCTCTCCTGTTTGATTCTCTCAAAATTTTCTTTTCTGTTGTCAAGATCTTCAGGGGGTCTTCCCCATCACATCTGATCCACGTCACTCTGGAAGGGGTCCAAAGCCTTTTCTCCTTTCCAGTCAACACAAATAGAGAGCCTGTCTCCCAAAATAATATGTCCTTGTTTCAGTAACCAGAAGTCATTAAAGGAACAGATTGAATTAACTTAATAGCTTGACCTCTCTCCCAGAGGAATTTTAATATAACCACCAAACTCATAACCACACTCATTTTGAAAGTTAAAACAATTCAAAGTTACTAAAACAATTTAAATAAATATTATTATCTGTTGAGATAGTGTTTCCCCACCATCTCCTGCCCCAACCTACATGATGAGATCAAGGCCTAAGTTATTTATTCATTTGTATACTTAAATTCTCCATTCTATGGAGCTTAATATGGGAATACATATGTCCCCTTTCTCTTTAAATAACTTGAATTAACATAAGCTTCTATTATCTATCTGATAAGGTTTTCCCACTTATCCCTTGGCCTTTGACCTATATTTTAAGATCAAAAGCCTCAATTATGTGTTCATCTATGTATACTTAAATCCTCTCTTCTGTATACTGTATAGACCTATTCTTAGGCTTCTAATCCAGGCTAAACAATCCCAGAATTCCTGTATAGACCACATTCAAAGAATTTGAGTATTTATCCTGGTATAGACCTTTTTAACTTTTCTTTAAAGCATATTTTTTTCATTTTTTTCTATTCTCTCTATCTCCGTGCCTTTGATTCCTACATTTGAGATCAAAGGTCTGTATTTCTTTATTCCATGTATACTTAAAACTGCTTAAACAATTACCATTATACCCCCTTCTATTCTTAAAAATAATCAAATCAAATTTTATTCATCTCTATTCTTTATTTATCTGGTTGTTGTTAGCAGGCAACTTCTATCATCTGCCCCTCTCTCTGCCTCTGAGAAGCCTGTCTCTCTGCATAGCAGAGGCTCCCAGCATCTCTAAGCACAAATTCTTTGTATTAGTTCCAAATGCCATGTGGCTAAGGCAAAAAAGAAGCCAGTCCTCTTCAACTCCTAATCTTACATCAAGGCATGTGTGTATTCCATCCAAGAATCTCTAAATAATTTTTGATAGTCAGTTCTTGCCTATACGTTGCATGCCTTCTGTCGTGGGAAATATTTAAAACATCTCTGCATGGCTCTACACCTGTCCAAGAACTCTGGATTCACAAATGAAAGACATACACACAACCTTTATATTTAATAGCCTTAACTAGCTCAATGGCTGGGCACTTCCAAACCTCCCGCCAGCTATCACACATCCCCCACGGATATTTCTGAATTAATACTTGCTAAACTATATTTTATCTCTACTACCGCAGACCCAGTTGGTGGTGGTGGGGTGGCCCTGGGGCCACTTTCCCGGATTCTTACATGTCTGTGGTTTCTTAAGTCTGCTCTCTCTGCTTTCCTATCATGGTGACGCTCCTTTTCTCTTCTGTGTTTCTGTCCTTGGAATCCTAAACGTCCCACCTCTATCCCTCTGCCCAGCCATTTGGCCACTGGCTCTTTATTGACCCATCCAAAAAAAAAAAAAAATCAACTGTTGTAATTGAAGTTAATTCTGAATCATCCTGAATGGTTTCAGCAGTTTCTATATTCAAAACATCTCTTTCTGCATATTGAGTGTCAGTACTTTATTAAAAGATTCTGAAAAAATGGGCATATTACATATAGGATGTTGGATATTTGAACTCAGGTTCTCATGGTTGCACAGAAACTACTCCTATCTACTGCAGTCCCCAACCCTTCAATCTGTTTTAGAGGAGTGAGCCACAGCTAGACCATAGCAATCTAACACCAAGTTGGGGTCTGTCTTGCTTTCAGATTCAGGCATGGTGGCGTGGAATCATGGTCCGGAAAGGATATGGATCGTATGAAGAGCTACTAAAAGCCCGAAAAAAGGGAAAATCCCCTCCAAAAGATAAGAAAGGGAAAAAGGCTGCAAAGGGGAAACCTGCAAAAGGGAATAAAAAGTAATTACGTAAATGAATTAATGAAAATAAAGCTTGCTAACAGAGCAGGAAGGCGCCCTGTCTAGGGGCCATAAAACAACCACATGAAAATTACCCATGAAATTAAGGCTGTTTGTAATAATAAAACAATCTTATTTTACTGAAATGTTTGTGGGAAGAATGATATGACACCTGGCAACTGCTTCAAAATAGCATGCCTAAGAGGCTAGGAGACATGGGTTCAAATGAAGCAAGACAGGACAGATGTAAACTGACCACCACAGAAGTAGGTGGCAAGCATGTGGGGGTCCCTGCATTCTTTTGTCTCTTTAAAAACATTTGGGGAAAGTCACGGTTATACAAGCAAGTCCATGGAAATATACTAGTATGTCCCCTTGCACCTGTGCTGACGTCTTACACGATGTCAGTATGGAAATAAACCCAGAAAGCTGTCATTGGTTCAATACACATCACTTACCCAGATTCCATCGGGTGTGTGTGCACATGTGTGTCTGTGTGTATGCATCATGTAGTTCAACGCAATTGTGTTACACACAGCTTTCTACAAACAGCACTGCAGTCAAGACATAGGCTGCTCTCCATAAATCACCATTGGGACATTCTTTTGTAGTTTTTTGTAGGTACCTACTATGTACCAAATCCTTACTTACCCTCCATTTCCTGCTAGGCGAAGCTCTGGCTGTAGACAGGGTGGCCTGAGAGGAGATAAGGAGTTGGCAAAGGAAGAGCGAGTCAGAGAAATCTTCCAGGTCTGACTGACTAGTAATTGGGTTACGTTTTTATTTCTTCATGCTTCACAGAACAAAACAAACTAATGATTATCCAAGAAGTACAGATTATATCATTTTGTCTCTGGACATATGTTTAATTTTTCATTACATGTCAAGGGTTTTAAGTTCAGTAATAATTAGAAAGTGCAGATAGAACATATTTTATTTTTATTATCAGCCCTATAACTCCAAAGAATCTAAAGAATGGCTCCACCAAAGCAAACACATTTATTATACGACAGCCTGAAGTTAGGCTGGAAGTGTTTGCAATTTTAAGTAAAGCACTCCAGACAAATAGAAAAAAAGCTGAACCAGCTTTTTATGAATAGAAAATACTAATCTATAACATCTTTTACTTTATTGTTCCATCTACACTATAAAATGGGAAAAGCTTATTTTAGTCAATCTATCTTATTTACAGAGTTGTATTCCTCCAGGGGTGTATCCTGTACAGTCCCATATCTTTAAACTACATTTTCAGAGAGCTCTATGCATATTATAAAAAGAGGTCTTGAATCTTTTTTTTTTTTTTTTTTTTTTTTTTTTTTTTTTTTTTTTTTCTCAAGGTTCAATACCAGTGCC
>NC_034593.1:25372585-25375892 GCF_900095145.1 Mus pahari
GGTTTTTCGAGACAGGGTTTCTCTGTATAGCCCTGGCTATCCTGAAACTCACTTTGTAGACCAGGCTGGCCTTGAACTCAGAAATCCGCCTGCCTCTGACTCCCAAGTGCTGGGATTAAAGGCATGCGCCACCACACCCAGCGGAGGTCTTGAATCTTGAATATGGTACTAATTATCCTCGCCAGTCAGAGTTTGTCAGTTATCTCTGTTTATATTTTCAGAGAACTCTGAGTATATTGTAAAAAGAGGCCTTGACTCTATTACCAATTCTCCTGGTCAGTTGGAGTTTGCTAACTATTTCTAAGTTTACCTTTTATTCTGTACTATTTCAGTTTTCTTAGGGTGGATAACCCAAGATTCCTGAAGTCATGGTCTCATTTAGAGATCCCTACTTAGCACTCCTCTGTGCATATCACAATTTCCAGGGCATTAGGAAGACTTTAAAAGAGGGCCAGATAAAGTTAATTACCTAAAGGCAGAAGGGATAGTAAGTTTACACTTACTCACACATAATTTTCTTGGGAAAAGACACAAAATGAATCATAATGCAGAAAGCTCCCAAGGATGCAACACACAGAGACCAAAACCTAAAAGTGAGAGACAGAACAATGGCGATCACAGATTTGGCTCAGCTTTGCCAGAATTGTCAAACAGCTGTGCTGGCTGAGTTCATGACTCTCATCATTTCCAGTGACTATGGCCATGCCAATTTCCCATCAAACAATATGTATCCACAATTTCCTTTAAACTTTTCATTATATTTATTTACTGTGTGTGCCTGTGCATGTGTCTGCCACAGCAAACATATGAAGGTCACCAGACAGCTTTGGGGAACAATCAGTTCTCTCTCTTCACCATGTGGTTCTCACAGTCAGAGCAACAGACTTCACAGCAGGTGCTCGTAGTTCACCAGTCCTGGAACTGACTTTCAGAAAGCCAGCATAGTTTGCTTCTAGTCCGTCAAACTTGCTGCATGTGTCACTAGTTTAAGCCTCTTGGCAGGCACACAAGTGTGCAGGTGCATGGGCGAATGTTCACGCCGGGCAGGTCATTCTGTGTCCTCCTCGATGGCTCTCTGACTGATTGACAGTCTCTCACTTAGTATCACTGTTTCAGTGGGTCTGGCCAGCTTATGCACTTTGAGGCTGGGCATGCGACCTAGTCTTTCAGTCTGTTAAAGTGTTCGGTCTTTATTGAAAGGTTATTTATTATGAATAAAGCTACAGTGAATACTCACACATAGGTCTTTGCATAAACATCACATTTGTAAGGGAATACTCAAGAGAACCCAATCCACAAAGCACCCCTTCTGCTGCTCTCAAAACTACCTCACCTTGGTGACTTTTCTTTTTTAAATGAAATTTTATCCCATTTATTTGTTTATTGGGAGGACATGTGCATGCCAGGGTACGTGTGTAGAGGCCAGGGACAACTTGCCAGAGTCAGTTCTCTTTATCATGTGGGTCTTGGGGATTGAACTAAAATGGTCGGGCTTGGCACCAAGCACTTTACCTCTGAGCCATCATACAGATTTTACATTTATACATCTTTAAGCTGTGGTTAAAATTCTAATTATTCATATTGTCATGCAGTAAAAAAAAATTGACTTGCATGTATCAGAATACAAATTTATAGCAATCATTCTTGCTGTTCAGTGACTTACCCTCTAGGAAATAAAAATGTTTAAAACTTGGATGACATAATACAATAGCTTTCTTTTTCTTCTTTTTTAAAATTAGATATTTTCTTTATTTACATTTCAAATGTTATCCCCTTTCCTAGTTTCCTTCAAAAACCCCACTATCCCACCCTCCTTCCCCCTGCTCACCAACCTACCCACTCCTGCTTCCCTGTCCTGGCAGTCCCCTACACTGGGGCATTGAGCCTTCACAGGATCAAGGGCCTCTCCTCCCACTGATGTCCAACAAGGCCATCCTCTGCTACATATGCAGCTGGAGCCATGAGTCCCACCATGTGTACTCTTTGGTTGGTGGTTTAACCCCTGGGAGCTCTGGGGGTACTGGTTGGTTCATATTGTTGTTCCTCCTATGGGGCTGCAAGCTCCTTCAGCTCCTTCAGTCGTTTCTCTAGCTTCTCCATTGGGTACCTTGATCTCAGTCCTATGGTTAGCTGAGAGCTTCTACCTTTATATTTGTCAGGCACTGTCGGAGCATCTCAAGAGACAGCTATATCAGGCTTCTGTCAGCAAGCACTTGTTGGCATCCACAATAGTGGATGGGTTTGGTGACTGTATATGGGATGGTTCCCCAGGTGGGGCAGTCTCTGGTTGGCCTTTCCTTCAGTCTCTGTTCCACACTTTGTCTCTGTATCTCCTCCCATAGGTATTTTTTTCCCTCTTCTAAGAAGAACTGAAGTATCCATACTTTGGTCTTCCTTCTTCTTGAGCTTCATTTGTTCTATGAATTGGATCTTGGGTATTCCAAGCTTCTGGCCTAATATCCACTTATCAGTGCATGTATACCCTGTGAGTTCTTTTGTGATTGAGTCACCTCACTCAGGATCATATTTTCTAGTTCCATCCATTTGTCTAAGAATTTCATGAATTCATTGTTTTTAATAGCTGAGCAGTACTCAATTGTGTAAATGTACCACATTTTCTGTATCCATTCCTCTGTTGAGGGTAAACAAACAAAAAGCAAGAAATGCCAGAAGAAATGTTTATTGGAATTTGTTTGTTCCACAAAATAAGGTTTTATTTTATTTTAGAAAGAAATGATTTTGATGCTGTGTTTTAAATTGTTGTCTACTTAAAAAAGAAAACAAACTCAAATATGCTGGTAGCCATTTCTAGCTGGTCTTCACTGATGACGCTGTGGTATTGGTTATCTTGCCTTCTCTGCTGATCATCATTTGTTATGACTTCATAGAGAAAAATGCATCAAAAAACTTCTCATGATATTCCAGTGTCTTCTTGCTACTTCTGTGGACTTGGGTCTCGTGGTTTTTTCTAATAGAACTGCAGTTGCTGATTTGTAAGTGGTGTTTGCAAGTCGATTAAACTAGCACTGCTAGTTTATGTGAACTAAACTGCTGATATCCTGACAACACAGATTGGAATCACCCCCCAAATAACTATTTCTAAACATGTCCATATCCCCCTTTGCCCTATTAACCTTTTCTTTCAACTACCTCTGTTGGGTAGTAGGCTACAAGGGAGGTTAAAGAATTTAAGAACCCAGCTGGGTGGTGGTGGTGCACGCCTTTAATCCCAGCACTTGGGAGGCAGAGGCAGGCGGATTTCTGAGTTCGAGGCCAGCCTAGTCTACAGAGTGAGTTCCAGGACAGC
>NC_034593.1:25376462-25404841 GCF_900095145.1 Mus pahari
TGTGTGTGTGTGTGTGTGTGTGTGTGTGTGTGTGTGTGTGTGTGTGTGTGTCTAAAGCAGATAGCAACTTCTGGTATTGTTCCTCTAGAGCACTGTCCAGCTGGTTTTTGAGGTGTGGTCTCTCACTAGGCCTGGAACTCAGCTACTGACAGAGGAGCTAACTGGGGAGCCTCAGGGATCTGCCTGTGTCTGCCTCTACAGCACTGTGATTAAAAGCACACCATCACTCCTTGCTTTTTATATGTGCTACTTAGACCAGATTCAGGTTCTCATGCTTAGATGGCAAGCACTTTCTAAACTGAGCTATCTTTCCAGCTCCCTATTTGGTTATTATATGCCAGTGGTTTTCAAATTTCCTAATGAGACCCTTTAACACAGGTTCCTCATGTTGTGACGACCACCTCAACTGTAAATTATTTTGTTGCTACTTCATAGCTATAGTTCTGCTACTGTTGTGAATCATAATGTAGATATCTGATATGCAGGAGGTGTGATGTGTGACCCCTCTGAAAGGGTCATTTGACCCTCAAAGGGACCATGAGCCTTGGTTGATAACCACTGTTATATACATAAAATTACAAAAATCTTACAACACAAAAGCTACTAAACAACTACAGGCTGAGCACAGCTGGTGGCAGGATTCATTCACAGTGTTCTCCTTTGGGGAGCTGTCCATTGTTTACAAAGCAGTGCACTGAAACCCACCATGGTCAAATCGAATGTCCCTTCTGTGGTCCTGGGTGAAGCAGTCTACTTCTCTTTCCTGGGGGGCTGGGATGACCCATCTTCTCATCTCTATCACAGTGATCACAGGAAGTTGGGTCACAGCACATAGTAAGTAGCTAAACCATTGCCCACAATCTTGGGAGCTTGAGGGTCGAAGGCTAATGTCTAGTTCAGTTAGCTCTTTAAGAAAGCAGAGGTTTTGGCAGAAGATGGTCCATCCTGCATCACAGATGCCGTCATTGTAGCTCAGGTCAAGCTTCTGTAGCATCGCTAAATGACCTGTCTGTATGACAGAGACTGGAAAACAAAATCAGTCTAAGATGTAAGGATACTCTCTCCCTAGGCTGGTCCCCTTTCCAGTAACACACCACTTCTGATGTTAGTAACAATTGATAATAACTTCCTTTAAACCAGCTGTTTTATTTGGGGCATCGGAAAGTATTTCGGTAAGAAAATTTATCTCTGTGCATCCCATACACAGCCCCCCAAAAAAGAGATCCCCCAGCCTCTCTTTTGCAAACCTCAACTGGAAGAATTCCATTTTTGTATTAGCTCAAGTTCTTTGCTCCACTGGAGTCCTAGTTCTCCTGCAGACTTTTCCTAATTAATGCACAGAATGATGGCCTACTGGCTTTGATTAAGGATCATTGGTGCACAGCATTACACCTGCAAGTTTAATGCTGGTTATTGATCCAACAATTATCCAACAGAGTACTTTCATTTTAGGGGTACTAGAAATTGAGTCTAGTACTCATACATGCTAGATAAGTACTCTACCACTGAACTATATCACTATCCCTAACAGTAAATTTAGTGTATAAAATATTCTTGGTAATTTCTAGTTCACTTTTGAAACTTCTACTACATAAGATAATTTCCTCTTTGAAGAGCCCTTACACTATCATGGTTTGATTATGCTTGGCCCAGGGAGTGGCATTGTTAGGAGGTATGGCCTTGTTAGAACATGTGTAGCTTTGTGGGTGATGGTTTTAAGACCCTCATCCTAGCTGCCTGGAAATCAGTATTCTCCAAGCAGCCTTCAGATGAAGATGTAGAACTCTCAGCTCCTCCTGCACCGTGCCTGCCAGGATGCTACCATGCTTCTGCCTTCATGATAATGGGCTGAACCTCTGAACCGGTAAGCCAGCTCAGTTAAATGTTGCCCTTATAAGAGCTGCTTTGGTCATGGTGTCTGTTCACAGCAGTAAATCCCTAACTAAGACACATACTTTGACCTTAGAGAAGATGATGGCTTCTGCAGGGGGAAGGAGGCAGGATACCCAAGGCAAAGGGCACCTGCCTCCCTCTTCAGCTGAACCAAGGAGAAGAGATAAGTGATGCAGGACCTCATGATCTCTTCATCCGACCTTCAGATGAATGGTTTGTGAAGTTTCCCTCTGACAGCCCTCTACTGAAGGCTACCACGGCTGTGTCCTCCACCCCATACTCTTGCATTTCATTGTGGGGCTGATCTTACAGAAGGAAGCCCTTCTTAGCATCCCAGCCTATCTTCCAGTGACCCTGACCAATCACTCCCCTCTACCTTGGTCAGCTCATCTCAAAGAATAGTCGTGGCTCTAGAAATCTGACAAGTCCCAGGTAGCCAGTGTACAGACGTTTAGTGTGAGGGCACTGTAGATGGTGGCCTCTGTGTGGATGGCTGAATCAGAAGCTTCCGGGCAGGAACCTCCCTCCCTCCTCATCGTCCCAGAAACACCCTCCTCTGCCAGTTGGCTGCCAAATTACACTGTCTGTTTTAACCAGATCTCTCCTAAGCCAATGCGGAGGGAAAGGAAGCTGCCTCAGCCCCAGGTCCACCACTCTATCCATGCTTTGTGCCAAGGAGGGGTTAATACGAACCCAGGAGAACCACATCCTCTGTCACCAGGGAGCAGCTGCTCAGACGTAGCACTCGAAGCAACCTTGATGAATGTAGTGTTTGTTGAAGCAGCTCCAGGTTCCCACCAACACACTTATTCCAGGAAAGGTTGAGTATCTCCAGGGCTGGGAGATACACAGAGGCTTCCGCTAAAATTTTAAAGATAAGAGCATCAGTAACGTGGACCCATGAGAGACCATATGCTTCATATCTGTGCAAAGAGAGTCGGGACAATATATTACTGATTCAGGGCTGGAAAAGTTGTACTTGGGACACTACTGGCAACATTAGGAAGCCAGACTTGATTAAATGGTATTCATCATTAACTAGGATCTCTTTGATTTCCTTTGTACTTAGGGAGAGAGGAGTCAAGTACTTGGAAAGCTGGTCAGAATTTCCAAGGTATGACTTGGTTGGCACCTATGCCAATGTGTGGTCCCAGCTGAAATTCAGAGATGGGGCCAAGCTTCTCTGCAACTCAAGAGCACCAAGCTGTATTTGTGTTTATTTCATGCAATTAACCAGGCACAGTATTGTGGTCGAGACTGAGAATCGGCTCATATATTCAAAAGTTTGGTTCCCAGTTGGTGGAACTGGTGGGTTAGGAGGTGTGGCCTTTTTGGCAGACCTGTGTCACTGGAGATGGGCTTTGAGATTTCAAGTCTCAAGTCTTGCTCTCTCTGCCTGCTGCTCGTAGATCAGATGTAAGGTCACAGCTACTGCCCCAGCACCGTGCCTGCCTGCCGCTGCCACCATGCTCCTCGCCATGATGGGCACTGACTCATCCTCCAACCTTAAGCAGGCCCCAAATTAAATGGTTTGTTTTACAAGTTGCCTTGGTCATGGTGTCTATTCACAACTATAGAAAAGTAACTAAGGGGCTGGAGAGATGGCTCAGTGGTTAAGAGCACTGACTGCTCTTCCAGAGGTCCTGAGTTCAACTCTCAGCAACCACATGGTGGCTCACAACCATCTGTGATAGGATCTGATGCCCTCTTCTGGGATGTCTGAAGGCAGCTACAGTGTACTGATATACATAAGATAAATAAATAATTTTTTTTAAAAAAGAAAGAAAAGTAACTAAGGGACAAGGAAAAAACTAACATATTCTGTATAGAGTTTTTAAATGCTAATTTTCAGTTGGCTCCTAAGATAAAATTAATCATAAGAATTTATTCCCAAGCACAATAAGTATTTTGAATTGTTCTGCTTTTTTAAAATAAAGAATAATATTGTTCAAGGAGAAATCTCGCCCACTCATGGCACAGAGGTCTATAGTAAAGAGGAGTCAAATTTTCGATTTTTTCTATAAAAGTGATATAGAATGTATATCAAGTTGACTGGTGCAATTATGTTAATGATGTTATTTGTGTAATAGTGCCCTTATTCTTTTTTTTTTTTTAAAGATTTATTTATTTATTATATGTAAGTACACTGTAGCTGTCTTCAGACACTCCAGAAGAGGGCATCAGATCTTGTTACGGACGGTTGTGAGCTACCATGTGGTTGCTGGGATTTGAACTCTGGACCTTCTGAAGAACAGTCAGGTGCTCTTACCCACTGAGCCATCTCACCAGCCCCAGTGCCCTTATTCTTTACTGATTATACAGTTAGAAGTAGAAGGAGCTGTCTGTCAAGAGCAATTTTTCCAATTAGGAGGTACATTTATGAAACATCATATTGTTCCCAAATTTAGTGTATTCTGTAATTTTTCCAAATGAGCATTGAGTGTAAAATGTCTCACTTTGTGTGTTTACCTAACTGCTTGATGGATTACAGACTCCTTTGAGAAGCCTACTTATCTACTTACTTAGTAATAACCAAATGCACAGAGTGCTGAGTGCAATGTGAAGGGACATCACACAACCATACACATAAGTGCATGAACTAGATCTTATTCTTTTTTTTAAAGATTTATTTTATTATTAGATCTTATTCTCTTTTTTTAAGATTTATCTTATTATTTTATCTAAGTACACTGTTACTGTCTTCAGACGAACCAGAAAGGGGCGTCAGATCACATTATGGATGGTTGTGAGCCACCATGTGGTTGCTGGGATTTGAACTCGTGACCTTCAGAAAAGTAGTCAGTGCTCTTAACCGCTGAGCCCCCTAGATCTTACTCTTGACACCGGTACCTGCTATTCAGCCTAGGCTGGCCCCAGTCTTCTGGTCCTCCTACCTCCTGGGTGTTGGGATTCCAGGCAGGTACCACACACTTTGCTTTAATTATAAATGTCGACAAAGGCTATGAAGAAGCTCCTAGTTTAGGTAGTGACTGTGTTAAACAGTTACACAGACCTGAGAGTTGTAGGAACTACTAGGAAAGCACAGAGACTGGAAATCAGACATTCCAGAGATAAGAATCAGAAGGAAGGGTCAGAAAGAAACAGTCTGTGCTGGAGAGAGATGCTGGTGAGATGGCCCTCTAGGTCACATTCTGCCACATAGGTTCCACCCGAGACACTACAGGAAGTGCACTGCCATTTGTGAACAGATAAAACCCTATTTGTTTTAAATGAAATTTACAGACTCTGCAATAATATTAACAACTAGCATTTGTTGAGCATTATGAGTCAGGCAGCCTCTCAGAACCGTCTATGTAGTAAAGCCACTTGACTCTTACATCCTTGTTGCTGCGCTTTTTCTATTTTACAGATGAGGAAGTAAAATAGGTCACGTGGGCCGCAAGGACCAGAGCCAGATCTGATTCAGGAGGTCTGACTGCAGGTGTGCTATAGTCAGGAGATGAACCAAACAGTCCTGCACTGAGTAATTGTCCTGAACTTCAAGGCATTCACAGACCCTGTCAAGCACATCTTTAGATACTATAGGCCCCGTGCTGAACATATCAAGTTTGAAAGGTTTGTCGCCGGGGACTTCTCTGGATGGGATGCTGGGACAGGGCATGAAGTAGTACACAGCAAAGACCAAGAGTGGGGGGGGGCAGGAAGGAGGGCACGAGCTCTCTAAATATAGACTTCTTAGAATTTGGAGTGTTTAGTAACTACTTATTTCTACGAACAAGGTCCATTTGTTTCATTAATTGCAGCCCTGTCTGGCCCATGGTACCATTTTAAGGGAAGTTTTAATGCATAATAAATATACAAGAGCTGTTTTCACCATTATCCAAGAGTCACTATGGAAACCCACCTCTGGTGTGCCTATCAGAGTGTTTCCAGAGAGGGTTAACTGAAGAAGGAAGATGCTCCAGCACTGGGCAGCCTACGCCATTGGACAGGGTCCTGAGGCAAACCAAGCACCAGCCTCCACCTCTCTCTGTTAGTGTGGCTGCCTGTGTGTGGCCAGCCCTCTCACCCTGTGTCTCACTCACACTATGCACAAAAGAAACAGTTCTTTCCTTGAGCTGCTTTTGTTAGGTATTTTGACACAACTCTGAGGAAGGGACCTGACTCACACCCAAATACAACCGTTCTGGTCACGGGTACAATTATAAAAGGAGTGTATTAGGTTTGATCCTTTTAAATTTTTATTTGGGGAACACCTTGTACCTTCTTCAGGGGTTGATGCCAGAGAATGCAACCTATGTTGGGTTTTGTTTTGTTTTGTTTTTCTGTTTCTAAGCTCGAATCAGAATAAATACCTTAAAGACATTAATTCCACAATTTTTGAAACTGGTAATATGTCAGCAAGATCCAAGATTAGTCAGCCAGACTTCTGTTGCTGTGACTAAGTGCCTCCAAAGGCTGGGCATGGAGGTGCCTGTCTACCATGCCATCACGCAGGGGGATCGGCTGAAGAGTGGGTAGTCTGAGACCTGTTTGAGTTACAGTGTGACCTTGTGTCAAAGACAAAACAAAGGAAAGCAAAGGAGCAAAGGCTTGGTTCTGTAGCTTCAGGCTCTGGTGACAGAGACTTCTGGGTGTGTGGGGGAGCAGAGCAGCTCCCCTCCTCACAGCCAAGAAGAGGAAGGAAAGAAAAAGCCCAGGGAACCTAGATAAGATAAGGCTGTCAGGGGCTTAATCCGGGATACCTTCCTCTGGCGGGGCCACGCCTCCTACAGATCCCACCACTACCAATAAAGAGCTCACTCAGCTCCGTGTCTATCATGGCTGATGCATCAATAAAGTTAAGAGTCCTCAGAACCCAGCCACCTCAGGAAACCACTCCAGTGGGAATCAATTCTTCAATATGTAAAATGTGGGGCAGCATCGCCTACTGAAATCATAACAGAGTTAGCAGGGCAAGACTGAGACTACTGCCCTAGAAAGGCCCATGACTGACCGGAAAGGTTGGCCTGGCCCGTGGATGCTACCCAGAGAGCCTGGGATTAGGAAGTGCTTTCACAGATCCCTAACTCACAAGAGCCGCTTACCGAGCTTCATCTGTTTGTATTAATAATATAATTGATGACATACACTAGTTTTCCTTCTGTGAGTCTGGAATTCTCAAATGTTCTAGGGAGGGGATATTTGTACATCTGAAACCCTGGGCTTGCAAGTTCAGGTGAGCTTCACTAGGAACATATTTCACACATGAGTCACAACTCATTGCTGGCGTACTTAAATGTACCTGTGCCACTCCACTGAGAGAGAACTTTTGGGAGATTGCTCTTGGTAACCTTGGGGCTATGCATCAAAAAAGTTTCCCTTTCTTGATCATATTCTCCCTTATTCCTGAAGTTTTCCCTATTCCTGATCCTATTTCCCTGTAATAAACCTTTGCTATGGGTACAGCTATACGCTGAGACTCGAGTCTTCCTCTGAATCAATGAAACTGGAATGGTGCTGTGGACCCCAGTACTGAATGCACAAAGTGCTGGTTTACCTGAGCGGTTCATTTGGGGAGATTCTACGATATCCCGTCACTGCTAAGCACCTTCCTCCGCTTGCCAGCCATGATGGGAAGAAACTCTAGATCTGGTAGACCGTGACATATGGCTAGAATAGATGCATGACCCTTAGGATTCCTAAGAGAGCATTAAGTCCTGTGGGGAACGATTGCTGGATGGTTAGCTAAGTGTACACATGAATAACTCAATTTTCCCACCAGACTCACAGCAACCTCAGTTCACATTCCCTCTCAGCAAAATTACAAGTTACCAGACATAGACTTCTACAGTTGGCTTCAAAAAGGAAAATGCTACTCAAAGCTTAGGGTGCAGCTAGGTTAGGGTACAGCAGAGGCAGGAGGACAAGTTCAAAGTCACTGTCAGTTAAATAGCAAGTTCAAGGCCAGCCGAGACTATATATGAGATCCTGTCTCAATTAAAAAATAAAAGTAAAATAAATGCCAGTGCCATTCATATGACTTTAAGGACACTTTTACGAGAACATATTTCCTGGAAAAAGAAACAAGCAAAAATCTCAATTAGTCCTTAGTAACTTTTCTGCAACTCAATCTTGGAATGATTGGTGGGGCTCTGTCTCGTCACCGTGCAGTGTCTGCTGGGAGCTGGGAAGCTCTCTTACCAAGGGCTGCGAAAGTCTCACTTTGTAAAGCACAACTGTTAATCAGCAAGGACTTCAGTGCTGGTAAAAACCGGAGCCTGCAGAGTAGGTTCTCCGAGGAGCCGCCCAGGTCTCTGTTAGATGACAAGTCCAGTTCTTCCAGGTTGGAGAGTAAAGGGATGATCTGAGCTGTTCAAATATCACCCGCGATGTGTATGAGGAACCGGTTCACAGTCACGGGAGTGTCTGGCTCCCACAGGCGTCCTGACCTGGCGTCTACCAAACTCATTGTATGACATTACCCTCCCTGGCTGGAACTTGCACACAGACCATACTCCTTCCAAATCCTATCAGCCTTTCTCCAGGTCCTTCCCAGGCCTCTCTCTATTCCCAAGCTTCTCTGTAGACTAGGAGGCAAAAGCTAGGAACGGCGTCATCAGCTGGGCCTGGCATTCCAAGCCTGTACTCCCAGTCACTTGGGACACCGAGGAAGGAGGGTGACCACTCAAGGCCTACCTGATCAGCACAGTGAGACCTTGTTTCAAAATAAAAGGCAAACAAGAAGACTAGGTACAGAGCCTGACTCTTTGGCTACTTTAGGGTTATTTCTACCACCCTACTCTATCATTATCCCTTCAACCCCAACACTAGGTAGGAGAGAGAGAAGGCTAGAGGGGAAAGGGAGCCTCAATACTGTTAGACTGCTTCCTGATGGCTGGGGGTGTCAAGTTTCTTGGGACAATTTTGAGCTCTGTCATCAGAATATCTCCAAGCAGCCATAACAGCAGAAGAAGCTGCAGCCACGGCCTCTCTCAGGACGCTAGCATTTTTTTACACGCTCAAGAGTCCCCAGAAGTCCAAGCATTTTATGATTGCAAACACCATCTGCAGCTGGCAAAGCCACGCCCCTGCCAGAGCACGAGGCAAATCATAGTCTACAGCCTTGGACAACCTAAAGCAGCTCCACGCCCAATACCTGGGATTAAAACGAAAATACATCCCTATAACACGTCTGTGCTCTTAAAGAAACCAAAATGCACACTACAAAGCCTGGTTGTGGAGTGTTTGCCAGTTTTGAGTAGGCCCTAGGTTTTAAACCACGGGACCGCAAAAAACCATGACAATAGCAAACCCTGTTTGGTCTTTGCAGTAGCTGGCTACTCTGAACCTTAATTTTCTTAATCACAAGATCACTGGAGACAGAAAATGACTTGTTCCTTGTAGTTTCCTTCATGGCTGGCACATATTAGCATCTGACATCATCAGTCTTTTCTCAGAAGGCAAGTGAGACAAGCCATTGGTGATGGGGTCGGCCTGGTCCAGTTGCCCTGAGAGGCAGGCATCATAGAATTTTCAGGTTAGAATTTGTAGCTCCTGGGGTACTGCATGCCTTTCAGTTTCGGACAAGCTGAGCACTCAGTCTGTCTCGTGATTCTCTACTTTCTAGAAGCCAACAAAGCATACAGAAGTTTGACAGGACAACTAACTGGTCTTAGCCGTTCATCTTGTATAGCCTGCAAACGTCACCGCATCCCGGCAACTACTACTGCATGAATCCTGGCAACTGCCATTGTATTCTGCTTCTCATAAAGGTATAAGAAGTCTGAGTGCTTGGAATAAACATGTCACAGTCTCGGTCTTGATGTGGGCCTTCCGACCTGTGCCTAGTAGAAGATTCATTTCTCACCCGCCATATCAGCTAACCTTGCCCAGGAAGTAAGCGCTGGCACTTAAAGGTAGCCCTAATCTACTATCTTTCTGTTACTTGTTTGCACAGAAGCCTCTCCCTAGCACTTTCCACCACTGGAAACATTATCCCAGGAGCCCCACGGAGCTGTGCCCCACGGAGCTGTGCCCCACGGAGCTGTGCCCCACGGAGCTGTGCCCCACGGAGCTGTGCCCCACGGAGCTGGCTCATCTCTTGGAGCCCTCCAAGGCCCCCAACCCAAAGTCACCTCTCGGTCACTCTCCTATCTGTAGTGGTTTGAACGAGACTGTCCCTCAATGTCTCAGTTTGAACTGGCAAGCCTTGCGCGTCTGAAGACAGTGAGGCCTGAGTGGAGTTCTGTGAGATGAGGGGTGGGGAGCAAAGGCAGAGACGGAGCGATAGGAAGGTATTTGGGCTCTTGAAACAGCTGAGGCACGGGACGTCGGGTCCCAGAACGAGGGTAGCGGAGGTTTGATGGTAAGTCATGCTGACTATGTTGAAGGTTCAGTATGGCCACATATGGGGAGGAAGGGTAATTTCTGCTCTTCTTGTTACGGGAAATTGCGTTTATTATATTACAGGTAACAACCACAGACCCATGTTGAGAGTGGGAAAATCACTGCTGTCATTTAAAGTCATAATGTTCACTTTGTACCACCACTGACTCCCTTTCAGTAACCGCCCTTGTCTCTGAGTGTCTTAACTTCGCTATGTCATTTAAAGCCTCCTTTTGGTCTTTGCTCTACATATCTGTATGCAATCGAGGCTGCAACACTAAGATACTTGTTTCTAAAAAGCAAGAGAAGTTCGAATTTTTCTCCAAGTACTAAATCCTGGATTCCTTAACATTTACTGGGCGCTCAGTGCAGCACACACAAAACTCCGATGACTTGACCTGTGAATTTAAACATCCGCTGCCAATTTCTAACTCCCCGGGCATGTCCATGGATTCTGCTCCATGGGGGTCACTTACTCAGTGACGTCACATCTCCTGCTGTCAGCGAGCACTGGTGAAGGTCCAGGACCTGCAGGTGTTTCAGTAAAGCCAGCTGAGCAGGCACATCCTCAAAGCCTCCGCCCAGTTCCTTGTTGCAGGAGAGGTCCAGTATCCTCAGCACCTCCAAGGAGGCAAAGGCAGCATCTGCAAAGCAGGTCCCAACCCAGGTCCTGAAATGCGTACTGTGAGTCGGTGGGAAAGAGTGCAGGAAGGGAGGGGGGCAGGGCAGGAGGTGAGGCAAGTCAGCATGCCATCCTGGCAAAGCCAGGGGGATCAGGGCGGGGCAGGGGGGGATTAAATGCAGAGTCCCTACCTACTAGGCCTCAACAGACCCAACGATGACCTCACAAGCTCTCTCTCTAAGATACCAATTGGCTGCCACTGACTCTTGTGTATGAGGACACTTGACTGTGCCGCCAACTACTATTGAGCAAGGACCTCAGATTTACTCAGGCTGCCAAGAAGAAGGGTGTTGAAGGTTCTGAAAGTCATAGGGAAAAGCAGTGTCATTCCCTATAATAAGCAACTCCACATGAACACAAAGCCCCCACCCTAGATGTCTCTGGAGCCGTCATTATTGGTTTTTAATCAATATCAGAACCTTCCTAGTACTGAGCACAAAATATTGCTGACATCTTCAACAGAGATAGTAAACCTACCCAGTATCCAGCCCGTACCCTAGGTTTCCCAGTCTTTGTAATGCTGGTCTGTTTAGAAGCTTGTCTGTTGGGTGGAATTGATCCTAGAGCCTTATACGGGCTAAGCAAGAGAGAGTCTCCCACTGAGATACCCCATCCTCTCTCTCTCTTGTTACTTCTTTCTTAAATTGCTATTATTTATTTATTTAATTTCATTAAGTTGTCTGTGTTGGCTTTGACTTTGTGATCTTCCTTCCTCAGTCTTTAGGATTTCAGATCTATACTGCCTAGCCTGAACTAAGAGGCTTCCTTACTTTTCGTCTTAGTCAGGATTTCTATTCCTGCACAAACATCATGACCAAAAAGAAAGTTGGGGAGGAAAGGGTTTATTCGGCTTACACATTGCTGTTCATCACCAAAGGAAGTCAGGACTGGAACTCAAGCAGGTCAGGAAGCAGGAGCTGATGCAGAGGCCATGGAGGGATGTTCTTTACTGGTTTGCTTTCCCTGGCTTGCTCAGCCTGCTCTCTTATAGACCCCAAGACTACCAGCCCAGAGATGGCACCACCCACAAGGGGACCTCCCCACTTGATCACTAATTGAGAAAATGCCCTACAGCTGGATTTCATGGAGGCATTTCCCCAACTGAAGCTCCTTTCTCTGTGATTACTCCAGCCTGTGTCAAGTTGACGCACAAAACCAGCCAGTACACTTTCCTTTTGCATTTTTCTTTCTGTTTTTGTAATAATGAAAGTGTATGGTTACTGTGATTTTTTTTTTAATGAATAATCCTAGTATGCACTAAAGCCCTGGGTTCAATTCCCAGCTCTGAAGCAAAGAAATAGAACAAAGAATATTCAAATTTATATGTTCTAATAATGCATATGCTATATATTTATGCTATATAATACATCTGAAAACATTTCACTTATTTCTATTGTGTGTGGGAATGTGTGAGTGATTCCCACTGGGAGACACCCGGTGAGCCATCTCACCAACCCTGATATATGATACATTTTATACTCTACATGACCTTAAACTTAACCGCTGTTAACTCACCCAGTATTCTGACGCTCTTTTGGGGTAATCCACAGGAACCCAACTTCAGTACCTTCAGGCCTGACGTACTTCGTAATCCTTGTGCTATGACGTCTAGACAGCTGCCAATATTTCTGTTGCTGGAAAGGTCAAATACTTCGAGGCTCTGCAGCTTAGGTAGCAAGTGACCTGGAAGGGAATACATCCAAACAAACAGGAAGCACATCCGTGCAGAAGTCAGGGGCAAGCTGGAGGTCTACTGCAGCTCTCTGTGCCTCAGAAACAGAGAGCATCTGGGGGCAGTTCCCAGCTGCCAATCACAGGCTTCTGTGGAGAGACTCTCTTGTGTACCATATGATTGCATCACTTGTCAATAAAAACAAAACAAACAAACAAACAGACAGAAAAAGCCTACCGCCTGTAGGAAAGGGTAGAATAGAAGGCGGGATATCCGGTAAGCAGAAAGGATTCTGGGATAGAGCCAAGCACGGAGGATTAGGGTCGCAGACATAGAAGATGGTCATATGTAGCCGAGGGCCAGGGAAACAGCCATGAATAGAATGATGGGCTTATTAAATTATAAATCAGCTGGGGAACATGCCTAGCTATATGGCCTAGGTATGTATAAATGTATTTGACTCCCAGAGTCATTACTTCCAGGAGCTTGGAACGGGAGGAAAAACATGCTTACAGAAAACTCACTACAAGCAACTTTCCTATGTTTTTCTGGGACAAATTCTTCCAATTCCACTTACCCACAAACACTCCGTCCTGTGACGTGAGGGCACAGTCCACAAGTTCAAGTGTTCGGATCTTGCTCCCTTGTTGGAATGTGTGGAGAACCCGAGGCAACTTTCCTCCCACCTGGCTGTTCCAGGACAAACTTAACTCTTCGAGTTCAGGTATCATTTCAAGAGCACCTCCTAGTACAAAAAGGCAGAGATGTCATCCACAATCAGAACAGCCAGTATTTGGGGCGTATGGAAGCTGGGGCAGATACTGTGTTAGCCGATGAGGAGCAAAGAGAAGAAAGGGACCCAGTTCCTGCCCCTAACAATAGTTTGGTAAGCACTTGGGGAAACAGTATGAGTTTTCACAATTTTGTTCTTTCTTTCTTTTTTTTTTTTCAGTGTGTAGTTTAACTTAATTGAGTTGTATTCAAGAGTTGTATTCAAGAGTTAAGACAAGAGATGTGCGTGGTGGTGCACGCCTTTAATCCCAGCACTTGGGAGGCAGAGGCAGGCAGATTTCTGAGTTCGAGGCCAGCCTGGTCTACAGAGTGAGTTCCAGGACAGCCAGGGCTATACAGAGAAACCCTGTCTCGAAAAACCAAAAAAAAAAAAAAAGGTCTTCCCTGGCCCAGAGCTTGCTGGGTAGCTGGCTGGCTGGCTGGCAGGTCCCAGGGATCCTCCTGTCTCTGTCCCCCTGACCCTGAGATTCTCGGTGTATGCTGCCATATTCAGCTTACATGCATTCTGACGTCCAAAATCGGGTCCTCGTGTTTACAAGAGGAACTTCTTATGAGCTGAGCCATCTCCCCAGCCCCTGTCTATACTTATTTTTCAAGCTGGTATACAAAGAGCCGTCACGTTTGAGGGGAGGGGGTCACCATACCCAGTGTCTGAACGTCCTCCGCGGTGAGTCTGCAGCTACTCAGCCTTAGGACTTTTAACTTGCCGACAAGATGCATTTGCTGAGTGAGCAAGTGGAGGGTCCCGCTGGCAAAATCGTTCCAGGAAACGTCCAGCTCTTCCAAGTCTGAGAGGAGAGGCAGAATTGAAGCTAAAGTGGGCAGAAGAAATACAGACCTGTGTGTGTGTGTGTGTGTGTGTGATTCGTGATTGGTACCAGAGCTCAGTGCCTATGTGCACAGGGGGTAGTTTGGGATTATATGAAATCACAGTGGGTAGGCACCTTGGCATTTAGCAAAGCAGTGGTCTCTTGCTAGCAAGTGAGAAAACTACTCCATTTGCATTTCCTGTTTCGGAATATTTTCTATTTCTGTTTAAAAAAAAAAAAAAGCAAGCACCCTTCCCAGGATTCTATAGAACTTTCTGTGTTGTTATTGAACCCTGTGGCAGAATGGGCAACTGTGTTCCTGCTGCCACGACTGCAACTGTTACTGTTCCACAAACACTGCTCCCGCTGACCCGCATCCCCCTTTGCTCTAAGGGGCTTTCAGTCAGAAACCTGGCGGATGCTCCAGGGCCAGGTCAGCAGAGCCTGGGAGTGTCTGTACATCTTCTTTCTCACCCTGACCCTCCCCTCCCAGCCATCACTCACTACCTTACATTTCATGAATATTACTCATTTTGAGACAGGATCTCACTGTGCAGCCCTGGCTGGCCTGAAATTGACTGTGTATCTATCACAGAAGTCCACCTGCCTCTGCCTCCAGGGCGCCAGGATGTTTGCCTCCACCACATCTGGCGCTATCTTATACTTAGACAGCAGTGTGGAAGTTTTGTGAATAAACCTGAGTCTCTATCGGAGCTTGTTAAAAAGTTACCCTCTGTGGGAAAATTCTCAAAAAGCGTCTTTATCTTCAGGACCAGCGAGGGTGGAGATGGCCACGTGGAGGAGGCAAGGCATGCTGGCGCGCTGCAGGAGCCTCGTAGTCAGTCAGCCTGGAAAGCTGCCCAGAGGGTTCCGCGGTTTCAGGTCAGAGAGTCTGGAGTCACCAGCTCTGAAACCACAGCTCCGGCAAAACCTCTTTCTTCTAGCAGTACTTCTAGCAAATCACTCCAGCCACTGCATCTCCTTCACCATGACCAGACTTTGTAAAGGATAAACCGCCACTGACGACATCCAACAACATCAACAACAACAACAACAACAACAACCCAGGAAAAGCAAACTCTTGCTCTCCGACAGGATCGCTGAGCTGGCTGCTGCCTGCTTTCATTCCCATGTTCATTTGAATTCGTAAAGGAAGTCAAGCCTCCTTCATGGTAGCAGCTTCGAAAGGAAAATGCGACTACCACACTCAAAACACAGGTCAGTGGCAAAACCAGCTTCCACCAGAGTCCCCTGAGGACTGGCTGGGACACAGGACTTAAGGCTCCAATAGCCCAAAATGTTTGGCTTTGTTCCCAGAAGCTCAAGTGGCTCTGATCCCTTAAGCTTGGGCTTATAGTTCCCTGTTAAGAGCCCCATTCCAGGGCTGGGGAGATGGCCCTGTGGGTAAGGACACTTGCCCACTCGCTCTGAGACCTCAGGAGACCAAGTCACATTGATCTTGGATTTTTTGGCTCCACACAGGCTATTCTCCATCGCTGCCCATGCAGATTAAGACTAAGATGAGGACAAGGACGCCTAATTAGAACACACTTTTGGTATCTCTCTATTGGAAGACCACATGCAGTCTCATCAGGGGCTCATTTTAAGGTCTCTGAGAAGCAGAATACAAGAGCGATGTGGGGCAGGGGACAGACAACAAACATGACTACTTTTGCTTGTAAAAGATGTAAGCAATAATTGCTGGAGGTCATATTTTTCGTTCCACAATTCTGAACAAGGCAATACAGCTTTACGTTCTCTGCACAGCTCTGTCTCATGGATTAGACTAGTGAGTTTATAATTCTTGGGAACAGATTTTATCTCGAAGAGCAAGACGCAGCAGCTCAGTAGGTGAAATTGCTCAGGAAGAAAACAAGTGAGTTGATGCCCTAAGCTCAAGTCAAATCTTGGAAGCTTAGGAAAACCAATTAACATTTTTTTTTAAGGGAAGCTACCACAGAAAGTTTTTATTTGTTCAAAAAACTGTGCCTTTTGCTGTAAAACAAGAAACAACCCAGCAACTATCAATACTTTCAAAACCAACACATCAAACTAGATTCTTATGAGACACTAAGGGGGTGTTTTGCTTTGTTTTGTTTTGTTTTGTTTTGTTTCACAGTAGTGAGCTCATGGGTCCTACCCAGGCTGGCTTGAAACTTCCTACATAGCCAAGGACGACTTTGAACTTGTGATTGATCCTGTAGTTCCAAGTGTGGCAATACAGGTGTGTGCAGAGCTAGGGCGCAAACCAGAGCTTGGAGAAAGCGAGGCATATTCTCTCTTGATTAAAAGACTAAGAGACCAGGGCCTTAATTAACAATGTCTGTTTGCTTTTAAAATAAATAGTGGCTCTTCCACTTTCTGAGAGTGTCCAGGACCTCGGGGGAGACCTTCGTGTAGGTCACCGTGGGTTTTGACTGTTCCTTTCCATATAGAGGCCTTACATTCTCTATACAAAGTTAATATCATACAGACCAGTTTCCTTCACATCCACTGCTGTTAATCCATAGCTGTTCAAGTTTTGACCCGTGTCAGCAGCCCTTCCGCCCAACTTCCTCAGGAACCAGTCACTTTCTTCCATGTTGGATTTCAGGTCCATTTCTAAGTCAAGAGGCATAGCTATATAAAAACAGAGAATTTGCTCTTAATAACAGTTAAAATTATAAATTATAAAATTATAAATTCCCATGCTAAGGTAGGGAAAGAGATAGTTAACAGCCTTGAATTCCCTTAAGAAACTCCAAAGGTGGGAGATGGGATCCTGGAATAACCACTGGTCCCTGTTCCTGCTACTAGGTGTTCAGATACTGCACCCTACAGCCTGAGGCAGTCAGTGGGTCTCCTCTCCTGGCCAGCCCTGGGCTCCTCAGCTTCAGCACTGAATTGTGCACTGAGCATTTCAAAGGTGTGCTGTTTGAAAAACATTTGTCCCTCTGGCCAAGGCAATGCAGGTGACTCCCCAAACCAACCCATACTTCTGTCATAACAAAAGAACATGATGGTGGCCTCTGTTAAGTGAAAATTTACAAATTTAAAGAATAGCATACTGAAACATAGCATACTGAAATCCAAGGCAAATGTTAAGTCATAAATGTACAGATGTTTTTACTCACCCTACAAAAAGGCCTAAGAGCAGCCAGGTATGGTGACATATGTCTGTAATCCCATCACTTGGAAGGATGAGACTGGAGGATTACCAAGAGTTTGAGACAACTTTGATCTCTAGTGAGTTCTGTGGCAGCCAGGACTGCATAGCAGGACTGTGTCTTAAAACACAAAAGTTGTAAAGCCACGTAGTTAAAGAGGAATGTATTTGGTGCTAGTGAGAACTAATGTGATCGTAAGTATATATTAAAGGAGTCAAGGTGACCGAACTCCACTTAGCTATGTATCTATGCTCGGGGGTTCTGTTAAACAAAACAACACAAAACAACAACACCCCTCCCCCCCCCCAAAAAAAAAACAAAACAGACCAGCATCAGGTGACACACTTCTATTAAAGTAGATGGTGTTACCATGGTTTACCAGTAGGTGGCAGCACCACACATCATTTCACATTTTTCCTATGGAATGTTGTTTCATCACGGCTCCTTGGAGCCAAGGTATTTTGGGGAGAGCTGGTAGAGCGGAGAGACTAGGAAAAACACATACCCAGCCAACTCAGATTTTAGATTAACAAGGAATTGTTTTTAGTATGCCTCATGATTGCACGTAATCCATCAGACAATTTCAATTTTCAGTGGGGCAGGGAACAAGGAGGGACCTCTGTATCTACTGTGCCAGTAAATACAGACCATCTTACCCAAACCTAATCCCAGAAATCACAGTTAAGTGGTTTCAGAGCCTTGGGGACCTAGAGGACTACCATTTAGCAGCAAGAAACAGAGGCAGCATTTGAATCCAGAACAGTTTCCTCCAGTGTCCTCTGTGTGTTATATGTATTTGTGGGTGCAACTCCTGGGCCTTAAAATATTTCTCCACACTACATTTTGTTGCTGTCTCTAGGTATTTTTTTTTTAAGATTTGTTTATTTTTATTATCTTATGTGTATGAGTTTGTTTTGTTTCATTTTGGGTCCAACTTATAATCATGCTTATGAATTCCAGCCTTACCAAAGTTGTCTGTCTGTCTTTCTTTCTTTCTTCTTTCTTTCTTTCTTTCTTTCTTTCTTTCTTTCTTTCTTTCTTTTATCCTTTCTTTCTCTCTATCTTTCTGTCTCTCTGCCTTTTTTTTCTTGTCTGTCTGTTTGTCTGTCTGTCTTTCCCCCTCCAGGTACTTTTCTGCCAATCTTTCCCTTCACTGTCAAATATCTGGAAGGATTACCCTGTGCTTTTATCAGTCCAACCTCTAAACCACAAACACCAGTTTACGCTTTACCTCCAGCTGACACATTCACCTATCTAAATAGTGTCTTAAAAGTCACCAACAGTGACCTCTGAACTAACAGATTTATAGATATCTTCTCAGTCCAGCAAACACGTGGGTACCAGAGGCAGCACTGTTGGAAGAGCCGGTTCAAATCCCAAATCAGTCGGGTAGATACATCTCACCTCTCTTCCCTCGAGCCTGAGCTTACTCACCTACGGAACAGACACAGTTCATGCCTGACTTGTTTCTCTGGAACAAAATAAGGGGAGAGGGGACCTGAGAGACACTTGGTAAATATTTATTCAGTGAAAAAATAATTTATATTGTCTTCATAGTTCCTTAATTTCTAAATAACTCAACATGATAAATACTTACCAAAATGTCAAAGTGAGTGCATCTTTATGAGTGGCCTTTGCCATCTCAGCACAGTGTGCATTTCTGCTTGGTTTAGTCTACTGGCCCTTCCTAAAAAGCATCTCTTATGTTAGTGTGTAAAACAGAGGGGCCTGTGTTTGGTGGCAGAACATTGGAGGCCCTTTTCTTGTGGCTTATGCTCTGAATAAAGCTGGAAGTTCTCAGGGTGAGTTTGGGCACTCCACAGTGCCTTCGCTGGATGTTTCCTTATGCATTTAATCTCTTCCGTTGTTTTCTTTGCTGCCCACAACCAGGAACCCGGAGGCTTTCGTGGAGCACTGGTATTTGTAGGTAACAGGACACACAGTTTAGGGAAATAAGAGAACAAGCTCTTGACCTCAAAGCCTGCTGTCTGAAGGAGACTGTCTTAGTCGGGGTTCTATTGATGCAAAGAGACACCATGACTGAGGCAACCCCTAAAAAGAACAACAATGGGGCTGGCTTGCAGTTTCAGAGGCTCAGTCCATTATCATCACGGTGGGAAGCATAGCAGCGTGCAGGCAGACTTGGTGCTGGAGAAGAGCTGAGAGTTCGACATCTTTATCTGAAGGCAGCTAGGATGGAAGCTCTTTTCCACACCGGGCAAAGCTTCAGCACTAGGAGACCTCAAGGCCCGCCTACCCAGTGACACACTTCCTCCAACAAAGCCACGCCCATTCCTCCAAGGCCACACCTCCTAATGGTGCCACTTTCCATGGGTCAAGCATATTCAAACCACCACAGAGACAAACAAAAAAGAAAGGAGTTCACAGGCAGAAAGCACCTGTTAACGAGAAGCCCAGAGATGATGACACTGGCCTGGTGGGTGGCTCTCAAAAAATGTAGTAGGCTTTTGTTTTGTTTTGTTTTATTGCATTTGTTTGTTTGTTTGTTTGGGAGAGGAGGACTCTGTGTCAGCCACAGCACATATAGAAATCAAAGGACAACTTATGGGAGCTACTTCTCTGCCCTGCTGTCATGACATTGCAAGCAAAATAGGCATTCGGGAGTACAGGAGGAAGGTGGGGCTGTTGGGAGTCAAGGGAGGGGCAGAAATCCTGAAGAGTTAGCTGTGAGGTCTGTGGGAAGCCCACGCCTGGGAGTGCAGACTTTCTCTCCAAAGCAAGAGAAAATTAGCGAAGGATTTAGGCAGACAGGTAATGCAAGCATCCTGTTTAAAAGCGGAGTGAGGGAAGGCTGGCAAGAAAACAAACACACGTGGAGGGGAGGCAGGAAGAGGTAGGGAGCACGCGTGGCAGCTGGCCCAGCAGGTGACAAGGGGACCCAGGAGGGTGATATTGGAGCTCAGGAGGCAGATATGAGATTCAGGTGGGACCAGGAGCTTTGGGTGGGACTCTGGTGGCCAGTGTCACAGTGATGACCTCCTATCACATGGTACTCCCTGCAGGCTTTCCAGGGGCCCAGCACACACTTGAGCACTAACACGAACGAGCCTCTGACAGGCAGTGTCCTTTGCAAAGCAGCAGCACAGTGTCATGGATGTGTGTGACTTGGTTAGGTTGGCATCTTGAAGGCCTTTTCTACAGAGTCCTCAGTGCCATGGAACAGGCCAGCATTCCACTCTTCCAATCCAGCATGGGTAACGGAGGTTTCCTCACAGAGAGAATTCTCATCTGGGTGTCAGAGGAGAGGGTATGCTTAGCCCGGGCATGAGCTGTGTGTAGAGACGGGCCGCTCTCTGATCTCACTAATGTGCTTCTTGGGCTTCTGTTTAAACTCAGCAGTAAAAATGGTTGACCTTTTGGTTGTCCAAGTTTTCTCCACCCCAGTATGTATCTCTGTCTGTAGATTTGACTTCAAAAGTTCCATCCTTAATAGTAAGGACCGATACCCCAAAAGTACCACTTTCAAAAAAAGCACCCACACATTCAGCCCCAGCCTCCCTATCTAAGCCGTAAGCAATAGCAGCAGCATCCCTGAGAGTCATGGAAGTAAGCTGGCACAGTGACATTGGGAACAGACCCCCCAAGATAGGTTTCTGCAGTTTCCTTTATCTTTGTGGTCTTTGTCTGAACCACGGAGGACACTTCCTCTGTGTGGAAACCCTTTGTCTCCCCTTTGTATTCCACTTGGACCTTGGGCCTGCCTACATCACTCACCACCATGAGGAGCCAGTGTTTCATATCAGACTGAACCACGGCATCATCAAACCTCAGTGTCATCAACCTGCATCTGATTAGACATTTGCCAGCAAGAACTGGGCTGGTGGGGTTCATCAAAACCTTATTTTTCCACAGCATCCTCAGCTAATCCGTCTGTGTCAGTAAAAGCAATTGCACTTGGTGTGATTCAGTTACCCTGGTCATTGGCAATTATTCCCATCCTGCTAGGCAGGAAGATACCCACACGGAGTGGTGGTGCTGTGAGATCAACGACAACTGCAGGTCCCTCCGACGTGGTTGCTTACATGTGGGCCCAGCCGTGCTGGTGATGAGACCATCCAAATCCCTGGGAGCTGCCCCATGTACAATGAGCTCTGACAAGGTTTCGGAAACTGCATATAACACGACTTTGGAGATGGGTACAGCAACATTTATGCTCACTATTATAATCCCCATTCTAGTAACTTTTTTTTTAAAGATTTATTTATTATATGTAAGTACTCTGTAGCTGTCTTCAGACACTCCAGAAGAGGGCGTCAGATCTTGTTATGGATGGTTATGAGCCACCATGTGGTTGCTGGGATTTGAACTCCGGACCTTCGGAAGAGCAGCCGGGTGCTCTTACCCACTGAGCCATCTCACCAGCCCGTAATTTATATTTTAAATGACTGAAAAGCAATGAGAGGGGGAATGGGAAGGGAAAACCCAAGGCATCATGGGAGCACATTTCTAATGGGGGGTGGAGATGCCTGCAAACAAAGGAAGGATGTGTGGAGTGTCACAACTTCATGAGATGCCTCTCTGACTAGCTTCCTAGCTGCTTCTCTCACCCAGCCTTAGCCCCCACTATTCTTATCATGTCTGTCCTGGCTTCTCAATGTAGGGTTTAGTTTCTCCAGCTGAGGAGTTTGCCTCCATCCTTCACTCCTGGTCAAGGTGAGTGTGACCTTTCTCAGCAGGAAAGCTTCCCGGTTCTTTCTGAGAAGGAACAGACCATCGAGCCAGTAAGGCAAATTTTCCTACTCTCAACCTTTCTGTTTTCATTGTTGTTAATAATTAATATAAAAATGGGAATGGTATATGACCCAGCATCCGGGAACCAGTAGATGGGTATCAGATAGATACAAACTCAAGGCAGATTTGAGTGTGCCGGTCTGCCCCACTTTACTGCATGACACACAGATCATTAAACACTTTGGCTAGGGAGTCGAGTATGTCAATACATTTTAAATGTCCGATCTGATTACAGTTCCCTTGTAAAAGCTATAGTGCAGAAGGATTTTTCCCATGCCTCTAAATAGGGCTGGCCATCTACAGAGCTGTCTCCAGAGGTGACCTGGCCTCCTCTCTGTGTCCCCTTTGTCATTTTCATGCTTTCTCTGTTCTTGTCTCCGAGCCACCACCTCTTTAAAAAAACATGCTGGTAGTAAATTGATTCACTTCTTAAACGTAAAAGAAAGTCCATTAGACAATTACTGGTCAAGTCAAAAGAGGTTCAGTGGTGAACCTCTCTTCCGTTAACAGTGAAAGCTTCGCCTCAGTGATTACATGGGACCAGGCTACCAGGAAGAGGGGACATGGGAGGGAAGGAACTCCCAGGAGAATTAAGCCTTCCTTAGAGACAGACTCTGCACAGTGAGCACCAGTGCTTGGGAGTTAACCACACAGATCAATGAAGCTGGAGGAGAGAGAGAGAACCTTATTGGGCAGTTCTGAAGTTGAGACATGAACCTGAATGGCATTCCAAAATATAAGTAAGCATGTATTTGTTTCTGTTTCTTCACGAATGTGTTTAGGTCTCTGTATCACAATAGACAAAACAGAAGAATGTCTGTCTGCGTGGTTGTAGATATCTTTATGCTTCTGCCTCCCAGGGCTGGGTATGGACCTCACCCATCTCCTGTTAGGTGTCCTTTGAAAGCACACACTCCCCTTGTAAAATATCTTCTCTGTGATACTATGTTGTAGAATGGCCCAAGAAACAGTTTACACAAGGAACTCTCTAAACCAGTGGTTTTCAACCTTTGTAATGCTGCGACCCTTTAATTCAGTTCCTCGTGTTGTGGTGACCCACAACCATAAAATTATTTTTATTGCTGCTTTGTAACTGAATTTTGCTACTGTTATGAATGGCAATGTAAATATCAGTGCTTTCCGATGGTCTAAAGTGACCCCTGAGAAAAGGTCATTTGATTCCCCCAAAGGGGTCTTGACCCAATGGTTGAGAAACACTGGTGCTCTTAAGTGCTCTTACAGAGCCTATCTCGAGGAAGGAAGGCCACCATTCCAGTCTCCCTCCCTCCCTCCCTCTTTCTTTTCCGTTTTCTTTTCTTTTTCTTTTTTCCTGACAGAATCTCACTGTGTAGCCCTGGCTGACCTCAAACTCAGAAAGCTCCCCCTGCCTGTCTCCTGAGAGCTGGCATTAAAGGTGTGCATCGCTGCACCCGGCTCAGCTTGCTTTTCGGTTTTTTAGCCCCGATAGTCAGTAACAGCAACGGAACCAGACAGTTGCCCCAACCACAGCCCTACAACCCCGGAGCTCTCCAGAGTCTCGTGGGCTGGGTAGGAAAGAGGCAAGAAGGGCTTTTACAGAGACCGATTCCTAGATCCATCCACAACCTGCACCCTCCGAGCCACCATCTCCCTGCCCACAATCTTCCTTTGGTGGCTTTACAGTCCCAACACAAGACTTACCTCCAGGCTTGTCTCTACCAGGTTTCACCCTTGGAAGTTCTATGCGGGGCCGTTTTCTAGAGAACTGGCTCAGAAAATGGTTTCTGTTTTTGTTTGTTTTTTGTTTTTTGTTTTTCTTTCCCTCCTCCCGAACACACGGACTCCAACTCCCCAGGGCTTCAGGAGAAATTGTCAGGTGGCGAACCAGAGTTCAGGCATTGGATCAAGTGGAACCCCACCCATTAACGAACCTTGTCAGATGATGTACAAGGCTCAGACATTTGATCAGCCCCACCCAGTTAATGAGCCTTGCCAGGCTGTGTGCTGGGTACAAGCACACCTGAGAACAAAGAGTCCGGATGCCAACAAAAGCTTGCTGACAGGAGACTGATATAGCTGTCCCCTGAGAGGCTCTGCCAGTGCCCAACATATTCAGGGGTGGATGCTCTCAGTCAACCATTGGACTGAACACAAGGTCCCCAATGGAGGAGCTAGAGAAAGGACCAAAGGAACCGAAGGAGCTTGCAGCCCCATAGGAGGAACAACAATATGAACCAACCAGTACACCCCAGAGCTCCCAGGGACTAAACCACCAACCAAAGAGTACAATGGAGGGACCCATGGCTCCAGCTGCATATGTAGCAGAGGATGGCCTTGTCGGACATCAATGGGAGGAGGGGCTTTTGGTCCTGAGAAGGCTCAATGCCCCAGTGTACGGGAACGCCAGGACAGGGAAGCAGCAGTGGGTGGGTTGGTGAGCAGGGGGAAGGGGGATGGATAGGGGATTTTAGGAGGGGAAACCAGGAAAGGAGATAACATTTGAAATGTAAATAAAGAAAGTATCTAATAACCAAACAAACAAACAAATAAATAAATAAATATTTTATCTTCCTCTTCAGGCAAAACGGAAAAAGAAGAGGAAATCGGTGGAAAAAAAGACAAAACTAGTCAAGAGCTAGGGATAGTGGAAGGAGGCACATGAAGAGTTAAGGACTAGCATTTGCATGCTTCTTAGCACACAGACTTTTGAGCAGGAATTTTGAGCATTCACTCAGAGAAAGCATTTCACTCATTTTTCTTCAAAAGTGTGTCTGCAAAAACTAAATTAGGCTGTGTTCTCCCTTTCGGTGTCACAAGCTGACTCAGCACTAACTTTTCATGTCTAAGGTTAAGGTTGTTTTCCATGATATCCGAAGAATTAATATCTGATCTACTTTTCTTGTATAAGCTGTCTTTATTTTATTCCTTTTGGATAGGTGAGGAGTAATTTGTCTTTGCTGTCATTACCTTTGGACTGAACACATTTTAATTTTTTGTTTGCTTGTTTTTTGAAGAGTGCTTCTCAGGGCTCGTTTTTTGATCCAGTTTTCATTGTTGCTTATCAAAGAGAGATGCATTTCCCCCCTCTACAAAACATAGTCCGCTAAGAAGAAAGAAAATCGGGGCTGGTGAGATGGTTCAGTGGGTAAGAGCACCCGACTGCTCTTCCGAAGGTCCAGAGTTCAAATCCCAGCAACCACATGGTGGCTCACAACCACCCGTAACAAGACCTGACGCCCTCTTCTGGAGTGTCTGAAGACAGCTACAGTGTACTTACATATAATAAATAAATAAATCTTTTAAAAAAAAAAAAAAGAAGAAGAAGAAAGAAAATCTTGCTGCGTGTAAGCACAGCACCTTGAGGACATTCTGCCAAGACGTGAGCCAGTTACAGTAAAGCAGGTACTTTATGGGACAACTTACATCAAGTTTCTGAAACAGTCAAATTCTTGCAAACAGGAGGATCTCCTTGCCAGGAGCCGAGTAGCGATCGTGGCGAAGAAACGGAAGTGGATGTGGAGGCTGAGGTTGCAAAGTGGGCCAGGAAGAAAGCTCTGGCACAGCGGGAGGGGGACATCCAGCGCCACTGAGCCATACACTGAAAATAGTCACTACAGAAGACGACATTGTGTTTCCATTATCCACGCATGGGTTGACAGACATGTTGGCTGCTTCTGGCTATCATGAATAATGCAGCAGAGAACAGGGATGAGGAAGTATGTCTACAGTAGGATATGGACTCTCTGGGCTCTAAGTTGAGAAGCTGGGTCACGTGGTAGTTCCATTTCTTGCTTCGTGAGGACTCTCCACAATGATTTCCACAGAGGCTGTGCTCATATCCACTCCCACCAATGAGGAATGGCATTTCCCCTTTCCACGAATCCACCCACACATCCACACACCCACGAATCCACACACCCACGCACCCAGGCACCCACGCCAGCATTTGTGTCATTTGTTTCCTGACTGGGGTAAAATGAAACCCCAAAATAGTTATAATCTGCATTTTTTCCAATAGTTAATGATGCTGATCATTTAAGAATTATCACAGCTGGGTGTGGTGGTGCACGCCTTTAATCCCAGCACTCGGGAGGCAGAGGCAGGCGGATTTCTGAGTTCGAGGCCAGCCTGGTCTACAAAGTGAGTTCCAGGACAGCCAGGGCTACACAGAGAAACCCTGTCTCGAAAAACCTAAAAAAAAAAAAAAAATTATCACTTAGCCATTTGTAATCATCCGTTTGATATCTTGCTACTGTGTGTCTTAGCTCACTTTTTTAAACGGTCACTTTTTTCCTGATGTTTCATTTTATGCAATGGAGTTTTATTCAGCTGTGAGGAAATGGAGCAGGAAATAACCATTCTGAATGAGCTAATATAGACCCACCAAGAGTCATACCACATTCTCTCTGTGGATCCTCGTTTTGAATCTTTAAGTTCGTGTGGTTAAATCAGAATAAATGTATTAAGGCGTGGGGCTGTGGGCTGTGGGCTGTGAAAAGTATCCTGGTTTCTGGTTGAGCTAGGGCTAGAAATTCCGATGACCCTGAAGGGACAGTAGGCATTTCACCTGTTCCTGGGCACAAGGCCACAGCCCTCCATAGATTTGTGGCCTTCAGTCATGTAAGGGCAATGCCCCAAGCCCCTCCACATGTAGAGGACGTGACCTGTGGTCACATAGGCTCAAGACAGATCTCCGTTTTAATGAGGCCCAAAGGCCTGGAGGCTTAGCCAATAAATTCTCCTTCCCAGACACCCCTCCCTGCAGAAGGTATTTAACCTCAGGCCCGCCCTGAGAAGTGGGGTACACTTCTCATCCACTTTCCGCTATGGCAATAGATGATTTGGAACCAAGGACTGTCTCTTTTCATTGGGACCCACTGTGGGGAGCCATGGAGAAGGCTTTTGCCTAAAGAGCCTCTTTCTAGTCTCCCATAGAAGGCCTCTGCACTCCCAGCTACAGCGACCACCAAGCCCAAACCACTAAACCCACCACCACCCGAGCCAAGGACTCTTGCTGTGGGATCAGCCAGAGCCCCCTTTCTTTCCCCCCTTGGCCCTGGGCTAGATCCAGCCTATCGGCCCCCACTCCATTCTCAGCTCTTCCGTGGCATCTAGTGGCGCTTGGGTGTCCCAGAGCCTGAGAACCAGCCATCCCCAGCTCCTGTACTGGTCCAGGGACCACAGAGCCAGCCCTGGCTGCCCCACCCCCCACCCCCACCCCCACCCCCGGGCCTCAGATTGCACTTCCCCACCCATGGATCAGTGTCCCAAGGCTTCCCCACAGGCAGACACCCACCAGGCAACAGCATGGGGAAACTGCAGTCAGTTCTCTTGTCCTGCCTCCCCAAGTGGCTGAGCCTTGTGGCAGAGCAGATGCAGGACACCCATAACACTGCATTACAGAAATAAACAAAAAAAAGAAAATTTTCATAGATGAGGAGGATACAGAGCTAATCAAGGTTGTCCTGTCGGAACCTGAATCTCTCCTTTACTGTGCAGCTGGCTACCTTCTTCCTGTGTTCTTCTATCCACACAGAAACCTCTGCCTCTCCTCTCTTTCTGTAAGCCCTATGAGATCAGGATCCAACCTTTATTGCCTCAAGACTTCAACTGATTACCTTAAAATATGATACCTCTAATACAGTAGTAACATTGGAGGTAGAATTTCAATATGTATGGATTTGAGGGGAGCAAAGAACCCTGTGTCTATAATATATTTATAGTATGTCACTATAGACACAGGGTCAACTCACACTGAGCAGCTCACAATCACCAGATCTGGCCTCTGCTGAGACTTGCACACAAACACACACCACACACATGCTCACACACACACACACACACACACACACGCGTGTGCACACACACACTCACACATGCACATGTACACATAATATAAACTTTTTTTTAAGTAAGTATTTTTAAAAAGTGAGTTCATGAATCCAACATGCCACCATGGTGAGGGACATTTTTGGAAAAAAATGGAAAAATTTTACCTGTTGTAAAAAGAATATCAAACTTTTGGACATTTAGAAACTGCCCTAAAAATATAAAAAATGGCTAGTGAGAAAGTGAAATCTACAAGTGGAAGGCAGAGAGAAACCAGGCTTTCCTGTAACAGGATTCCTTAAAATAGAAACAGAAAGCAAACACTGAGATCTTTAACTCATGAAGCAATGAATGAGACAAAGACACTTATAACTCACATACTGGTTAGCACGACTAAGAAAACGCACCATAACTAGAAACACTAAGACAGGCTTAGTAAAAATTAATGACTGAGAGAGAGAGAGAGAGAGAGAGAGAGAGAGAGAGAGACAAAGACA